>NC_060188.1:94772062-94924562 GCF_021184085.1 Oncorhynchus gorbuscha | reverse complement strand
TATAGTGTCTGGTGTAGTATAGTGTCTGGTGTGGTATAGTGTCTGGTGTGGTATAGTGTCTGGTATGGTATAGTGTCTGGTGTGGTATAGTGTCTGGTGTAGTATAGTGTCTGGTGTGGTATAGTGTCTGGTATGGTATAGTGTCTGGTGTGGTATAGTGTCTGGTGTGGTATAGTGTCTGGTGTGGTATAGTGTCTGGTGTGGTATAGTGTCTGGTGTGGTATAGTGTCTGGTGTAGTATAGTGTCTGGTGTGGTATAGTGTCTGGTGTGGTATAGTATCTGGTGTGGTATAGTGTCTGGTGTGGTATAGTGTCTGGTGTAGTATAGTGTCTGGTGTGGTATAGTGTCTGGTGTGGTATAGTATCTGGTGTGGTATAGTGTCTGGTGTGGTATAGTGTCTGGTGTAGTATAGTGTCTGGTGTGGTACAGTGTCTGGTGTGGTATAGTGTCTGGTGTAGTATAGTGTCTGGTGTGGTATAGTGTCTGGTATGGTATAGTGTCTGGTATGGTATAGTGTCTGGTGTGGTATAGTGTCTGGTGTGGTATAGTGTCTGGTGTGGTATAGTGTCTGGTATGGTATAGTGTCTGGTGTGGTATAGTGTCTGGTGTGGTATAGTGTCTGGTGTGGTATAGTGTCTGGTGTAGTATAGTGTCTGGTGTGGTATAGTGTCTGGTGTGGTATAGTGTCTGGTGTGGTATAGTGTCTGGTGTAGTATAGTGTCTGGTATGGTATAGTGTCTGGTGTAGTATAGTGTCTGGTGAGATATTTATATAGTATGGTATAGTGTCTGGTGTGATATAGTGTCTGGTGTGGTATAGTGTCTGGTGTGGTATAGTGTCTGGTGTGGTATAGTGTCTGTTGTGGTATTCTCTGGTGTGGTATAGTGTCTGGTGTGGTATAGTGTCTGGTGTGGTATAGTGTCTGGTGTGGTATAGTGTCTGGTGTGGTATTCTCTGGTGTGGTATAGTGTCTGGTGTGGTATAGTGTCTGGTGTGGTATAGTGTCTGGTGTAGTATAGTGTCTGGTATGGTATAGTGTCTGGTGTAGTATAGTGTCTGGTGAGATATTTATATAGTATGGTATAGTGTCTGGTGTGATATAGTGTCTGGTGTGGTATAGTGTCTGGTGAGATATTTATATAGTATAGTATAGTGTCTGGTGTGGTATAGTGTCTGGTGTGGTATAGTGTCTGGTGTGGTATAGTGTCTGGTGTGGTATAGTGTCTGGTGTGGTATAGTGTCTGGTGTGGTATAGTGTCTGGTGTGGTATAGTGTCTGGTGTAGTATAGTGTCTGGTATGGTATAGTGTCTGGTGTGGTATAGTGTCTGGTGTGGTATAGTGTCTGGTGTGGTATAGTGTCTGGTGAGATATTTATATAGTATAGTATAGTGTCTGGTGTAGTATAGTGTCTGGTGTAGTATAGTGTCTGGTGAGATATTTATATAGTATAGTATAGTGTCTGGTGTGGTATAGTGTCTGGTGTGGTATAGTGTCTGGTGTGGTATAGTGTCTGGTGTGGTATAGTGTCTGGTGTAGTATAGTGTCTGGTGTGGTATAGTGTCTGGTGTAGTATAGTGTCTGGTGAGATATTTATATAGTATAGTATAGTGTCTGGTATGGTATAGTGTCTGGTGTAGTATAGTGTCTGGTGTAGTATAGTGTCTGGTATAGTATAGTGTCTGGTATAGTATAGTGTCTGGTGTAGTATAGTGTCTGGTATGGTATAGTGTCTGGTGTGGTATAGTGTCTGGTGTGGTATAGTGTCTGGTATAGTATAGTGTCTGGTATAGTATAGTGTCTGGTATAGTATAGTGTCTGGTATAGTATAGTGTCTGGTGTGGTATAGTGTCTGGTGTGGTATAGTGTCTGGTATAGTATAGTGTCTGGTATAGTATAGTGTCTGGTATAGTATAGTGTCTGGTATAGTATAGTGTCTGGTGTAGTATAGTATCTGGTGTGGTATAGTGTCTGGTGTGGTATAGTGTCTGGTGTAGTATAGTGTCTGGTGTGGTATAGTGTCTGGTATGGTATAGTGTCTGGTGTGGTATAGTGTCTGGTGTGGTATAGTGTCTGGTGTGGTATAGTGTCTGGTGTGGTATAGTGTCTGGTGTGGTATAGTGTCTGGTGTGGTATAGTGTCTGGTGTAGTATAGTGTCTGGTATGGTATAGTGTCTGGTGTAGTATAGTGTCTGGTGTAGTATAGTGTCTGGTATGGTATAGTGTCTGGTGAGATATTTATATAGTATAGTATTGTGTCTGGTGTGGTATAGTGTCTGGTGTAGTATAGTGTCTGGTGTGGTATAGTGTCTGGTGTGGTATAGTGTCTGGTGTAGTATAGTGTCTGGTATGGTATAGTGTCTGGTGTAGTATAGTGTCTGGTGAGATATTTATATAGTATGGTATAGTGTCTGGTGTGATATAGTGTCTGGTGTGGTATAGTGTCTGGTGTGGTATAGTGTCTGGTGTGGTATAGTGTCTGGTGTGGTATAGTGTCTGGTGTGGTATTCTCTGGTGTGGTATAGTGTCTGGTGTGGTATAGTGTCTGGTGTGGTATAGTGTCTGGTGTGGTATAGTGTCTGGTGTAGTATAGTGTCTGGTATGGTATAGTGTCTGGTGTGGTATAGTGTCTGGTGTGGTATAGTGTCTGGTGTGGTATAGTGTCTGGTGAGATATTTATATAGTATAGTATAGTGTCTGGTGTAGTATAGTGTCTGGTGTAGTATAGTGTCTGGTGAGATATTTATATAGTATAGTATAGTGTCTGGTGTGGTATAGTGTCTGGTGTGGTATAGTGTCTGGTGTGGTATAGTGTCTGGTGTAGTATAGTGTCTGGTGTGGTATAGTGTCTGGTGTAGTATAGTGTCTGGTGAGATATTTATATAGTATAGTATAGTGTCTGGTATGGTATAGTGTCTGGTGTAGTATAGTGTCTGGTGTAGTATAGTGTCTGGTATAGTATAGTGTCTGGTATAGTATAGTGTCTGGTGTGGTATAGTGTCTGGTGTGGTATAGTGTCTGGTATAGTATAGTGTCTGGTATAGTATAGTGTCTGGTATAGTATAGTGTCTGGTATAGTATAGTGTCTGGTGTAGTATAGTGTCTGGTGTAGTATAGTGTCTGGTATGGTATAGTGTCTGGTGAGATATTTATATAGTATAGTATAGTGTCTGGTGTGATATAGTGTCTGGTGTGGTATAGTGTCTGGTGTGGTATAGTGTCTGGTGTGGTATAGTGTCTGGTGTGGTATTCTCTGGTGTGGTATAGTGTCTGGTGTGGTATAGTGTCTGGTGTGGTATAGTGTCTGGTGTGGTATAGTGTCTGGTGTGGTATTCTCTGGTGTGGTATAGTGTCTGGTGTGGTATAGTGTCTGGTGTGGTATAGTGTCTGGTGTAGTATAGTGTCTGGTGTAGTATAGTGTCTGGTATGGTATAGTGTCTGGTGTAGTATAGTGTCTGGTGAGATATTTATATAGTATGGTATAGTGTCTGGTGTGGTATAGTGTCTGGTGAGATATTTATATAGTATAGTATAGTGTCTGGTGTGGTATAGTGTCTGGTGTGGTATAGTGTCTGGTGTGGTATAGTGTCTGGTGTGGTATTCTCTGGTGTGGTATAGTGTCTGGTGTGGTATAGTGTCTGGTGTGGTATAGTGTCTGGTGTGGTATAGTGTCTGGTGTAGTATAGTGTCTGGTATGGTATAGTGTCTGGTGTGGTATAGTGTCTGGTGTGGTATAGTGTCTGGTGTGGTATAGTGTCTGGTGAGATATTTATATAGTATAGTATAGTGTCTGGTGTAGTATAGTGTCTGGTGTAGTATAGTGTCTGGTGAGATATTTATATAGTATAGTATAGTGTCTGGTGTGGTATAGTGTCTGGTGTGGTATAGTGTCTGGTGTGGTATAGTGTCTGGTGTAGTATAGTGTCTGGTGTGGTATAGTGTCTGGTGTAGTATAGTGTCTGGTGAGATATTTATATAGTATAGTATAGTGTCTGGTATGGTATAGTGTCTGGTGTAGTATAGTGTCTGGTGTAGTATAGTGTCTGGTATAGTATAGTGTCTGGTGTAGTATAGTGTCTGGTATAGTATAGTGTCTGGTGTGGTATAGTGTCTGGTGTGGTATAGTGTCTGGTATAGTATAGTGTCTGGTATAGTATAGTGTCTGGTATAGTATAGTGTCTGGTATAGTATAGTGTCTGGTGTAGTATAGTATCTGGTGTGGTATAGTGTCTGGTGTGGTATAGTGTCTGGTGTAGTATAGTGTCTGGTGTGGTATAGTGTCTGGTATGGTATAGTGTCTGGTGTGGTATTCTCTGGTATGGTATAGTGTCTGGTGTGGTATAGTGTCTGGTGTGGTATAGTGTCTGGTATAGTATAGTGTCTGGTGTAGTATAGTGTCTGGTGTAGTATAGTGTCTGGTGTGGTATAGTGTCTGGTGTAGTATAGTGTCTGGTGTAGTATAATGTCTGGTGTAGTATAGTGTCTGGTGTGGTATAGTGTCTGGTATGGTATAGTGTCTGGTGTGGTATAGTGTCTGGTGTGGTATAGTGTCTGGTGTGGTATAGTGTCTGGTGTAGTATAGTGTCTGGTGTGGTATAGTGTCTGGTGTAGTATAGTGTCTGGTGTAGTATAGTGTCTGGTGTAGTATAGTGTCTGGTGTAGTATAGTGTCTGGTGTAGTATAGTGTCTGGTGTGGTATAGTGTCTGGTGTAGTATAGTGTCTGGTATGGTATAGTGTCTGGTGTAGTATAGTGTCTGGTGTAGTATAGTGTCTGGTATGGTATAGTGTCTGGTGTAGTATAGTGTCTGGTGTGGTATAGTGTCTGGTGTGGTAGTGTCTGGTGTGGTATAGTGTCTGGTGTGGTATAGTGTCTGGTGTGGTATAGTGTCTGGTGTAGTATAGTGTCTGGTGTGGTATAGTGTCTGGTGTAGTATAGTGTCTGGTATGGTATAGTGTCTGGTGTGGTATAGTGTCTGGTATGGTATAGTGTCTGGTGTAGTATAGTGTCTGGTGTGGTATAGTGTCTGGTATGGTATAGTGTCTGGTATGGTATAGTGTCTGGTGTAGTATAGTGTCTGGTGTGGTACAGTGTCTGGTGTAGTATAGTGTCTGGTGTAGTATAGTGTCTGGTGTAGTATAGTGTCTGGTATGGTATAGTGTCTGGTATGGTATAGTGTCTGGTGTGGTATAGTGTCTGGTATGGTATAGTGTCTGGTGTAGTATAGTGTCTGGTGTGGTATAGTGTCTGGTGTAGTATAGTGTCTGGTGTAGTATAGTGTCTGGTATGGTATAGTGTCTGGTGTGGTAGTGTCTGGTGTGGTATAGTGTCTGGTGTGGTATAGTGTCTGGTGTGGTATAGTGTCTGGTGTGGTGTAGTGTCTGGTGTGGTATAGTGTCTGGTGTGGTATAGTGTCTGGTGTGGTATAGTGTCTGGTATGGTATAGTGTCTGGTGTGGTGTAGTGTCTGGTGTGGTATAGTGTCTGGTGTGGTATAGTGTCTGGTGTGGTATAGTGTCTGGTGTGGTATAGTGACTGGTGTGGTATAGTGTCTGGTGTGGTATAGTGTCTGGTGTGGTATAGTGTCTGGTGTAGTATAGTGTCTGGTATGGTATAGTGTCTGGTGTAGTATAGTGTCTGGTGAGATATTTATATAGTATGGTATAGTGTCTGGTGTGATATAGTGTCTGGTGTGGTATAGTGTCTGGTGTGGTGTAGTGTCTGGTGTGGTATAGTGTCTGGTGTGGTATAGTGTCTGGTGTGGTATAGTGTCTGGTGTGGTATAGTGTCTGGTATGGCATAGTGTCTGGTGTGGTATAGTGTCTGGTGTAGTATAGTGTCTGGTATGGTATAGTGTCTGGTGTGGTATAGTGTCTGGTGTAGTATAGTGTCTGGTATGGTATAGTGTCTGGTGTAGTATAGTGTCTGGTATGGTATAGTGTCTGGTGTGGTATAGTGTCTGGTGTGGTATAGTGTCTGGTGTAGTATAGTGTCTGGTATGGTATAGTGTCTGGTGTAGTATAGTGTCTGGTATGGTATAGTGTCTGGTGTGGTATAGTGTCTGGTGTGGTATAGTGTCTGGTGTGGTATAGTGTCTGGTGTGGTATTCTCTGGTATGGTATAGTGTCTGGTGTGGTATAGTGTCTGGTGTGGTATAGTGTCTGGTGTGGTATAGTGTCTGGTGAGATATTTATATAGTATAGTATAGTGTCTGGTGTAGTATAGTGTCTGGTGTAGTATAGTGTCTGGTGAGATATTTATATAGTATAGTATAGTGTCTGGTGTGGTATAGTGTCTGGTGTGGTATAGTGTCTGGTGTAGTATAGTGTCTGGTGTGGTATAGTGTCTGGTGTAGTATAGTGTCTGGTGAGATATTTATATAGTATAGTATAGTGTCTGGTATGGTATAGTGTCTGGTGTAGTATAGTGTCTGGTGTAGTATAGTGTCTGGTGTAGTATAGTGTCTGGTGTGGTATAGTGTCTGGTATGGTATAGTGTCTGGTGTAGTATAGTGTCTGGTGTAGTATAGTGTCTGGTGTAGTATAGTGTCTGGTATAGTATAGTGTCTGGTATAGTATAGTGTCTGGTATAGTATAGTGTCTGGTGTGGTATAGTGTCTGGTATAGTATAGTGTCTGGTATAGTATAGTGTCTGGTATAGTATAGTGGCTGGTATAGTATAGTGTCTGGTATAGTATAGTGTCTGGTGTGGTATAGTGTCTGGTGTGGTATAGTGTCTGGTGTGGTATAGTGTCTGGTGTGGTATAGTGTCTGGTGTGGTATAGTGTCTGGTGTGGTATAGTGTCTGGTGTGGTATAGTGTCTGGTGTGGTATAGTGTCTGGTGTGGTATAGTGTCTGGTGTGGTATAGTGTCTGGTGTGGTATAGTGTCTGGTGTGGTATAGTGTCTGGTGTAGTATAGTGTCTGGTATGGTATAGTGTCTGGTGTAGTATAGTGTCTGGTGTAGTATAGTGTCTGGTATGGTATAGTGTCTGGTGAGATATTTATATAGTATAGTATGGTGTCTGGTGTGGTATAGTGTCTGGTGAGATATTTATATAGTATAGTATGGTTTCTGGTGTGGTATAGTGTCTGGTGAGATATTTATATAGTATAGTATGGTGTCTGGTGTGGTATAGTGTCTGGTATGGTATAGTGTCTGGTGTGGTATAGTGTCTGGTGTGGTATAGTGTCTGGTGTGGTATAGTGTCTGGTATGGTATAGTGTCTGGTGTGGTATAGTGTCTGGTGAGATATTTATATAGTATAGTATAGTGTCTGGTGTGGTATTGTCTGGTGTGGTATTGTCTGGTATGGTATAGTGTCTGGTGTAGTATAGTGTCTGGTATGGTATAGTGTCTGGTGTAGTATAGTGTCTGGTGTAGTATAGTGTCTGGTGTGGTATAGTGTCTGGTGTGGTATTGTCTGGTATGGTATAGTGTCTGGTGTAGTATAGTGTCTGGTATGGTATAGTGTCTGGTGTAGTATAGTGTCTGGTATGGTATAGTGTCTGGTGTGGTATAGTGTCTGGTATGGTATAGTGTCTGGTGTGGTATAGTGTCTGGTGTGGTATAGTGTCTGGTGTGGTATAGTGTCTGGTGTGGTATAGTGTCTGGTGTGGTATAGTGTCTGGTATGGTATAGTGTCTGGTGTGGTATAGTGTCTGGTGAGATATTTATATAGTATAGTATAGTGTCTGGTGTGGTATTGTCTGGTGTGGTATTGTCTGGTATGGTATAGTGTCTGGTGTAGTATAGTGTCTGGTATGGTATAGTGTCTGGTGTGGTATAGTGTCTGGTATGGTATAGTGTCTGGTGTGGTATAGTGTCTGGTGTGGTATAGTGTCTGGTATGGTATAGTGTCTGGTGTGGTATAGTGTCTGGTGAGATATTTATATAGTATAGTATAGTGTCTGGTGAGATATTTATATAGTATAGTGTCTGGTGTGGTATAGTGTCTGGTGTGGTATAGTGTCTGGTATGGTATAGTGTCTGGTGTGGTATAGTGTCTGGTGTGGTATAGTGTCTGGTGTGGTATAGTGTCTGGTATGGTATAGTGTCTGGTGTGGTATAGTGTCTGGTGTGGTATAGTGTCTGGTGTAGTATAGTGTCTGGTGTGGTATAGTGTCTGGTGTAGTATAGTGTCTGGTATGGTATAGTGTCTGGTGTGGTATAGTGTCTGGTATGGTATAGTGTCTGGTGTGGTATAGTGTCTGGTGTGGTATAGTGTCTGGTGTGGTAGTGTCTGGTGTGGTAGTGTCTGGTGTGGTATAGTGTCTGGTGTAGTATAGTGTCTGGTATGGTATAGTGTCTGGTGTGGTATAGTGTCTGGTATGGTATAGTGTCTGGTGTGGTATAGTGTCTGGTGTGGTATAGTGTCTGGTGTGGTATAGTGTCTGGTATGGTATAGTGTCTGGTGTGGTATAGTGTCTGGTGTGGTAGTGTCTGGTATGGTATAGTGTCTGGTGTAGTACAGTGTCTGGTGTGGTATAGTGTCTGGTGTGGTATAGTGTCTGGTGTGGTATAGTGTCTGGTGTGGTAGTGTCTGGTGTGGTATAGTGTCTGGTGTGGTATAGTGTCTGGTATGGTATAGTGTCTGGTGTGGTATAGTGTCTGGTGTGGTATAGTGTCTGGTATGGTATAGTGTCTGGTGTGGTATAGTGTCTGGTGTGGTATAGTGTCTGGTATGGTATAGTGTCTGGTGTGGTATAGTGTCTGGTGTAGTATAGTGTCTGGTATGGTATAGTGTCTGGTGTAGTATAGTGTCTGGTATGGTATAGTGTCTGGTGTGGTATAGTGTCTGGTGTGGTATAGTGTCTGGTGTAGTATAGTGTCTGGTATGGTATAGTGTCTGGTGTGGTATAGTGTCTGGTATGGTATAGTGTCTGGTGTGGTATAGTGTCTGGTGTGGTATAGTGTCTGGTGTGGTATAGTGTCTGGTGTGGTATTCTCTGGTATGGTATAGTGTCTGGTGTGGTATAGTGTCTGGTGTGGTATAGTGTCTGGTATAGTATAGTGTCTGGTGTAGTATAGTGTCTGGTGTAGTATAGTGTCTGGTGTGGTATAGTGTCTGGTGTAGTATAGTGTCTGGTGTAGTATAATGTCTGGTGTAGTATAGTGTCTGGTGTGGTATAGTGTCTGGTATGGTATAGTGTCTGGTGTGGTATAGTGTCTGGTGTGGTATAGTGTCTGGTGTAGTATAGTGTCTGGTATGGTATAGTGTCTGGTGTGTGTGTCTGGTGTATAGTGTCTGGTGTAGTATAGTGTCTGGTGTGGTATGTCTGGTGTGGTAGTGTCTGGTGTGGTATAGTGTCTGGTGTAGTATAGTGTCTGGTATGGTATAGTGTCTGGTGTGGTATAGTGTCTGGTATGGTATAGTGTCTGGTGTGGTATAGTGTCTGGTGTGGTATAGTGTCTGGTGTGGTATAGTGTCTGGTGTGGTATAGTGTCTGGTATGGTATAGTGTCTGGTGTGGTATAGTGTCTGGTGTGGTAGTGTCTGGTATGGTATAGTGTCTGGTGTAGTACAGTGTCTGGTGTGGTATAGTGTCTGGTGTGGTATAGTGTCTGGTGTGGTATAGTGTCTGGTGTGGTATAGTGTCTGGTGTGGTATAGTGTCTGGTATGGTATAGTGTCTGGTGTGGTATAGTGTCTGGTGTAGTATAGTGTCTGGTATGGTATAGTGTCTGGTGTGGTATAGTGTCTGGTGTGGTAGTGTCTGGTATGGTATAGTGTCTGGTGTAGTATAGTGTCTGGTGTGGTATAGTGTCTGGTGTGGTATAGTGTCTGGTGTGGTAGTGTCTGGTATGGTATAGTGTCTGGTGTAGTATAGTGTCTGGTGTGGTATAGTGTCTGGTGTGGTAGTGTCTGGTATGTTATAGTGTCTGGTGTAGTATAGTGTCTGGTGTGGTATAGTGTCTGGTGTGGTATAGTGTCTGGTGTGGTATAGTGTCTGGTGTGGTATAGTGTCTGGTGTGGTATAGTGTCTGGTATGGTATAGTGTCTGGTGTAGTATAGTGTCTGGTGTGGTATAGTGTCTGGTGTGGTATAGTGTCTGGTGTGGTATAGTGTCTGGTGTGGTATAGTGTCTGGTGTAGTATAGTGTCTGGTGTGGTGTAGTGTCTGGTATGGTATAGTGTCTGGTGTGGTATAGTGTCTGGTGAGATATTTATATAGTATAGTATAGTGTCTGGTATGGTATAGTGTCTGGTGTGGTATAGTGTCTGGTGTGGTATAGTGTCTGGTGTGGTAGTGTCTGGTGTGGTATAGTGTCTGGTGTGGTAGTGTCTGGTGTGGTATAGTGTCTGGTGTGGTAGTGTCTGGTGTGGTATAGTGTCTGGTGTGGTATAGTGTCTGGTATGGTATAGTGTCTGGTGTGGTATAGTGTCTGGTGTGGTATAGTGTCTGGTATGGTATAGTGTCTGGTGTGGTATAGTGTCTGGTGTGGTATAGTGTCTGGTATGGTATAGTGTCTGGTGTGGTATAGTGTCTGGTGTAGTATAGTGTCTGGTATGGTATAGTGTCTGGTGTAGTATAGTGTCTGGTATGGTATAGTGTCTGGTGTGGTATAGTGTCTGGTGTGGTATAGTGTCTGGTGTAGTATAGTGTCTGGTATGGTATAGTGTCTGGTGTAGTATAGTGTCTGGTATGGTATAGTGTCTGGTGTGGTATAGTGTCTGGTGTGGTATAGTGTCTGGTGTGGTATAGTGTCTGGTGTGGTATTCTCTGGTATGGTATAGTGTCTGGTGTGGTATAGTGTCTGGTGTGGTATAGTGTCTGGTATAGTATAGTGTCTGGTGTAGTATAGTGTCTGGTGTAGTATAGTGTCTGGTGTGGTATAGTGTCTGGTGTAGTATAGTGTCTGGTGTAGTATAATGTCTGGTGTAGTATAGTGTCTGGTGTGGTATAGTGTCTGGTATGGTATAGTGTCTGGTGTGGTATAGTGTCTGGTGTGGTATAGTGTCTGGTGTGGTATAGTGTCTGGTGTAGTATAGTGTCTGGTATGGTATAGTGTCTGGTGTAGTACAGTGTCTGGTGTAGTATAGTGTCTGGTGTAGTATAGTGTCTGGTGTGGTAGTGTCTGGTGTGGTAGTGTCTGGTGTGGTATAGTGTCTGGTGTAGTATAGTGTCTGGTATGGTATAGTGTCTGGTGTGGTATAGTGTCTGGTATGGTATAGTGTCTGGTGTGGTATAGTGTCTGGTGTGGTATAGTGTCTGGTGTGGTATAGTGTCTGGTGTGGTATAGTGTCTGGTATGGTATAGTGTCTGGTGTGGTATAGTGTCTGGTGTGGTAGTGTCTGGTATGGTATAGTGTCTGGTGTAGTACAGTGTCTGGTGTGGTATAGTGTCTGGTGTGGTATAGTGTCTGGTGTGGTATAGTGTCTGGTGTGGTATAGTGTCTGGTGTGGTATAGTGTCTGGTATGGTATAGTGTCTGGTGTGGTATAGTGTCTGGTGTAGTATAGTGTCTGGTATGGTATAGTGTCTGGTGTGGTATAGTGTCTGGTGTGGTATAGTGTCTGGTGTAGTATAGTGTCTGGTGTGGTGTAGTGTCTGGTATGGTATAGTGTCTGGTGTGGTATAGTGTCTGGTGAGATATTTATATAGTATAGTATAGTGTCTGGTATGGTATAGTGTCTGGTGTGGTATAGTGTCTGGTGTGGTATAGTGTCTGGTGTGGTAGTGTCTGGTGTGGTATAGTGTCTGGTGTGGTAGTGTCTGGTGTGGTATAGTGTCTGGTGTGGTAGTGTCTGGTGTGGTATAGTGTCTGGTGTGGTATAGTGTCTGGTATGGTATAGTGTCTGGTGTGGTATAGTGTCTGGTGTGGTATAGTGTCTGGTATGGTATAGTGTCTGGTGTGGTATAGTGTCTGGTGTGGTATAGTGTCTGGTATGGTATAGTGTCTGGTGTGGTATAGTGTCTGGTGTAGTATAGTGTCTGGTATGGTATAGTGTCTGGTGTAGTATAGTGTCTGGTATGGTATAGTGTCTGGTGTGGTATAGTGTCTGGTGTGGTATAGTGTCTGGTGTAGTATAGTGTCTGGTATGGTATAGTGTCTGGTGTAGTATAGTGTCTGGTATGGTATAGTGTCTGGTGTGGTATAGTGTCTGGTGTGGTATAGTGTCTGGTGTGGTATAGTGTCTGGTGTGGTATTCTCTGGTATGGTATAGTGTCTGGTGTGGTATAGTGTCTGGTGTGGTATAGTGTCTGGTATAGTATAGTGTCTGGTGTAGTATAGTGTCTGGTGTAGTATAGTGTCTGGTGTGGTATAGTGTCTGGTGTAGTATAGTGTCTGGTGTAGTATAATGTCTGGTGTAGTATAGTGTCTGGTGTGGTATAGTGTCTGGTATGGTATAGTGTCTGGTGTGGTATAGTGTCTGGTGTGGTATAGTGTCTGGTGTGGTATAGTGTCTGGTGTAGTATAGTGTCTGGTATGGTATAGTGTCTGGTGTAGTATAGTGTCTGGTGTAGTATAGTGTCTGGTGTAGTATAGTGTCTGGTGTGGTATAGTGTCTGGTGTAGTATAGTGTCTGGTATGGTATAGTGTCTGGTGTAGTATAGTGTCTGGTGTAGTATAGTGTCTGGTATGGTATAGTGTCTGGTATGGTATAGTGTCTGGTGTAGTATAGTGTCTGGTGTGGTATAGTGTCTGGTGTGGTAGTGTCTGGTGTGGTATAGTGTCTGGTGTGGTATAGTGTCTGGTGTGGTATAGTGTCTGGTGTAGTATAGTGTCTGGTGTGGTATAGTGTCTGGTGTAGTATAGTGTCTGGTGTGGTATAGTGTCTGGTGTAGTATAGTGTCTGGTATGGTATAGTGTCTGGTGTGGTATAGTGTCTGGTATGGTATAGTGTCTGGTGTAGTATAGTGTCTGGTGTGGTATAGTGTCTGGTATGGTATAGTGTCTGGTATGGTATAGTGTCTGGTGTAGTATAGTGTCTGGTGTGGTATAGTGTCTGGTGTAGTATAGTGTCTGGTGTAGTATAGTGTCTGGTGTAGTATAGTGTCTGGTATGGTATAGTGTCTGGTGTGGTAGTGTCTGGTGTGGTATAGTGTCTGGTGTGGTATAGTGTCTGGTGTAGTATAGTGTCTGGTGTGGTATAGTGTCTGGTGTGGTATAGTGTCTGGTATGGTATAGTGTCTGGTGTGGTATAGTGTCTGGTGTGGTATAGTGTCTGGTATGGTATAGTGTCTGGTGTAGTATAGTGTCTGGTGTGGTATAGTGTCTGGTGTGGTATAGTGTCTGGTGTGGTATAGTGTCTGGTGTAGTATAGTGTCTGGTATGGTATAGTGTCTGGTGTGGTATAGTGTCTGGTGTGGTAGTGTCTGGTATGGTATAGTGTCTGGTGTAGTATAGTGTCTGGTGTGGTATAGTGTCTGGTGTGGTATAGTGTCTGGTGTGGTATAGTGTCTGGTGTGGTATAGTGTCTGGTATGGTATAGTGTCTGGTGTGGTATAGTGTCTGGTGTAGTATAGTGTCTGGTGTGGTATAGTGTCTGGTGTGGTATAGTGTCTGGTGTGGTATAGTGTCTGGTGTGGTATAGTGTCTGGTGTGGTATAGTGTCTGGTGTAGTATAGTGTCTGGTGTGGTGTAGTGTCTGGTATGGTATAGTGTCTGGTGTGGTATAGTGTCTGGTGTGGTATAGTGTCTGGTATGGTATAGTGTCTGGTGTGGTATAGTGTCTGGTGTAGTATAGTGTCTGGTATGGTATAGTGTCTGGTGTAGTATAGTGTCTGGTATGGTATAGTGTCTGGTGTGGTATAGTGTCTGGTGTGGTATAGTGTCTGGTGTAGTATAGTGTCTGGTATGGTATAGTGTCTGGTGTAGTATAGTGTCTGGTATGGTATAGTGTCTGGTGTGGTATAGTGTCTGGTGTGGTATAGTGTCTGGTGTGGTATAGTGTCTGGTGTGGTATTCTCTGGTATGGTATAGTGTCTGGTGTGGTATAGTGTCTGGTGTGGTATAGTGTCTGGTATAGTATAGTGTCTGGTGTAGTATAGTGTCTGGTGTAGTATAGTGTCTGGTGTGGTATAGTGTCTGGTGTAGTATAGTGTCTGGTGTAGTATAATGTCTGGTGTAGTATAGTGTCTGGTGTGGTATAGTGTCTGGTATGGTATAGTGTCTGGTGTGGTATAGTGTCTGGTGTGGTATAGTGTCTGGTGTGGTATAGTGTCTGGTGTAGTATAGTGTCTGGTATGGTATAGTGTCTGGTGTAGTATAGTGTCTGGTGTAGTATAGTGTCTGGTGTAGTATAGTGTCTGGTGTGGTATAGTGTCTGGTGTGGTATAGTGTCTGGTATGGTATAGTGTCTGGTGTAGTATAGTGTCTGGTGTAGTATAGTGTCTGGTATGGTATAGTGTCTGGTATGGTATAGTGTCTGGTGTAGTATAGTGTCTGGTGTGGTATAGTGTCTGGTGTGGTAGTGTCTGGTGTGGTATAGTGTCTGGTGTGGTATAGTGTCTGGTGTGGTATAGTGTCTGGTGTGGTATAGTGTCTGGTGTGGTATAGTGTCTGGTGTAGTATAGTGTCTGGTGTAGTATAGTGTCTGGTGTGGTATAGTGTCTGGTGTAGTATAGTGTCTGGTATGGTATAGTGTCTGGTATGGTATAGTGTCTGGTGTAGTATAGTGTCTGGTGTAGTATAGTGTCTGGTGTGGTATAGTGTCTGGTATGGTATAGTGTCTGGTGTAGTATAGTGTCTGGTGTGGTATAGTGTCTGGTGTAGTATAGTGTCTGGTGTAGTATAGTGTCTGGTGTAGTATAGTGTCTGGTATGGTATAGTGTCTGGTGTGGTAGTGTCTGGTGTGGTAGTGTCTGGTGTGGTATAGTGTCTGGTGTGGTATAGTGTCTGGTGTGGTATAGTGTCTGGTGTGGTATAGTGTCTGGTGTGGTATAGTGTCTGGTATGGTATAGTGTCTGGTGTAGTATAGTGTCTGGTGTAGTATAGTGTCTGATGTGGTATAGTGTCTGGTGTGGTATAGTGTCTGGTGTGGTATAGTGTCTGGTGTGGTATAGTGTCTGGTGTGGTATAGTGTCTGGTATGGTATAGTGTCTGGTGTGGTATAGTGTCTGGTGTAGTATAGTGTCTGGTATGGTATAGTGTCTGGTGTGGTATAGTGTCTGGTGTGGTATAGTGTCTGGTGTGGTATAGTGTCTGGTATGGTATAGTGTCTGGTGTGGTATAGTGTCTGGTGTAGTATAGTGTCTGGTGTGGTATAGTGTCTGGTGTGGTATAGTGTCTGGTGTAGTATAGTGTCTGGTGTGGTGTAGTGTCTGGTATGGTATAGTGTCTGGTGTGGTATAGTGTCTGGTGAGATATTTATATAGTATAGTATAGTGTCTGGTATGGTATAGTGTCTGGTGTGGTATAGTGTCTGGTGTGGTATAGTGTCTGGTGTGGTAGTGTCTGGTGTGGTATAGTGTCTGGTGTGGTATAGTGTCTGGTGTGGTATAGTGTCTGGTGTGGTATAGTGTCTGGTGTGGTATAGTGTCTGGTGTAGTATAGTGTCTGGTGTGGTGTAGTGTCTGGTATGGTATAGTGTCTGGTATGGTATAGTGTCTGGTGTAGTATAGTGTCTGGTGTGGTGTAGTGTCTGGTATGGTATAGTGTCTGGTGTGGTATAGTGTCTGGTGTGGTATAGTGTCTGGTGTGGTATAGTGTCTGGTATGGTATAGTGTCTGGTATGGTATAGTGTCTGGTGTGGTATAGTGTCTGGTGTGGTATAGTGTCTGGTATGGTATAGTGTCTGGTGTGGTATAGTGTCTGGTGTGGTATAGTGTCTGGTGTGGTAGTGTCTGGTATGGTATAGTGTCTGGTATGGTATAGTGTCTGGTGTGGTATAGTGTCTGGTGTGGTATAGTGTCTGGTGTGGTATAGTGTCTGGTATGGTATAGTGTCTGGTGTGGTATAGTGTCTGATGTGGTATAGTGTCTGGTGTGGTATAGTGTCTGGTGTGGTATAGTGTCTGGTGTGGTATAGTGTCTGGTGTGGTATAGTGTCTGGTGTGGTATAGTGTCTGGTGTGGTATAGTGTCTGGTGTGGTATTGGCTGGTGTGGTATAGTGTCTGGTGTGGTATAGTGTCTGGTGTGGTATAGTGTCTGGTATAGTATTGTGTCTGGTGTGGTATAGTGTCTGGTATGGTATAGTGTCTGGTATGGTATAGTGTCTGGTGTGGTATAGTGTCTGGTATGGTATAGTGTCTGGTATGGTATAGTGTCTGGTGTGGTATAGTGTCTGGTGTAGTATAGTGTCTGGTGTGGTAGTGTCTGGTGTGGTATAGTGTCTCGTATAGTATAGTGTCTGGTGTGGTATAGTGTCTGGTATGGTATAGTGTCTGGTATGGTATAGTGTCTGGTGTGGTATAGTGTCTGGTATGGTATAGTGTCTGGTATGGTATAGTGTCTGGTGTGGTATAGTGTCTGGTATGGTATAGTGTCTGGTGTGGTATAGTGTCTGGTGTGGTATAGTGTCTGGTGTGGTATAGTGTCTGGTGTGGTATAGTGTCTGGTGTGGTATAATGTCTGGTATGGTATAGTGTCTGGTATGGTATAGTGTCTGGTATGGTATAGTGTCTGGTGTGGTATAGTGTCTGGTGTGGTATTCTCTGGTATGGTATAGTGTCTGGTGTGGTAGTGTCTGGTATGGTATAGTGTCTGGTGTGGTATAGTGTCTGGTGTGGTATAGTGTCTGGTGTGGTATAGTGTCTGGTGTGGTATAGTGTCTGGTGTGGTATAGTGTCTGGTGTGGTAGTGTCTGGTGTGGTATAGTGTCTGGTGTGGTATAGTGTCTGGTGTGGTATAGTGTCTGGTGTGGTATAGTGTCTGGTATGGTATAGTGTCTGGTGTGGTATAGTGTCTGGTGTGGTATTCTCTGGTATGGTATAGTGTCTGGTGTGGTATAGTGTCTGGTGTGGTATAGTGTCTGGTATGGTATAGTGTCTGGTGTGGTATAGAGTCTGGTATGGTATAGTGTCTGGTGTGGTATAGTGTCTGGTACGGTATAGTGTCTGGTATGGTATAGTGTCTGGTGTGGTATAGTGTCTGGTGTGGTATAGTGTCTGGTATGGTATAGTGTCTGGTATGGTATAGTGTCTGGTGTGGTATAGTGTCTGGTATGGTATAGTGTCTGGTGTGGTATAGTGTCTGGTGTGGTATAGTGTCTGGTGTGGTATAGTGTCTGGTGTGGTATAGTGTCTGGTGTGGTATAGTGTCTGGTGTGGTATAGTGTCTGGTATGGTATAGTGTCTGGTGTGGTGTAGTGTCTGGTGTGGTATAGTGTCTGGTGTGGTATAGTGTCTGGTGTGGTATAGTGTCTGGTGTGGTATAGTGACTGGTGTGGTATAGTGTCTGGTGTGGTATAGTGTCTGGTGTGGTATAGTGTCTGGTGTAGTATAGTGTCTGGTATGGTATAGTGTCTGGTGTAGTATAGTGTCTGGTGAGATATTTATATAGTATGGTATAGTGTCTGGTGTGATATAGTGTCTGGTGTGGTATAGTGTCTGGTGTGGTGTAGTGTCTGGTGTGGTATAGTGTCTGGTGTGGTATAGTGTCTGGTGTGGTATAGTGTCTGGTGTGGTATAGTGTCTGGTATGGCATAGTGTCTGGTGTGGTATAGTGTCTGGTGTAGTATAGTGTCTGGTATGGTATAGTGTCTGGTGTGGTATAGTGTCTGGTGTAGTATAGTGTCTGGTATGGTATAGTGTCTGGTGTAGTATAGTGTCTGGTATGGTATAGTGTCTGGTGTGGTATAGTGTCTGGTGTGGTATAGTGTCTGGTGTAGTATAGTGTCTGGTATGGTATAGTGTCTGGTGTAGTATAGTGTCTGGTATGGTATAGTGTCTGGTGTGGTATAGTGTCTGGTGTGGTATAGTGTCTGGTGTGGTATAGTGTCTGGTGTGGTATTCTCTGGTATGGTATAGTGTCTGGTGTGGTATAGTGTCTGGTGTGGTATAGTGTCTGGTGTGGTATAGTGTCTGGTGAGATATTTATATAGTATAGTATAGTGTCTGGTGTAGTATAGTGTCTGGTGTAGTATAGTGTCTGGTGAGATATTTATATAGTATAGTATAGTGTCTGGTGTGGTATAGTGTCTGGTGTGGTATAGTGTCTGGTGTAGTATAGTGTCTGGTGTGGTATAGTGTCTGGTGTAGTATAGTGTCTGGTGAGATATTTATATAGTATAGTATAGTGTCTGGTATGGTATAGTGTCTGGTGTAGTATAGTGTCTGGTGTAGTATAGTGTCTGGTGTAGTATAGTGTCTGGTGTGGTATAGTGTCTGGTATGGTATAGTGTCTGGTGTAGTATAGTGTCTGGTGTAGTATAGTGTCTGGTGTAGTATAGTGTCTGGTATAGTATAGTGTCTGGTATAGTATAGTGTCTGGTATAGTATAGTGTCTGGTGTGGTATAGTGTCTGGTATAGTATAGTGTCTGGTATAGTATAGTGTCTGGTATAGTATAGTGGCTGGTATAGTATAGTGTCTGGTATAGTATAGTGTCTGCTGTGGTATAGTGTCTGGTGTGGTATAGTGTCTGGTGTGGTATAGTGTCTGGTGTGGTATAGTGTCTGGTGTGGTATAGTGTCTGGTGTGGTATAGTGTCTGGTGTGGTATAGTGTCTGGTGTGGTATAGTGTCTGGTGTGGTATAGTGTCTGGTGTGGTATAGTGTCTGGTGTGGTATAGTGTCTGGTGTGGTATAGTGTCTGGTGTAGTATAGTGTCTGGTATGGTATAGTGTCTGGTGTGGTATAGTGTCTGGTGTAGTATAGTGTCTGGTATGGTATAGTGTCTGGTGAGATATTTATATAGTATAGTATGGTGTCTGGTGTGGTATAGTGTCTGGTGAGATATTTATATAGTATAGTATGGTTTCTGGTGTGGTATAGTGTCTGGTGAGATATTTATATAGTATAGTATGGTGTCTGGTGTGGTATAGTGTCTGGTATGGTATAGTGTCTGGTGTGGTATAGTGTCTGGTGTGGTATAGTGTCTGGTGTGGTATAGTGTCTGGTATGGTATAGTGTCTGGTGTGGTATAGTGTCTGGTGAGATATTTATATAGTATAGTATAGTGTCTGGTGTGGTATTGTCTGGTGTGGTATTGTCTGGTATGGTATAGTGTCTGGTGTAGTATAGTGTCTGGTATGGTATAGTGTCTGGTGTAGTATAGTGTCTGGTGTGGTATAGTGTCTGGTGTGGTATAGTGTCTGGTGTGGTATTGTCTGGTATGGTATAGTGTCTGGTGTAGTATAGTGTCTGGTATGGTATAGTGTCTGGTGTAGTATAGTGTCTGGTATGGTATAGTGTCTGGTGTGGTATAGTGTCTGGTATGGTATAGTGTCTGGTGTGGTATAGTGTCTGGTGTGGTATAGTGTCTGGTGTGGTATAGTGTCTGGTGTGGTATAGTGTCTGGTGTGGTATAGTGTCTGGTATGGTATAGTGTCTGGTGTGGTATAGTGTCTGGTGAGATATTTATATAGTATAGTATAGTGTCTGGTGTGGTATTGTCTGGTGTGGTATTGTCTGGTATGGTATAGTGTCTGGTGTAGTATAGTGTCTGGTATGGTATAGTGTCTGGTGTAGTATAGTGTCTGGTGTAGTATAGTGTCTGGTGTGGTATAGTGTCTGGTGTGGTATTGTCTGGTATGGTATAGTGTCTGGTGTAGTATAGTGTCTGGTATGGTATAGTGTCTGGTGTAGTATAGTGTCTGGTATGGTATAGTGTCTGGTGTGGTATAGTGTCTGGTATGGTATAGTGTCTGGTGTGGTATAGTGTCTGGTGTGGTATAGTGTCTGGTGTGGTATAGTGTCTGGTGTGGTATAGTGTCTGGTGTGGTATAGTGTCTGGTATGGTATAGTGTCTGGTGTGGTATAGTGTCTGGTGTGGTATAGTGTCTGGTATGGTATAGTGTCTGGTGTGGTATAGTGTCTGGTGAGATATTTATATAGTATAGTATAGTGTCTGGTGAGATATTTATATAGTATAGTGTCTGGTGTGGTATAGTGTCTGGTGTGGTATAGTGTCTGGTATGGTATAGTGTCTGGTGTGGTATAGTGTCTGGTGTGGTATAGTGTCTGGTGTGGTATAGTGTCTGGTATGGTATAGTGTCTGGTGTGGTATAGTGTCTGGTGTGGTATAGTGTCTGGTGTAGTATAGTGTCTGGTGTGGTATAGTGTCTGGTGTAGTATAGTGTCTGGTATGGTATAGTGTCTGGTGTGGTATAGTGTCTGGTATGGTATAGTGTCTGGTGTGGTATAGTGTCTGGTGTGGTATAGTGTCTGGTGTGGTAGTGTCTGGTGTGGTAGTGTCTGGTGTGGTATAGTGTCTGGTGTAGTATAGTGTCTGGTATGGTATAGTGTCTGGTGTGGTATAGTGTCTGGTATGGTATAGTGTCTGGTGTGGTATAGTGTCTGGTGTGGTATAGTGTCTGGTGTGGTATAGTGTCTGGTATGGTATAGTGTCTGGTGTGGTATAGTGTCTGGTGTGGTAGTGTCTGGTATGGTATAGTGTCTGGTGTAGTACAGTGTCTGGTGTGGTATAGTGTCTGGTGTGGTATAGTGTCAGGTGTGGTATAGTGTCTGGTGTGGTAGTGTCTGGTGTGGTATAGTGTCTGGTGTGGTATAGTGTCTGGTATGGTATAGTGTCTGGTGTGGTATAGTGTCTGGTGTGGTATAGTGTCTGGTATGGTATAGTGTCTGGTGTGGTATAGTGTCTGGTGTGGTATAGTGTCTGGTGTAGTATAGTGTCTGGTGTGGTATAGTGTCTGGTGTGGTATAGTGTCTGGTGTAGTATAGTGTCTGGTGTGGTGTAGTGTCTGGTATGGTATAGTGTCTGGTGTGGTATAGTGTCTGGTGAGATATTTATATAGTATAGTATAGTGTCTGGTATGGTATAGTGTCTGGTGTGGTATAGTGTCTGGTGTGGTATAGTGTCTGGTGTGGTAGTGTCTGGTGTGGTATAGTGTCTGGTGTGGTAGTGTCTGGTGTGGTATAGTGTCTGGTGTGGTAGTGTCTGGTGTGGTATAGTGTCTGGTGTGGTATAGTGTCTGGTATGGTATAGTGTCTGGTGTGGTATAGTGTCTGGTGTGGTATAGTGTCTGGTATGGTATAGTGTCTGGTGTGGTATAGTGTCTGGTGTGGTATAGTGTCTGGTATGGTATAGTGTCTGGTGTGGTATAGTGTCTGGTGTAGTATAGTGTCTGGTATGGTATAGTGTCTGGTGTAGTATAGTGTCTGGTATGGTATAGTGTCTGGTGTGGTATAGTGTCTGGTGTGGTATAGTGTCTGGTGTAGTATAGTGTCTGGTATGGTATAGTGTCTGGTGTAGTATAGTGTCTGGTATGGTATAGTGTCTGGTGTGGTATAGTGTCTGGTGTGGTATAGTGTCTGGTGTGGTATAGTGTCTGGTGTGGTATTCTCTGGTATGGTATAGTGTCTGGTGTGGTATAGTGTCTGGTGTGGTATAGTGTCTGGTATAGTATAGTGTCTGGTGTAGTATAGTGTCTGGTGTAGTATAGTGTCTGGTGTGGTATAGTGTCTGGTGTAGTATAGTGTCTGGTGTAGTATAATGTCTGGTGTAGTATAGTGTCTGGTGTGGTATAGTGTCTGGTATGGTATAGTGTCTGGTGTGGTATAGTGTCTGGTGTGGTATAGTGTCTGGTGTGGTATAGTGTCTGGTGTAGTATAGTGTCTGGTATGGTATAGTGTCTGGTGTAGTACAGTGTCTGGTGTAGTATAGTGTCTGGTGTAGTATAGTGTCTGGTGTGGTAGTGTCTGGTGTGGTAGTGTCTGGTGTGGTATAGTGTCTGGTGTAGTATAGTGTCTGGTATGGTATAGTGTCTGGTGTGGTATAGTGTCTGGTATGGTATAGTGTCTGGTGTGGTATAGTGTCTGGTGTGGTATAGTGTCTGGTGTAGTATAGTGTCTGGTATGGTATAGTGTCTGGTGTAGTACAGTGTCTGGTGTAGTATAGTGTCTGGTGTAGTATAGTGTCTGGTGTGGTAGTGTCTGGTGTGGTAGTGTCTGGTGTGGTATAGTGTCTGGTGTAGTATAGTGTCTGGTATGGTATAGTGTCTGGTGTGGTATAGTGTCTGGTATGGTATAGTGTCTGGTGTGGTATAGTGTCTGGTGTGGTATAGTGTCTGGTGTGGTATAGTGTCTGGTGTGGTATAGTGTCTGGTATGGTATAGTGTCTGGTGTGGTATAGTGTCTGGTGTGGTAGTGTCTGGTATGGTATAGTGTCTGGTGTAGTACAGTGTCTGGTGTGGTATAGTGTCTGGTGTGGTATAGTGTCTGGTGTGGTATAGTGTCTGGTGTGGTATAGTGTCTGGTGTGGTATAGTGTCTGGTATGGTATAGTGTCTGGTGTGGTATAGTGTCTGGTGTAGTATAGTGTCTGGTATGGTATAGTGTCTGGTGTGGTATAGTGTCTGGTGTGGTAGTGTCTGGTATGGTATAGTGTCTGGTGTAGTATAGTGTCTGGTGTGGTATAGTGTCTGGTGTGGTATAGTGTCTGGTGTGGTAGTGTCTGGTATGGTATAGTGTCTGGTGTAGTATAGTGTCTGGTGTGGTATAGTGTCTGGTGTGGTAGTGTCTGGTATGTTATAGTGTCTGGTGTAGTATAGTGTCTGGTGTGGTATAGTGTCTGGTGTGGTATAGTGTCTGGTGTGGTATAGTGTCTGGTGTGGTATAGTGTCTGGTGTGGTATAGTGTCTGGTATGGTATAGTGTCTGGTGTAGTATAGTGTCTGGTGTGGTATAGTGTCTGGTGTGGTATAGTGTCTGGTGTGGTATAGTGTCTGGTGTGGTATAGTGTCTGGTGTAGTATAGTGTCTGGTGTGGTGTAGTGTCTGGTATGGTATAGTGTCTGGTGTGGTATAGTGTCTGGTGAGATATTTATATAGTATAGTATAGTGTCTGGTATGGTATAGTGTCTGGTGTGGTATAGTGTCTGGTGTGGTATAGTGTCTGGTGTGGTAGTGTCTGGTGTGGTATAGTGTCTGGTGTGGTAGTGTCTGGTGTGGTATAGTGTCTGGTGTGGTAGTGTCTGGTGTGGTATAGTGTCTGGTGTGGTATAGTGTCTGGTATGGTATAGTGTCTGGTGTGGTATAGTGTCTGGTGTGGTATAGTGTCTGGTATGGTATAGTGTCTGGTGTGGTATAGTGTCTGGTGTGGTATAGTGTCTGGTATGGTATAGTGTCTGGTGTGGTATAGTGTCTGGTGTAGTATAGTGTCTGGTATGGTATAGTGTCTGGTGTAGTATAGTGTCTGGTATGGTATAGTGTCTGGTGTGGTATAGTGTCTGGTGTGGTATAGTGTCTGGTGTAGTATAGTGTCTGGTATGGTATAGTGTCTGGTGTAGTATAGTGTCTGGTATGGTATAGTGTCTGGTGTGGTATAGTGTCTGGTGTGGTATAGTGTCTGGTGTGGTATAGTGTCTGGTGTAGTATAGTGTCTGGTGTAGTATAGTGTCTGGTATGGTATAGTGTCTGGTGTGGTATAGTGTCTGGTATAGTATAGTGTCTGGTGTAGTATAGTGTCTGGTGTAGTATAGTGTCTGGTGTGGTATAGTGTCTGGTGTAGTATAGTGTCTGGTGTAGTATAATGTCTGGTGTAGTATAGTGTCTGGTGTGGTATAGTGTCTGGTATGGTATAGTGTCTGGTGTGGTATAGTGTCTGGTGTGGTATAGTGTCTGGTGTGGTATAGTGTCTGGTGTAGTATAGTGTCTGGTATGGTATAGTGTCTGGTGTAGTATAGTGTCTGGTGTAGTATAGTGTCTGGTGTAGTATAGTGTCTGGTGTGGTATAGTGTCTGGTGTAGTATAGTGTCTGGTATGGTATAGTGTCTGGTGTAGTATAGTGTCTGGTGTAGTATAGTGTCTGGTATGGTATAGTGTCTGGTATGGTATAGTGTCTGGTGTAGTATAGTGTCTGGTGTGGTATAGTGTCTGGTGTGGTAGTGTCTGGTGTGGTATAGTGTCTGGTGTGGTATAGTGTCTGGTGTGGTATAGTGTCTGGTGTAGTATAGTGTCTGGTGTGGTATAGTGTCTGGTGTAGTATAGTGTCTGGTGTGGTATAGTGTCTGGTGTAGTATAGTGTCTGGTATGGTATAGTGTCTGGTGTGGTATAGTGTCTGGTATGGTATAGTGTCTGGTGTAGTATAGTGTCTGGTGTGGTATAGTGTCTGGTATGGTATAGTGTCTGGTATGGTATAGTGTCTGGTGTAGTATAGTGTCTGGTGTGGTATAGTGTCTGGTGTAGTATAGTGTCTGGTGTAGTATAGTGTCTGGTGTAGTATAGTGTCTGGTATGGTATAGTGTCTGGTGTGGTAGTGTCTGGTGTGGTATAGTGTCTGGTGTGGTATAGTGTCTGGTGTAGTATAGTGTCTGGTGTGGTATAGTGTCTGGTGTGGTATAGTGTCTGGTATGGTATAGTGTCTGGTGTGGTATAGTGTCTGGTGTGGTATAGTGTCTGGTATGGTATAGTGTCTGGTGTAGTATAGTGTCTGGTGTGGTATAGTGTCTGGTGTGGTATAGTGTCTGGTGTGGTATAGTGTCTGGTGTAGTATAGTGTCTGGTATGGTATAGTGTCTGGTGTGGTATAGTGTCTGGTGTGGTAGTGTCTGGTATGGTATAGTGTCTGGTGTAGTATAGTGTCTGGTGTGGTATAGTGTCTGGTGTGGTACAGTGTCTGGTGTGGTATAGTGTCTGGTGTGGTATAGTGTCTGGTATGGTATAGTGTCTGGTGTGGTATAGTGTCTGGTGTAGTATAGTGTCTGGTGTGGTATAGTGTCTGGTGTGGTATAGTGTCTGGTGTGGTATAGTGTCTGGTGTGGTATAGTGTCTGGTGTGGTATAGTGTCTGGTGTAGTATAGTGTCTGGTGTGGTGTAGTGTCTGGTATGGTATAGTGTCTGGTGTGGTATAGTGTCTGGTGTGGTATAGTGTCTGGTATGGTATAGTGTCTGGTGTGGTATAGTGTCTGGTGTAGTATAGTGTCTGGTATGGTATAGTGTCTGGTGTAGTATAGTGTCTGGTATGGTATAGTGTCTGGTGTGGTATAGTGTCTGGTGTGGTATAGTGTCTGGTGTAGTATAGTGTCTGGTGTAGTATAGTGTCTGGTGTGGTATAGTGTCTGGTGTGGTATAGTGTCTGGTGTGGTATAGTGTCTGGTGTGGTATAGTGTCTGGTGTGGTATAGTGTCTGGTGTGGTATTGGCTGGTGTGGTATAGTGTCTGGTGTGGTATAGTGTCTGGTGTGGTATAGTGTCTGGTATAGTATTGTGTCTGGTGTGGTATAGTGTCTGGTATGGTATAGTGTCTGGTATGGTATAGTGTCTGGTGTGGTATAGTGTCTGGTATGGTATAGTGTCTGGTATGGTATAGTGTCTGGTGTGGTATAGTGTCTGGTGTAGTATAGTGTCTGGTGTGGTAGTGTCTGGTGTGGTATAGTGTCTCGTATAGTATAGTGTCTGGTGTGGTATAGTGTCTGGTATGGTATAGTGTCTGGTATGGTATAGTGTCTGGTGTGGTATAGTGTCTGGTATGGTATAGTGTCTGGTATGGTATAGTGTCTGGTGTGGTATAGTGTCTGGTATGGTATAGTGTCTGGTGTGGTATAGTGTCTGGTGTGGTATAGTGTCTGGTGTGGTATAGTGTCTGGTGTGGTATAGTGTCTGGTGTGGTATAATGTCTGGTATGGTATAGTGTCTGGTATGGTATAGTGTCTGGTATGGTATAGTGTCTGGTGTGGTATAGTGTCTGGTGTGGTATTCTCTGGTATGGTATAGTGTCTGGTGTGGTAGTGTCTGGTATGGTATAGTGTCTGGTGTGGTATAGTGTCTGGTGTGGTATAGTGTCTGGTGTGGTATAGTGTCTGGTGTGGTATAGTGTCTGGTGTGGTATAGTGTCTGGTGTGGTATAGTGTCTGGTGTGGTATAGTGTCTGGTGTGGTATAGTGTCTGGTATGGTATAGTGTCTGGTGTGGTATAGTGTCTGGTGTGGTATTCTCTGGTATGGTATAGTGTCTGGTGTGGTATAGTGTCTGGTGTGGTATAGTGTCTGGTATGGTATAGTGTCTGGTGTGGTATAGAGTCTGGTATGGTATAGTGTCTGGTGTGGTATAGTGTCTGGTACGGTATAGTGTCTGGTATGGTATAGTGTCTGGTGTGGTATAGTGTCTGGTGTGGTATAGTGTCTGGTATGGTATAGTGTCTGGTATGGTATAGTGTCTGGTGTGGTATAGTGTCTGGTATGGTATAGTGTCTGGTGTGGTATAGTGTCTGGTGTGGTATAGTGTCTGGTGTGGTATAGTGTCTGGTGTGGTATAGTGTCTGGTGTGGTATAGTTTCTGGTATGGTATAGTGTCTGGTATGGTATAGTGTCTGGTATGGTATAGTGTCTGGTGTGATATAGTGTCTGGTGTGGTATTCTCTGGTATGGTATAGTGTCTGGTGTGGTAGTGTCTGGTATGGTATAGTGTCTGGTGTGGTATAGTGTCTGGTGTGGTATAGTGTCTGGTATGGTATAGTGTCTGGTGTGGTATAGTGTCTGGTGTGGTAGTGTCTGGTATGGTATAGTGTCTGGTATGGTATAGTGTCTGGTGTGGTATAGTGTCTGGTGTGGTATAGTGTCTGGTGTGGTATAGTGTCTGGTATGGTATAGTGTCTGGTGTGGTATAGTGTCTGGTGTGGTATAGTGTCTGGTGTGGTATAGTGTCTGGTGTGGTATAGTGTCTGGTGTGGTATAGTGTCTGGTGTGGTATAGTGTCTGGTGTGGTATAGTGTCTGGTGTGGTATAGTGTCTGGTGTGGTATAGTGTCTGGTGTGGTATAGTGTCTGGTGTGGTATTGGCTGGTGTGGTATAGTGTCAGGTGTGGTATAGTGTCTGGTGTGGTATAGTGTCTGGTATAGTATAGTGTCTGGTGTGGTATAGTGTCTGGTATGGTATAGTGTCTGGTATGGTATAGTGTCTGGTGTGGTATAGTGTCTGGTATGGTACAGTGTCTGGTATGGTATAGTGTCTGGTGTGGTATAGTGTCTGGTGTAGTATAGTGTCTGGTGTGGTAGTGTCTGGTGTGGTATAGTGTCTGGTATAGTATAGTGTCTGGTGTGGTATAGTGTCTGGTATGGTATAGTGTCTGGTATGGTATAGTGTCTGGTGTGGTATAGTGTCTGGTGTGGTATAGTGTCTGGTGTGGTATAGTGTCTGGTGTGGTATAGTGTCTGGTGTGGTATAGTGTCTGGTGTGGTATAGTGTCTGGTGTGGTATAGTGTCTGGTATGGTATAGTGTCTGGTATGGTATAGTGTCTGGTATGGTATAGTGTCTGGTGTGGTATAGTGTCTGGTGTGGTATTCTCTGGTATGGTATAGTGTCTGGTGTGGTAGTGTCTGGTGTGGTATAGTGTCTGGTGTGGTATAGTGTCTGGTGTGGTATAGTGTCTGGTGTGGTATAGTGTCTGGTGTGGTATAGTGTCTGGTGTGGTATAGTGTCTGGTGTGGTATAGTGTCTGGTGTGGTATAGTGTCTGGTGTGGTATAGTGTCTGGTGTGGTATAGTGTCTGGTATGGTATAGTGTCTGGTGTGGTATAGTGTCTGGTGTGGTATAGTGTCTGGTATGGTATAGTGTCTGGTATGGTATAGTGTCTGGTGTGGTATAGTGTCTGGTGTGGTATAGTGTCTGGTGTGGTGTAGTGTCTGGTGTGGTATAGTGTCTGGTGTGGTATAGTGTCTGGTGTGGTATAGTGTCTGGTATGGTATAGTGTCTGGTGTGGTGTAGTGTCTGGTGTGGTATAGTGTCTGGTGTGGTATAGTGTCTGGTGTGGTATAGTGTCTGGTGTGGTATAGTGTCTGGTGTGGTATAGTGTCTGGTGTGGTATAGTGTCTGGTGTGGTATAGTGTCTGGTGTAGTATAGTGTCTGGTGTAGTATAGTGTCTGGTGTGGTATAGTGTCTGGTGTAGTATAGTGTCTGGTATGGTATAGTGTCTGGTGTAGTATAGTGTCTGGTGAGATATTTATATAGTATGGAATAGTGTCTGGTGTGATATAGTGTCTGGTGTGGTATAGTGCCTGGTGTGGTGTAGTGTCTGGTGTGGTATAGTGTCTGGTGTGGTATAGTGTCTGGTGTGGTATAGTGTCTGGTATGGTATAGTGTCTGGTGTGGTGTAGTGTCTGGTGTGGTATAGTGTCTGGTGTGGTATAGTGTCTGGTGTGGTATAGTGTCTGGTGTGGTATAGTGTCTGGTGTGGTATAGTGTCTGGTGTGGTATAGTGTCTGGTGTGGTATAGTGTCTGGTGTGGTATAGTGTCTGGTGTAGTATAGTGTCTGGTGTAGTATAGTGTCTGGTGTAGTATAGTGTCTGGTGTAGTATAGTGTCTGGTGTGGTATAGTGTCTGGTGTGATATAGTGTCTGGTGTGGTATAGTGTCTGGTGAGATATTTATATAGTATAGTATAGTGTCTGGTGTAGTATAGTGTCTGGTGTAGTATAGTGTCTGGTGTAGTATAGTGTCTGGTGTGGTATAGTGTCTGGTGAGATATTTATATTGTTATGCAGGTGAATGAGGACCCAAAAGCGACTTGGCGAAAACAGAGTCTTTAATCCAGTAAAGTAAAAATACAATCAAATAAAACAATTTCCACTCGTAATGACGAGAACCGACTGGAGACTTGATCTTGAACAGCAGGTAGCCTCGGGAAGGCACTTGAACTAGCAGACTCAGACACCTGCTCACCACGCAGCATCTGAGGGAAACACGACACGACAGGGCGATACACAAACACAGCACGGTGAACAATAGACAAGGATCCGACAGGGCAGGAACGGAAAACAAGGAGAGAAATAGGGACTCTAATCAGGGAAAAGGATCGGGAACAGGTGTGGGAAGACTAAATGATTGATTAGGGGAATAGGAACAGCTGGGAGCAGGAACGGAACGATAGAGAGAAGAGAGAGAGGAAGGGAGAGAGAAAAAGGGGAACGAACCTAAAAAGACCAGCAGGGGGAAAATGAACAGAGGGAAAAGCAAAATGACAAGACAATCTAAGACAAAACATGACAGTACCCCCCCACTCACCGAGCGCCTCCTGGCGCACTCGAGGAGGAATCCTGGCGGCAACGGAGGAAATCATCAATAAGCGAACGGTCCAGCACGTCCCGAGACGGAACACAACTCCTCTCCTCAGGACCGTAACCCTCCCAATCCACTAAGTATTGGTGACCCCGTCCCCGAGAACGCATGTCCATGATCCTACGTACCTTGTAAATAGGTGCGCTCTCGACAAGGACGGGAGGGGGGAGGGAAGACGAACGGGGGTGCGAAGAAAGGGCTTGACACAGGAGACATGGAAGACAGGATGGACGCGACGAAGATGTCGCGGAAGAAGCAGTCGCACAGCGACAGGATTGACGACCTGGGAGACACGGAACGGACCAATGAACCGCGGAGTCAACTTACGAGAAGCTGTCGTAAGCGGAAGGTTGCGAGTGGAAAGCCACACTCTCTGGCCGCAACAATACCTTGGACTCTTAACCCTGCGTTTATTGGCGGCTCTCACAGTCTGTGCCCTGTAACGGCAAAGTGCAGACCTCACCCTCCTCCAGGTGCGCTCACAACGTTGGACAAACGCTTGAGCGGAGGGAACGCTGGACTCGGCAAGCTGGGATGAGAACAGAGGAGGCTGGTAACCCAGACTACTCTGAAACGGAGATAACCCGGTAGCAGACGAAGGAAGCGAGTTGTGAGCGTATTCTGCCCAGGGGAGCTGTTCTGCCCAAGACGCAGGGTTTCTGAAAGAAAGGCTGCGTAGTATGCGACCAATCGTCTGATTGGCCCTCTCTGCTTGACCGTTAGACTGGGGATGAAACCCGGAAGAGAGACTGACGGACGCACCAATCAAACGACAGAACTCCCTCCAAAACTGTGACGTGAATTGCGGGCCTCTGTCTGAAACGGCGTCTAACGGGAGGCCATGAATTCTGAACACATTCTCGATGATGATTTGTGCCGTCTCCTTAGCGGAAGGAAGTTTAGCGAGGGAATGAAATGTGCCGCCTTAGAGAACCTATCGACAACCGTAAGAATCACAGTCTTCCCCGCAGACAAAGGCAGACCGGTAATGAAGTCTAGGGCGATGTGAGACCATGGTCGAGAAGGAATGGGGAGCGGTCTGAGACGACCGGCAGGAGGAGAGTTACCCGACTTAGTCTGCGCGCAGTCCGAACAAGCAGCCACGAAACGGCGCGTGTCACGCTCCTGAGTCGGCCACCAAAAGCGCTGGCGAATAGACGCAAGAGTGCCTCGAACACCGGGATGACCAGCTAACTTGGCAGAGTGAGCCCACTGAAGAACAGCCAGATGAGTGGAAACAGGAACGAAAAGGAGGTTACTAGGACAAGCGCGCGGCGACGCAGTGTGCGTGAGTGCTTGCTTAACCTGTCTTTCAATTCCCCAGACTGTCAACCCGACAACACGCCCATAAGGAAGAATCCCCTCGGGATTAGTAGAAGCCACAGAAGAACTAAACAGACGGGATAAGGCATCAGGCTTGGTGTTCTTGCTACCCGGACGGTAAGAAATCACAAACTCGAAACGAGCGAAAAACAACGCCCAACGAGCTTGACGGGCATTAAGTCGTTTGGCAGAACGGATGTACTCAAGGTTCTTATGGTCTGTCCAAACGACAAAAGGAACGGTCGCCCCCTCCAACCACTGTCGCCATTCGCCTAGGGCTAAGCGGATGGCGAGCAGTTCGCGGTTACCCACATCATAGTTGCGATGAGAAAAATAAGCGCAAGGATGAACCTTATCGTCAGACTGGAAGCGCTGGGATAGAATGGCTCCCACGCCTACCTCTGAAGCGTCAACCTCGACAATGAATTGTCTAGTGACGTCAGGAGTAACGAGGATAGGAGCGGACGTAAAACGTTCTTTTAGAAGATCAAAAGCTCCCTGGGCGGAACCGGACCACTTAAAACACGTCTTGACAGAAGTAAGAGCTGTGAGAGGGGCAGCAACTTGACCGAAATTACGAATGAAACGCCGATAGAAATTAGCGAAACCTAAAAAGCGCTGCAACTCGACACGTGACCTTGGAACGGGCCAATCACTGACAGCTTGGACCTTAGCGGAATCCATCTGAATGCCTTCAGCGGAAATAACGGAACCGAGAAAAGTAACCGAGGAGACATGAAAAGAGCACTTCTCAGCCTTCACGTAGAGACAATTCTCTAAAAGGCGCTGTAGAACACGTCGAACGTGCTGAACATGAATCTCGAGTGACGGTGAAAAAATCAGGATATCGTCAAGATAGACAAAAACAAAGATGTTCAGCATGTCTCTCAGAACATCATTAACTAATGCCTGAAAAACAGCTGGCGCATTGGCGAGACCAAACGGCAGAACCCGGTACTCAAAATGCCCTAACGGAGTGTTAAACGCCGTTTTCCACTCGTCCCCCTCTCTGATGCGCACGAGATGGTAAGCGTTACGAAGGTCCAACTTAGTAAAGCACCTGGCTCCCTGCAGAATCTCGAAGGCTGATGACATAAGGGGAAGCGGATAACGATTCTTAACCGTTATGTCATTCAGCCCTCGATAATCCACGCAGGGGCGCAGAGTACCGTCCTTCTTCTTAACAAAAAGAACCCCGCCCGGCCGGAGAGGAAGAAGGCACTATGGTACCGGCGTCAAGAGACACAGATAAATAATCCTCGAGAGCCTTACGTTCGGGAGCCGACAGAGAGTATAGTCTACCCCGAGGAGGAGTGGTCCCCGGAAGGAGATCAATACTACAATCATACGACCGGTGAGGAGGAAGGGAGTTGGCTCGGGACCGACAGAAGACCGTGCGCAGATCATGATATTCCTCCGGCACTCCTGTCAAATCGCCAGGTTCCTCCTGAGAAGTGGGAACAGAAGAAATGGGAGGGATGGCAGACATTAAACACTTCACATGACAAGAAACGTTCCAGGATAGGATAGAATTACTAGACCAATTAATAGAAGGATTATGACATACTAGCCAGGGATGACCCAAAACAACAGGTGTAAAAGGTGAACGAAAAATCAAAAAAGAAATAGTCTCACTGTGGTTACCAGATACTGTGAGAGTTAAAGGTAGTGTCTCAAATCTGATACTGGGAAGATGACTACCATCTAAGGCAAACATGGGCGTAGGCTTGTCTAACTGTCTGAAAGGAATGTCATGTTTCCGAGCCCATGCTTCGTCCATGAAACAACCCTCAGCCCCAGAGTCAATCAAGGCACTGCATGTAGCACCCGAACCGGTCCAGCGTAGATGGACCGACATAGTAGTACAGGATCTAGATGAAGAGACCTGAGTAGTAGCGCTCACCAGTAGCCCTCCGCTTACTGATGAGCTCTGGCCTCTTACTGGACATGAATTGACAAAATGTCCATCAAATCCGCAATAGAGGCACAGGCGGTTGGTGATCCTCCGTTCCCTCTCCTTGGTCGAGATGCGAATACCTCCCAGCTGCATGGGCTCAGTCTCTGAGCCAGAGGAGGGAGATGGTTGCGATGCGGAGCAGGGAAACACCGTTGACGCGAGCTCTCTTCCACGAGCTTGGTGACGAAGATCTACCCGTCGTTCTATGCGGATGGCGAGAGCAATCAAAGAGTCCACACTGGAAGGAACCTCCCGAGAGAGAATCTCATCTTTGACCACTGCGTGGAGTCCCTCCAGAAAACGAGCGAGCAGCGCCGGCTCGTTCCAGTCACTAGAGGCAGCAAGAGTGCGAAACTCTATAGAGTAATCCGTTATGGATCGATCACCTTGGCATAGGGAAGCCAGGGCCCTAGAAGCCTCCCTACCAAAAACTGAACGGTCAAAAACTCGAATCATCTCCTCTTTAAAGTTCTGGTAATTGTTTGAACAATCAGCCCTTGCCTCCCAGATAGCTGTGCCCCACTCTCGAGCCCGGCCAGTAAGGAGTGAAATGACGTAAGCAACCCGAGCTCTCTCGCTAGAGTATGTGTTGGGTTGGAGAGAGAACACAATATCACACTGTGTGAGAAAGGAGCGGCACTCCGTGGGCTGCCCAGAGTAACATGGTGGGTTATTAACCCTAGGTTCCGGAGGCTCGGCAGGCCAGGAAGTAACAGGTGGCACGAGACGAAGACTCTGGAACTGTCCAGAGAGGTCGGAAACCTGAGCGGCCAGGTTCTCCACGGCATGGCGAGCAGCAGACAATTCCTGCTCGTGTCTGCCGAGCATGGCTCCTTGGATCTCGACGGCAGTGTTACGAGCATCTGTAGTCGCTGGGTCCATTCTTTGGTCGGATCCTTCTGTTATGCAGGTGAATGAGGACCCAAAAGCGACTTGGCGAAAACAGAGTCTTTAATCCAGTAAAGTAAAAATACAATCAAATAAAACAATTTCCACTCGTAATGACGAGAACCGACTGGAGACTTGATCAAGAACTGCAGGTTGCCTCGGGAAGGCACTTGAACTAGCAGACTCAGACACCTGCTCACCACGCAGCATCTGAGGGAAACACGACACGACAGGGCGATACACAAACACAGCACGGTGAACAATAGACAAGGATCCGACAGGGCAGGAACGGAAAACAAGGAGAGAAATAGGGACTCTAATCAGGGAAAAGGATCGGGAACAGGTGTGGGAAGACTAAATGATTGATTAGGGGAATAGGAACAGCTGGGAGCAGGAACGGAACGATAGAGAGAAGAGAGAGAGGAAGGGAGAGAGAAAAAGGGGAACGAACCTAAAAAGACCAGCAGGGGGAAAATGAACAGAGGGAAAAGCAAAATGACAAGACAATCTAAGACAAAACATGACATATATAGTATAGTATAGTGTCTGGTGTAGTATAGTGTCTGGTGTAGTATAGTGTCTGGTGAGATATTTATATAGTATAGTATAGTGTCTGGTGTGGTATAGTGTCTGGTGTGGAATAGTGTCTGGTGTAGTATAGTGTCTGGTGTGGTATAGTGTCTGGTGTAGTATAGTGTCTGGTGAGATATTTATATAGTATAGTATAGTGTCTGGTATGGTATAGTGTCTGGTGTAGTATAGTGTCTGGTGTAGTATAGTGTCTGGTGTAGTATAGTGTCTGGTGTGGTATAGTGTCTGGTATGGTATAGTGTCTGGTGTGGTATAGTGTCTGGTATGGTATAGTGTCTGGTGTAGTATAGTGTCTGGTATAGTATAGTGTCTGGTGTAGTATAGTGTCTGGTGTAGTATAGTGTCTGGTATAGTATAGTGTCTGGTATAGTATAGTGTCTGGTATAGTATAGTGTCTGGTATAGTATAGTGTCTGGTGTGGTATATTGTCTGGTATAGTATAGTGTCTGGTATAGTATAGTGTCTGGTATAGTATAGTGTCTGGTGTGGTATAGTGTCTGGTGTGGTATAGTGTCTGGTGTGGTAGTGTCTGGTGTGGTATAGTGTCTGGTGTGGTATAGTGTCTGGTGTGGTATAGTGTCTGGTGTGGTATAGTGTCTGGTGTGGTATAGTGTCTGGTGTGGTATAGTGTCTGGTGTGGTATAGTGTCTGGTGTGGTATAGTGTCTGGTGTGGTATAGTGTCTGGTATGGTATAGTGTCTGGTGAGATATTTATATAGTATAGTATGGTGTCTGGTGTGGTATAGTGTCTGGTGAGATATTTATATAGTATAGTATGGTGTCTGGTGTGGTATAGTGTCTGGTGAGATATTTATATAGTATAGTATGGTGTCTGGTGTGGTATAGTGTCTGGTGTGGTATAGTGTCTGGTATGGTATAGTGTCTGGTGTGGTATAGTGTCTGGTGAGATATTTATATAGTATAGTATAGTGTCTGGTGTGGTATTGTCTGGTATGGTATAGTGTCTGGTGTGGTATAGTGTCTGGTGTGGTATAGTGTCTGGTATGGTATAGTGTCTGGTGTGGTAGTGTCTGGTGTGGTATAGTGTCTGGTATGGTATAGTGTCTGGTGTAGTATAGTGTCTGGTATGGTATAGTGTCTGGTGTGGTATAGTGTCTGGTATGGTATAGTGTCTGGTGTGGTATAGTGTCTGGTGTGGTATAGTGTCTGGTATGGTATAGTGTCTGGTGTAGTATAGTGTCTGGTGTGGTATAGTGTCTGGTGTGGTATAGTGTCTGGTGTGGTATAGTGTCTGGTGTGGTATAGTGTCTGGTGTAGTATAGTGTCTGGTGTGGTGTAGTGTCTGGTATGGTATAGTGTCTGGTGTGGTATAGTGTCTGGTGAGATATTTATATAGTATAGTATAGTGTCTGGTATGGTATAGTGTCTGGTGTGGTATAGTGTCTGGTGTGGTATAGTGTCTGGTGTGGTAGTGTCTGGTGTGGTATAGTGTCTGGTGTGGTAGTGTCTGGTGTGGTATAGTGTCTGGTGTAGTATAGTGTCTGGTATGGTATAGTGTCTGGTGTGGTATAGTGTCTGGTGTGGTATAGTGTCTGGTGTAGTATAGTGTCTGGTATGGTATAGTGTCTGGTGTAGTATAGTGTCTGGTATGGTATAGTGTCTGGTGTGGTATAGTGTCTGGTGTAGTATAGTGTCTGGTGTGGTATAGTGTCTGGTGTGGTATAGTGTCTGGTGTGGTAGTGTCTGGTATGGTATAGTGTCTGGTGTAGTATAGTGTCTGGTGTGGTATAGTGTCTGGTGTGGTAGTGTCTGGTATGTTATAGTGTCTGGTGTAGTATAGTGTCTGGTGTGGTATAGTGTCTGGTGTGGTATAGTGTCTGGTGTGGTATAGTGTCTGGTGTGGTATAGTGTCTGGTGTGGTATAGTGTCTGGTATGGTATAGTGTCTGGTGTAGTATAGTGTCTGGTGTGGTATAGTGTCTGGTGTGGTATAGTGTCTGGTGTGGTATAGTGTCTGGTGTGGTATAGTGTCTGGTGTAGTATAGTGTCTGGTGTGGTGTAGTGTCTGGTATGGTATAGTGTCTGGTGTGGTATAGTGTCTGGTGAGATATTTATATAGTATAGTATAGTGTCTGGTATGGTATAGTGTCTGGTGTGGTATAGTGTCTGGTGTGGTATAGTGTCTGGTGTGGTAGTGTCTGGTGTGGTATAGTGTCTGGTGTGGTAGTGTCTGGTGTGGTATAGTGTCTGGTGTGGTAGTGTCTGGTGTGGTATAGTGTCTGGTGTGGTATAGTGTCTGGTATGGTATAGTGTCTGGTGTGGTATAGTGTCTGGTGTGGTATAGTGTCTGGTATGGTATAGTGTCTGGTGTGGTATAGTGTCTGGTGTGGTATAGTGTCTGGTATGGTATAGTGTCTGGTGTGGTATAGTGTCTGGTGTAGTATAGTGTCTGGTATGGTATAGTGTCTGGTGTAGTATAGTGTCTGGTATGGTATAGTGTCTGGTGTGGTATAGTGTCTGGTGTGGTATAGTGTCTGGTGTAGTATAGTGTCTGGTATGGTATAGTGTCTGGTGTAGTATAGTGTCTGGTATGGTATAGTGTCTGGTGTGGTATAGTGTCTGGTGTGGTATAGTGTCTGGTGTGGTATAGTGTCTGGTGTGGTATTCTCTGGTATGGTATAGTGTCTGGTGTGGTATAGTGTCTGGTGTGGTATAGTGTCTGGTATAGTATAGTGTCTGGTGTAGTATAGTGTCTGGTGTAGTATAGTGTCTGGTGTGGTATAGTGTCTGGTGTAGTATAGTGTCTGGTGTAGTATAATGTCTGGTGTAGTATAGTGTCTGGTGTGGTATAGTGTCTGGTATGGTATAGTGTCTGGTGTGGTATAGTGTCTGGTGTGGTATAGTGTCTGGTGTGGTATAGTGTCTGGTGTAGTATAGTGTCTGGTATGGTATAGTGTCTGGTGTAGTATAGTGTCTGGTGTAGTATAGTGTCTGGTGTAGTATAGTGTCTGGTGTGGTATAGTGTCTGGTGTAGTATAGTGTCTGGTATGGTATAGTGTCTGGTGTAGTATAGTGTCTGGTGTAGTATAGTGTCTGGTATGGTATAGTGTCTGGTATGGTATAGTGTCTGGTGTAGTATAGTGTCTGGTGTGGTATAGTGTCTGGTGTGGTAGTGTCTGGTGTGGTATAGTGTCTGGTGTGGTATAGTGTCTGGTGTGGTATAGTGTCTGGTGTAGTATAGTGTCTGGTGTGGTATAGTGTCTGGTGTAGTATAGTGTCTGGTGTGGTATAGTGTCTGGTGTAGTATAGTGTCTGGTATGGTATAGTGTCTGGTGTGGTATAGTGTCTGGTATGGTATAGTGTCTGGTGTAGTATAGTGTCTGGTGTGGTATAGTGTCTGGTATGGTATAGTGTCTGGTATGGTATAGTGTCTGGTGTAGTATAGTGTCTGGTGTGGTATAGTGTCTGGTGTAGTATAGTGTCTGGTGTAGTATAGTGTCTGGTGTAGTATAGTGTCTGGTATGGTATAGTGTCTGGTGTGGTAGTGTCTGGTGTGGTATAGTGTCTGGTGTGGTATAGTGTCTGGTGTAGTATAGTGTCTGGTGTGGTATAGTGTCTGGTGTGGTATAGTGTCTGGTGTGGTATAGTGTCTGGTGTGGTATAGTGTCTGGTGTCTGGTGTGTATAGTGTCTGGTATGGTATAGTGTCTGGTGTAGTATAGTGTCTGGTGTGGTATAGTGTCTGGTGTGGTATAGTGTCTGGTGTGGTATAGTGTCTGGTGTGGTATAGTGTCTGTGTGGTATAGTGTCTGGTATGGTATAGTGTCTGGTGTGGTATAGTGTCTGGTGTAGTAGTGTCTGGTGTGGTAGTGTCTGGTATGGTATAGTGTCTGGTGTGGTATAGTGTCTGGTGTGGTAGTGTCTGGTATGGTATAGTGTCTGGTGTAGTATAGTGTCTGGTGTGGTATAGTGTCTGGTGTGGTATAGTGTCTGGTGTGGTATAGTGTCTGGTGTGGTATAGTGTCTGGTATGGTATAGTGTCTGGTGTGGTATAGTGTCTGGTGTAGTATAGTGTCTGGTGTGGTATAGTGTCTGGTGTGGTATAGTGTCTGGTGTGGTATAGTGTCTGGTGTGGTATAGTGTCTGGTGTGGTATAGTGTCTGGTGTAGTATAGTGTCTGGTGTGGTGTAGTGTCTGGTATGGTATAGTGTCTGGTGTGGTATAGTGTCTGGTGTGGTATAGTGTCTGGTATGGTATAGTGTCTGGTGTGGTATAGTGTCTGGTGTAGTATAGTGTCTGGTATGGTATAGTGTCTGGTGTAGTATAGTGTCTGGTATGGTATAGTGTCTGGTGTGGTATAGTGTCTGGTGTGGTATAGTGTCTGGTGTAGTATAGTGTCTGGTATGGTATAGTGTCTGGTGTAGTATAGTGTCTGGTATGGTATAGTGTCTGGTGTGGTATAGTGTCTGGTGTGGTATAGTGTCTGGTGTGGTATAGTGTCTGGTGTGGTATTCTCTGGTATGGTATAGTGTCTGGTGTGGTATAGTGTCTGGTGTGGTATAGTGTCTGGTATAGTATAGTGTCTGGTGTAGTATAGTGTCTGGTGTAGTATAGTGTCTGGTGTGGTATAGTGTCTGGTGTAGTATAGTGTCTGGTGTAGTATAATGTCTGGTGTAGTATAGTGTCTGGTGTGGTATAGTGTCTGGTATGGTATAGTGTCTGGTGTGGTATAGTGTCTGGTGTGGTATAGTGTCTGGTGTGGTATAGTGTCTGGTGTAGTATAGTGTCTGGTATGGTATAGTGTCTGGTGTAGTATAGTGTCTGGTGTAGTATAGTGTCTGGTGTAGTATAGTGTCTGGTGTGGTATAGTGTCTGGTGTAGTATAGTGTCTGGTATGGTATAGTGTCTGGTGTAGTATAGTGTCTGGTGTAGTATAGTGTCTGGTATGGTATAGTGTCTGGTATGGTATAGTGTCTGGTGTAGTATAGTGTCTGGTGTGGTATAGTGTCTGGTGTGGTAGTGTCTGGTGTGGTATAGTGTCTGGTGTGGTATAGTGTCTGGTGTGGTATAGTGTCTGGTGTAGTATAGTGTCTGGTGTGGTATAGTGTCTGGTGTAGTATAGTGTCTGGTGTGGTATAGTGTCTGGTGTAGTATAGTGTCTGGTATGGTATAGTGTCTGGTGTGGTATAGTGTCTGGTATGGTATAGTGTCTGGTGTAGTATAGTGTCTGGTGTGGTATAGTGTCTGGTATGGTATAGTGTCTGGTATGGTATAGTGTCTGGTGTAGTATAGTGTCTGGTGTGGTATAGTGTCTGGTGTAGTATAGTGTCTGTTGTAGTATAGTGTCTGGTGTAGTATAGTGTCTGGTATGGTATAGTGTCTGGTGTGGTAGTGTCTGGTGTGGTATAGTGTCTGGTGTGGTATAGTGTCTGGTGTAGTATAGTGTCTGGTGTGGTATAGTGTCTGGTGTGGTATAGTGTCTGGTATGGTATAGTGTCTGGTATGGTATAGTGTCTGGTGTAGTATAGTGTCTGGTGTGGTATAGTGTCTGATGTGGTATAGTGTCTGGTGTGGTATAGTGTCTGGTGTGGTATAGTGTCTGGTGTGGTATAGTGTCTGGTATGGTATAGTGTCTGGTGTGGTATAGTGTCTGGTGTAGTATAGTGTCTGGTGTGGTATAGTGTCTGGTGGTATAGTGTCTGGTGTGTAGTGTCTGGTGTGGTATAGTGTCTGGTGTGGTATAGTGTCTGGTATGGTATAGTGTCTGGTGTGGTATAGTGTCTGGTGTAGTATAGTGTCTGGTGTGGTATAGTGTCTGGTGTGGTATAGTGTCTGGTGTAGTATAGTGTCTGGTGTGGTGTAGTGTCTGGTATGGTATAGTGTCTGGTGTGGTATAGTGTCTGGTGAGATATTTATATAGTATAGTATAGTGTCTGGTATGGTATAGTGTCTGGTGTGGTATAGTGTCTGGTGTGGTATAGTGTCTGGTGTGGTAGTGTCTGGTGTGGTATAGTGTCTGGTGTGGTATAGTGTCTGTTGTGGTATAGTGTCTGGTGTGGTATAGTGTCTGGTGTGGTATAGTGTCTAGTGTAGTATAGTGTCTGGTGTGGTGTAGTGTCTGGTATGGTATAGTGTCTGGTATGGTATAGTGTCTGGTGTAGTATAGTGTCTGGTGTGGTGTAGTGTCTGGTATGGTATGGTAGTGTCTGGTGTGGTATAGTGTCTGGTGTGGTATAGTGTCTGGTGTGGTATAGTGTCTGGTATGGTATAGTGTCTGGTATGGTATAGTGTCTGGTGTGGTATAGTGTCTGGTGTGGTATAGTGTCTGGTATGGTATAGTGTCTGGTGTGGTATAGTGTCTGGTGTGGTATAGTGTCTGGTGTGGTAGTGTCTGGTATGGTATAGTGTCTGGTATGGTATAGTGTCTGGTGTGGTATAGTGTCTGGTGTGGTATAGTGTCTGGTGTGGTATAGTGTCTGGTATGGTATAGTGTCTGGTGTGGTATAGTGTCTGATGTGGTATAGTGTCTGGTGTGGTATAGTGTCTGGTGTGGTATAGTGTCTGGTGTGGTATAGTGTCTGGTGTGGTATAGTGTCTGGTGTGGTATAGTGTCTGGTGTGGTATAGTGTCTGGTGTGGTATAGTGTCTGGTGTGGTATTGGCTGGTGTGGTATAGTGTCTGGTGTGGTATAGTGTCTGGTGTGGTATAGTGTCTGGTATAGTATTGTGTCTGGTGTGGTATAGTGTCTGGTATGGTATAGTGTCTGGTATGGTATAGTGTCTGGTGTGGTATAGTGTCTGGTATGGTATAGTGTCTGGTATGGTATAGTGTCTGGTGTGGTATAGTGTCTGGTGTAGTATAGTGTCTGGTGTGGTAGTGTCTGGTGTGGTATAGTGTCTCGTATAGTATAGTGTCTGGTGTGGTATAGTGTCTGGTATGGTATAGTGTCTGGTATGGTATAGTGTCTGGTGTGGTATAGTGTCTGGTGTGGTATAGTGTCTGGTATGGTATAGTGTCTGGTGTGGTATAGTGTCTGGTGTGGTATAGTGTCTGGTATGGTATAGTGTCTGGTGTGGTATAGTGTCTGGTGTGGTATAGTGTCTGGTGTGGTATAGTGTCTGGTGTGGTATAGTGTCTGGTGTGGTATAATGTCTGGTATGGTATAGTGTCTGGTATGGTATAGTGTCTGGTATGGTATAGTGTCTGGTGTGGTATAGTGTCTGGTGTGGTATTCTCTGGTATGGTATAGTGTCTGGTGTGGTAGTGTCTGGTATGGTATAGTGTCTGGTGTGGTATAGTGTCTGGTGTGGTATAGTGTCTGGTGTGGTATAGTGTCTGGTGTGGTATAGTGTCTGGTGTGGTATAGTGTCTGGTGTGGTATAGTGTCTGGTGTGGTAGTGTCTGGTGTGGTATAGTGTCTGGTGTGGTATAGTGTCTGGTGTGGTATAGTGTCTGGTGTGGTATAGTGTCTGGTATGGTATAGTGTCTGGTGTGGTATAGTGTCTGGTGTGGTATTCTCTGGTATGGTATAGTGTCTGGTGTGGTATAGTGTCTGGTGTGGTATAGTGTCTGGTATGGTATAGTGTCTGGTGTGGTATAGAGTCTGGTATGGTATAGTGTCTGGTGTGGTATAGTGTCTGGTACGGTATAGTGTCTGGTATGGTATAGTGTCTGGTGTGGTATAGTGTCTGGTGTGGTATAGTGTCTGGTATGGTATAGTGTCTGGTATGGTATAGTGTCTGGTGTGGTATAGTGTCTGGTATGGTATAGTGTCTGGTGTGGTATAGTGTCTGGTGTGGTATAGTGTCTGGTGTGGTATAGTGTCTGGTGTGGTATAGTTTCTGGTATGGTATAGTGTCTGGTATGGTATAGTGTCTGGTATGGTATAGTGTCTGGTGTGATATAGTGTCTGGTGTGGTATTCTCTGGTATGGTATAGTGTCTGGTGTGGTAGTGTCTGGTATGGTATAGTGTCTGGTGTGGTATAGTGTCTGGTGTGGTATAGTGTCTGGTATGGTATAGTGTCTGGTGTGGTATAGTGTCTGGTGTGGTAGTGTCTGGTATGGTATAGTGTCTGGTATGGTATAGTGTCTGGTGTGGTATAGTGTCTGGTGTGGTATAGTGTCTGGTGTGGTATAGTGTCTGGTATGGTATAGTGTCTGGTGTGGTATAGTGTCTGGTGTGGTATAGTGTCTGGTGTGGTATAGTGTCTGGTGTGGTATAGTGTCTGGTGTGGTATAGTGTCTGGTGTGGTATAGTGTCTGGTGTGGTATAGTGTCTGGTGTGGTATAGTGTCTGGTGTGGTATAGTGTCTGGTGTGGTATAGTGTCTGGTGTGGTATAGTGTCTGGTGTGGTATTGGCTGGTGTGGTATAGTGTCAGGTGTGGTATAGTGTCTGGTGTGGTATAGTGTCTGGTATAGTATAGTGTCTGGTGTGGTATAGTGTCTGGTATGGTATAGTGTCTGGTATGGTATAGTGTCTGGTGTGGTATAGTGTCTGGTATGGTACAGTGTCTGGTATGGTATAGTGTCTGGTGTGGTATAGTGTCTGGTGTAGTATAGTGTCTGGTGTGGTAGTGTCTGGTGTGGTATAGTGTCTGGTATAGTATAGTGTCTGGTGTGGTATAGTGTCTGGTATGGTATAGTGTCTGGTATGGTATAGTGTCTGGTGTGGTATAGTGTCTGGTGTGGTATAGTGTCTGGTGTGGTATAGTGTCTGGTGTGGTATAGTGTCTGGTGTGGTATAGTGTCTGGTGTGGTATAGTGTCTGGTGTGGTATAGTGTCTGGTATGGTATAGTGTCTGGTATGGTATAGTGTCTGGTATGGTATAGTGTCTGGTGTGGTATAGTGTCTGGTGTGGTATTCTCTGGTATGGTATAGTGTCTGGTGTGGTAGTGTCTGGTGTGGTATAGTGTCTGGTGTGGTATAGTGTCTGGTGTGGTATAGTGTCTGGTGTGGTATAGTGTCTGGTGTGGTATAGTGTCTGGTGTGGTATAGTGTCTGGTGTGGTATAGTGTCTGGTGTGGTATAGTGTCTGGTGTGGTATAGTGTCTGGTGTGGTATAGTGTCTGGTGTGGTCTGGTATAGTGTCTGGTGTGGTATAGTGTCTGGTATGGTATAGTGTCTGGTGTGGTATAGTGTCTGGTGTGGTATAGTGTCTGGTGTGGTGTAGTGTCTGGTGTGGTATAGTGTCTGGTGTGGTATAGTGTCTGGTGTGGTATAGTGTCTGGTATGGTATAGTGTCTGGTGTGGTGTAGTGTCTGGTGTGGTGTAGTGTCTGGTGTGGTATAGTGTCTGGTGTGGTATAGTGTCTGGTGTGGTATAGTGTCTGGTGTGGTATAGTGTCTGGTGTGGTATAGTGTCTGGTGTGGTATAGTGTCTGGTGTAGTATAGTGTCTGGTGTAGTATAGTGTCTGGTGTGGTATAGTGTCTGGTGTAGTATAGTGTCTGGTATGGTATAGTGTCTGGTGTAGTATAGTGTCTGGTGAGATATTTATATAGTATGGTATAGTGTCTGGTGTGATATAGTGTCTGGTGTGGTATAGTGCCTGGTGTGGTGTAGTGTCTGGTGTGGTATAGTGTCTGGTGTGGTATAGTGTCTGGTGTGGTATAGTGTCTGGTATGGTATAGTGTCTGGTGTGGTGTAGTGTCTGGTGTGGTATAGTGTCTGGTGTGGTATAGTGTCTGGTGTGGTATAGTGTCTGGTGTGGTATAGTGTCTGGTGTGGTATAGTGTCTGGTGTGGTATAGTGTCTGGTGTGGTATAGTGTCTGGTGTAGTATAGTGTCTGGTGTAGTATAGTGTCTGGTGTAGTATAGTGTCTGGTGTAGTATAGTGTCTGGTGTGGTATAGTGTCTGGTGTGATATAGTGTCTGGTGTGGTATAGTGTCTGGTGAGATATTTATATAGTATAGTATAGTGTCTGGTGTAGTATAGTGTCTGGTGTAGTATAGTGTCTGGTGTAGTATAGTGTCTGGTGTGGTATAGTGTCTGGTGAGATATTTATATTGTTATGCAGGTGAATGAGGACCCAAAAGCGACTTGGCGAAAACAGAGTCTTTAATCCAGTAAAGTAAAAATACAATCAAATAAAACAATTTCCACTCGTAATGACGAGAACCGACTGGAGACTTGATCTTGAACTGCAGGTTGCCTCGGGAAGGCACTTGAACTAGCAGACTCAGACACCTGCTCACCACGCAGCATCTGAGGGAAACACGACACGACAGGGCGATACACAAACACAGCACGGTGAACAATAGACAAGGATCCGACAGGGCAGGAACGGAAAACAAGGAGAGAAATAGGGACTCTAATCAGGGAAAAGGATCGGGAACAGGTGTGGGAAGACTAAATGATTGATTAGGGGAATAGGAACAGCTGGGAGCAGGAACGGAACGATAGAGAGAAGAGAGAGAGGAAGGGAGAGAGAAAAAGGGGAACGAACCTAAAAAGACCAGCAGGGGGAAAATGAACAGAGGGAAAAGCAAAATGACAAGACAATCTAAGACAAAACATGACAGTACCCCCCCACTCACCGAGCGCCTCCTGGCGCACTCGAGGAGGAATCCTGGCGGCAACGGAGGAAATCATCAATAAGCGAACGGTCCAGCACGTCCCGAGACGGAACACAACTCCTCTCCTCAGGACCGTAACCCTCCCAATCCACTAAGTATTGGTGACCCCGTCCCCGAGAACGCATGTCCATGATCCTACGTACCTTGTAAATAGGTGCGCTCTCGACAAGGACGGGAGGGGGGGGAGGGAAGACGAACGGGGGTGCGAAGAAAGGGCTTGACACAGGAGACATGGAAGACAGGATGGACGCGACGAAGATGTCGCGGAAGAAGCAGTCGCACAGCGACAGGATTGACGACCTGGGAGACACGGAACGGACCAATGAACCGCGGAGTCAACTTACGAGAAGCTGTCGTAAGCGGAAGGTTGCGAGTGGAAAGCCACACTCTCTGGCCGCAACAATACCTTGGACTCTTAACCCTGCGTTTATTGGCGGCTCTCACAGTCTGTGCCCTGTAACGGCAAAGTGCAGACCTCACCCTCCTCCAGGTGCGCTCACAACGTTGGACAAACGCTTGAGCGGAGGGAACGCTGGACTCGGCAAGCTGGGATGAGAACAGAGGAGGCTGGTAACCCAGACTACTCTGAAACGGAGATAACCCGGTAGCAGACGAAGGAAGCGAGTTGTGAGCGTATTCTGCCCAGGGGAGCTGTTCTGCCCAAGACGCAGGGTTTCTGAAAGAAAGGCTGCGTAGTATGCGACCAATCGTCTGATTGGCCCTCTCTGCTTGACCGTTAGACTGGGGATGAAACCCGGAAGAGAGACTGACGGACGCACCAATCAAACGACAGAACTCCCTCCAAAACTGTGACGTGAATTGCGGGCCTCTGTCTGAAACGGCGTCTAACGGGAGGCCATGAATTCTGAACACATTCTCGATGATGATTTGTGCCGTCTCCTTAGCGGAAGGAAGTTTAGCGAGGGGAATGAAATGTGCCGCCTTAGAGAACCTATCGACAACCGTAAGAATCACAGTCTTCCCCGCAGACAAAGGCAGACCGGTAATGAAGTCTAGGGCGATGTGAGACCATGGTCGAGAAGGAATGGGGAGCGGTCTGAGACGACCGGCAGGAGGAGAGTTACCCGACTTAGTCTGCGCGCAGTCCGAACAAGCAGCCACGAAACGGCGCGTGTCACGCTCCTGAGTCGGCCACCAAAAGCGCTGGCGAATAGACGCAAGAGTGCCTCGAACACCGGGATGACCAGCTAACTTGGCAGAGTGAGCCCACTGAAGAACAGCCAGATGAGTGGAAACAGGAACGAAAAGGAGGTTACTAGGACAAGCGCGCGGCGACGCAGTGTGCGTGAGTGCTTGCTTAACCTGTCTTTCAATTCCCCAGACTGTCAACCCGACAACACGCCCATAAGGAAGAATCCCCTCGGGATTAGTAGAAGCCACAGAAGAACTAAACAGACGGGATAAGGCATCAGGCTTGGTGTTCTTGCTACCCGGACGGTAAGAAATCACAAACTCGAAACGAGCGAAAAACAACGCCCAACGAGCTTGACGGGCATTAAGTCGTTTGGCAGAACGGATGTACTCAAGGTTCTTATGGTCTGTCCAAACGACAAAAGGAACGGTCGCCCCCTCCAACCACTGTCGCCATTCGCCTAGGGCTAAGCGGATGGCGAGCAGTTCGCGGTTACCCACATCATAGTTGCGATGAGAAAAATAAGCGCAAGGATGAACCTTATCGTCAGACTGGAAGCGCTGGGATAGAATGGCTCCCACGCCTACCTCTGAAGCGTCAACCTCGACAATGAATTGTCTAGTGACGTCAGGAGTAACGAGGATAGGAGCGGACGTAAAACGTTCTTTTAGAAGATCAAAAGCTCCCTGGGCGGAACCGGACCACTTAAAACACGTCTTGACAGAAGTAAGAGCTGTGAGAGGGGCAGCAACTTGACCGAAATTACGAATGAAACGCCGATAGAAATTAGCGAAACCTAAAAAGCGCTGCAACTCGACACGTGACCTTGGAACGGGCCAATCACTGACAGCTTGGACCTTAGCGGAATCCATCTGAATGCCTTCAGCGGAAATAACGGAACCGAGAAAAGTAACCGAGGAGACATGAAAAGAGCACTTCTCAGCCTTCACGTAGAGACAATTCTCTAAAAGGCGCTGTAGAACACGTCGAACGTGCTGAACATGAATCTCGAGTGACGGTGAAAAAATCAGGATATCGTCAAGATAGACAAAAACAAAGATGTTCAGCATGTCTCTCAGAACATCATTAACTAATGCCTGAAAAACAGCTGGCGCATTGGCGAGACCAAACGGCAGAACCCGGTACTCAAAATGCCCTAACGGAGTGTTAAACGCCGTTTTCCACTCGTCCCCCTCTCTGATGCGCACGAGATGGTAAGCGTTACGAAGGTCCAACTTAGTAAAGCACCTGGCTCCCTGCAGAATCTCGAAGGCTGATGACATAAGGGGAAGCGGATAACGATTCTTAACCGTTATGTCATTCAGCCCTCGATAATCCACGCAGTGGCGCAGAGTACCGTCCTTCTTCTTAACAAAAAAGAACCCCGCCCCGGCCGGAGAGGAAGAAGGCACTATGGTACCGGCGTCAAGAGACACAGATAAATAATCCTCGAGAGCCTTACGTTCGGGAGCCGACAGAGAGTATAGTCTACCCCGAGGAGGAGTGGTCCCCGGAAGGAGATCAATACTACAATCATACGACCGGTGAGGAGGAAGGGAGTTGGCTCGGGACCGACAGAAGACCGTGCGCAGATCATGATATTCCTCCGGCACTCCTGTCAAATCGCCAGGTTCCTCCTGAGAAGTGGGAACAGAAGAAATGGGAGGGATGGCAGACATTAAACACTTCACATGACAAGAAACGTTCCAGGATAGGATAGAATTACTAGACCAATTAATAGAAGGATTATGACATACTAGCCAGGGATGACCCAAAACAACAGGTGTAAAAGGTGAACGAAAAATCAAAAAAGAAATAGTCTCACTGTGGTTACCAGATACTGTGAGAGTTAAAGGTAGTGTCTCAAATCTGATACTGGGAAGATGACTACCATCTAAGGCAAACATGGGCGTAGGCTTGTCTAACTGTCTGAAAGGAATGTCATGTTTCCGAGCCCATGCTTCGTCCATGAAACAACCCTCAGCCCCAGAGTCAATCAAGGCACTGCATGTAGCACCCGAACCGGTCCAGCGTAGATGGACCGACATAGTAGTACAGGATCTAGATGAAGAGACCTGAGTAGTAGCGCTCACCAGTAGCCCTCCGCTTACTGATGAGCTCTGGCCTCTTACTGGACATGAATTGACAAAATGTCCATCAAATCCGCAATAGAGGCACAGGCGGTTGGTGATCCTCCGTTCCCTCTCCTTGGTCGAGATGCGAATACCTCCCAGCTGCATGGGCTCAGTCTCTGAGCCAGAGGAGGGAGATGGTTGCGATGCGGAGCAGGGAAACACCGTTGACGCGAGCTCTCTTCCACGAGCTTGGTGACGAAGATCTACCCGTCGTTCTATGCGGATGGCGAGAGCAATCAAAGAGTCCACACTGGAAGGAACCTCCCGAGAGAGAATCTCATCTTTGACCACTGCGTGGAGTCCCTCCAGAAAACGAGCGAGCAGCGCCGGCTCGTTCCAGTCACTAGAGGCAGCAAGAGTGCGAAACTCTATAGAGTAATCCGTTATGGATCGATCACCTTGGCATAGGGAAGCCAGGGCCCTAGAAGCCTCCCTACCAAAAACTGAACGGTCAAAAACTCGAATCATCTCCTCTTTAAAGTTCTGGTAATTGTTTGAACAATCAGCCCTTGCCTCCCAGATAGCTGTGCCCCACTCTCGAGCCCGGCCAGTAAGGAGTGAAATGACGTAAGCAACCCGAGCTCTCTCGCTAGAGTATGTGTTGGGTTGGAGAGAGAACACAATATCACACTGTGTGAGAAAGGAGCGGCACTCCGTGGGCTGCCCAGAGTAACATGGTGGGTTATTAACCCTAGGTTCCGGAGGCTCGGCAGGCCAGGAAGTAACAGGTGGCACGAGACGAAGACTCTGGAACTGTCCAGAGAGGTCGGAAACCTGAGCGGCCAGGTTCTCCACGGCATGGCGAGCAGCAGACAATTCCTGCTCGTGTCTGCCGAGCATGGCTCCTTGGATCTCGACGGCAGTGTTACGAGCATCTGTAGTCGCTGGGTCCATTCTTTGGTCGGATCCTTCTGTTATGCAGGTGAATGAGGACCCAAAAGCGACTTGGCAAAAACAGAGTCTTTAATCCAGTAAAGTAAAAATACAATCAAATAAAACAATTTCCACTCGTAATGACGAGAACCGACTGGAGACTTGATCTTGAACTGCAGGTTGCCTCGGGAAGGCACTTGAACTAGCAGACTCAGACACCTGCTCACCACGCAGCATCTGAGGGAAACACGACACGACAGGGCGATACACAAACACAGCACGGTGAACAATAGACAAGGATCCGACAGGGCAGGAACGGAAAACAAGGAGAGAAATAGGGACTCTAATCAGGGAAAAGGATCGGGAACAGGTGTGGGAAGACTAAATGATTGATTAGGGGAATAGGAACAGCTGGGAGCAGGAACGGAACGATAGAGAGAAGAGAGAGAGGAAGGGAGAGAGAAAAAGGGGAACGAACCTAAAAAGACCAGCAGGGGGAAAATGAACAGAGGGAAAAGCAAAATGACAAGACAATCTAAGACAAAACATGACATATATAGTATAGTATAGTGTCTGGTGTAGTATAGTGTCTGGTGTAGTATAGTGTCTGGTGAGATATTTATATAGTATAGTATAGTGTCTGGTGTGGTATAGTGTCTGGTGTGGAATAGTGTCTGGTGTAGTATAGTGTCTGGTGTGGTATAGTGTCTGGTGTAGTATAGTGTCTGGTGAGATATTTATATAGTATAGTATAGTGTCTGGTATGGTATAGTGTCTGGTGTAGTATAGTGTCTGGTGTAGTATAGTGTCTGGTGTAGTATAGTGTCTGGTGTGGTATAGTGTCTGGTATGGTATAGTGTCTGGTGTGGTATAGTGTCTGGTATGGTATAGTGTCTGGTGTAGTATAGTGTCTGGTATAGTATAGTGTCTGGTGTAGTATAGTGTCTGGTGTAGTATAGTGTCTGGTATAGTATAGTGTCTGGTATAGTATAGTGTCTGGTATAGTATAGTGTCTGGTATAGTATAGTGTCTGGTGTGGTATATTGTCTGGTATAGTATAGTGTCTGGTATAGTATAGTGTCTGGTATAGTATAGTGTCTGGTGTGGTATAGTGTCTGGTGTGGTATAGTGTCTGGTGTGGTAGTGTCTGGTGTGGTATAGTGTCTGGTGTGGTATAGTGTCTGGTGTGGTATAGTGTCTGGTGTGGTATAGTGTCTGGTGTGGTATAGTGTCTGGTGTGGTATAGTGTCTGGTGTGGTATAGTGTCTGGTGTGGTATAGTGTCTGGTGTGGTATAGTGTCTGGTATGGTATAGTGTCTGGTGAGATATTTATATAGTATAGTATGGTGTCTGGTGTGGTATAGTGTCTGGTGAGATATTTATATAGTATAGTATGGTGTCTGGTGTGGTATAGTGTCTGGTGAGATATTTATATAGTATAGTATGGTGTCTGGTGTGGTATAGTGTCTGGTGTGGTATAGTGTCTGGTATGGTATAGTGTCTGGTGTGGTATAGTGTCTGGTGAGATATTTATATAGTATAGTATAGTGTCTGGTGTGGTATTGTCTGGTATGGTATAGTGTCTGGTGTGGTATAGTGTCTGGTGTGGTATAGTGTCTGGTATGGTATAGTGTCTGGTGTGGTAGTGTCTGGTGTGGTATAGTGTCTGGTATGGTATAGTGTCTGGTGTAGTATAGTGTCTGGTATGGTATAGTGTCTGGTGTGGTATAGTGTCTGGTATGGTATAGTGTCTGGTGTGGTATAGTGTCTGGTGTAGTATAGTGTCTGGTGTGGTATAGTGTCTGGTGTAGTATAGTGTCTGGTGTAGTATAGTGTCTGGTGTGGTATAGTGTCTGGTGTAGTATAGTGTCTGGTGTAGTATAGTGTCTGGTATGGTATAGTGTCTGGTGTAGTATAGTGTCTGGTATGGTATAGTGTCTGGTGTGGTATAGTGTCTGGTGTGGTATAGTGTATAGTGTCTGGTGTGGTATAGTGTCTGGTGTAGTATAGTGTCTGGTGTGGTATAGTGTCTGGTGTGGTATAGTGTCTGGTGTGGTATAGTGTCTGGTGTGGTATAGTGTCTGGTATGGTATAGTGTCTGGTGTGGTATAGTGTCTGGTGTGGTATAGTGTCTGGTGTGGTATAGTGTCTGGTGTGGTATAGTGTCTGGTATGGTATAGTGTCTGGTGTGGTATAGTGTCTGGTGTAGTATAGTGTCTGGTGAGATATTTATATAGTATAGTATAGTGTCTGGTATGGTATAGTGTCTGGTGTAGTATAGTGTCTGGTGTAGTATAGTGTCTGGTGTAGTATAGTGTCTGGTGTGGTATAGTGTCTGGTATGGTATAGTGTCTGGTGTGGTATAGTGTCTGGTATGGTATAGTGTCTGGTGTAGTATAGTGTCTGGTATAGTATAGTGTCTGGTGTAGTATAGTGTCTGGTGTAGTATAGTGTCTGGTATAGTATAGTGTCTGGTATAGTATAGTGTCTGGTATAGTATAGTGTCTGGTATAGTATAGTGTCTGGTGTGGTATATTGTCTGGTATAGTATAGTGTCTGGTATAGTATAGTGTCTGGTATGGTATAGTGTCTGGTGTGGTATAGTGTCTGGTGTGGTATAGTGTCTGGTGTGGTAGTGTCTGGTGTGGTATAGTGTCTGGTGTGGTATAGTGTCTGGTGTGGTATAGTGTCTGGTGTGGTATAGTGTCTGGTGTGGTATAGTGTCTGGTGTGGTATAGTGTCTGGTGTGGTATAGTGTCTGGTGTGGTATAGAGTCTGGTGTGTTATAGTGTCTGGTATGGTATAGTGTCTGGTGAGATATTTATATAGTATAGTATGGTGTCTGGTGTGGTATAGTGTCTGGTGAGATATTTATATAGTATAGTATGGTGTCTGGTGTGGTATAGTGTCTGGTGAGATATTTATATAGTATAGTATGATGTCTGGTGTGGTATAGTGTCTGGTGTGGTATAGTGTCTGGTATGGTATAGTGTCTGGTGTGGTATAGTGTCTGGTGAGATATTTATATAGTATAGTATAGTGTCTGGTGTGGTATTGTCTGGTATGGTATAGTGTCTGGTGTGGTATAGTGTCTGGTGTGGTATAGTGTCTGGTATGGTATAGTGTCTGGTGTGGTAGTGTCTGGTGTGGTATAGTGTCTGGTATGGTATAGTGTCTGGTGTAGTATAGTGTCTGGTATGGTATAGTGTCTGGTGTGGTATAGTGTCTGGTATGGTATAGTGTCTGGTGTGGTATAGTGTCTGGTGTAGTATAGTGTCTGGTGTGGTATAGTGTCTGGTGTAGTATAGTGTCTGGTGTAGTATAGTGTCTGGTGTGGTATAGTGTCTGGTGTAGTATAGTGTCTGGTGTAGTATAGTGTATGGTATAGTGTCTGGTGTAGTATAGTGTCTGGTATGGTATAGTGTCTGGTGTGGTATAGTGTCTGGTATGGTATAGTGTCTGGTGTGGTATAGTGTCTGGTGTAGTAGTATAGTGTCTGGTGTGGTATAGTGTCTGGTGTGGTATAGTGTCTGGTGTGGTATAGTGTCTGGTGTGGTATAGTGTCTGGTATGGTATAGTGTCTGGTGTGGTATAGTGTCTGGTGTGGTATAGTGTCTGGTGTGGTATAGTGTCTGGTGTGGTATAGTGTCTGGTATGGTATAGTGTCTGGTGTGGTATAGTGTCTGGTGTGGTATAGTGTCTGGTGTGGTATAGTGTCTGGTGTGGTATAGTGTCTGGTGTGGTATAGTGTCTGGTGTGGTATAGTGTCTGGTATGGTATAGTGTCTGGTGTGGTAGTGTCTGGTGTGGTATAGTGTCTGGTATGGTATAGTGTCTGGTATGGTATAGTGTCTGGTGTGGTATAGTGTCTGGTGTGGTATAGTGTCTGGTGTGGTATAGTGTCTGGTGTAGTATAGTGTCTGGTGTGGTATAGTGTCTGGTGTAGTATAGTGTCTGGTGTAGTATAGTGTCTGGTATGGTATAGTGTCTGGTATGGTATAGTGTGGTGTAGTATAGTGTCTGGTGTGGTATAGTGTCTGGTGTGGTATAGTGTCTGGTATGGTATAGTGTCTGGTGTGGTATAGTGTCTGGTGTAGTATAGTGTCTGGTGTGGTATAGTGTCTGGTGTGGTATAGTGTCTGGTGTGGTATAGTGTCTGGTGTGGTATAGTGTCTGGTGTGGTATAGTGTCTGGTGTGGTATAGTGTCTGGTATGGTATAGTGTCTGGTGTGGTATAGTGTCTGGTGTGGTATAGTGTCTGGTGTAGTATAGTGTCTGGTATGGTATAGTGTCTGGTGTGGTATAGTGTCTGGTGTGGTATAGTGTCTGGTGTGGTGTAGTGTCTGGTGTGGTATAGTGTCTGGTGTGGTATAGTGTCTGGTGTGGTATAGTGTCTGGTGTGGTATAGTGTCTGGTGTGGTATAGTGTCTGGTGTAGTATAGTGTCTGGTGTAGTATAGTGTCTGGTGTGGTATAGTGTCTGGTGTGGTATAGTGTCTGGTGTAGTATAGTGTCTGGTGTAGTATAGTGTCTGGTGTGGTATAGTGTCTGGTATGGTATAGTGTCTGGTGTAGTATAGTGTCTGGTGAGATATTTATATAGTATGGTATAGTGTCTGGTGTGATATAGTGTCTGGTGTGGTATAGTGTCTGGTGTGGTGTAGTGTCTGGTGTGGTATAGTGTCTGGTGTGGTATAGTGTCTGGTGTGGTATAGTGTCTGGTATGGTATAGTGTCTGGTGTGGTGTAGTGTCTGGTGTGTTATAGTGTCTGGTGTGGTATAGTGTCTGGTGTGGTATAGTGTCTGGTGTGGTATAGTGTCTGGTGTGGTATAGTGTCTGGTGTAGTATAGTGTCTGGTGTGGTATAGTGTCTGGTATGGTATAGTGTCTGGTGTAGTATAGTGTCTGGTGAGATATTTATATAGTATGGTATAGTGTCTGGTGTGATATAGTGTCTGGTGTGGTATAGTGTCTGGTGTGGTGTAGTGTCTGGTGTGGTATAGTGTCTGGTGTGGTATAGTGTCTGGTATGGTATAGTGTCTGGTGTGGTGTAGTGTCTGGTGTGGTATAGTGTCTGGTGTGGTATAGTGTCTGGTGTGGTATAGTGTCTGGTGTGGTATAGTGTCTGGTGTGGTATAGTGTCTGGTGTGGTATAGTGTCTGGTGTAGTATAGTGTCTGGTGTAGTATAGTGTCTGGTGTGGTATAGTGTCTGGTGTAGTATAGTGTCTGGTATGGTATAGTGTCTGGTGTGGTATAGTGTCTGGTGTGATATAGTGTCTGGTGTGGTATAGTGTCTGGTGAGATATTTATATAGTATAGTATAGTGTCTGGTGTAGTATAGTGTCTGGTGTCATATAGTGTCTGGTGTAGTATAGTGTCTGGTGTGGTATAGTGTCTGGTGAGATATTTATATAGTATAGTATAGTGTCTGCTGCAGTATAGTGTCTGGTGTAGTATAGTGTCTGGTGAGATATTTATATAGTATAGTATAGTGTCTGGTGTGGTATAGTGTCTGGTGTGGAATAGTGTCTGGTGTAGTATAGTGTCTGGTGTGGTATAGTGTCTGGTGTAGTATAGTGTCTGGTGAGATATTTATATAGTATAGTATAGTGTCTGGTATGGTATAGTGTCTGGTGTAGTATAGTGTCTGGTGTAGTATAGTGTCTGGTGGAGTATAGTGTCTGGTGAGATATTTATATAGTATAGTATAGTGTCTGGTGTAGTATAGTGTCTGGTGTAGTATAGTGTCTGGTATAGTATAGTGTCTGGTATAGTATAGTGTCTGGTGTGGTATAGTGTCTGGTGTGGTATAGTGTCTGGTGTGGTATAGTGTCTGGTGAGATATTTATATAGTATAGTATGGTGTCTGGTGTGGTATAGTGTCTGGTGAGATATTTATATAGTATAGTATAGTGTCTGGTGTCTGGTGTAGTATAGTGTCTGGTGTGGTATAGTGTCTGGTGTAGTATAGTGTCTGGTATGGTATAGTGTCTGGTGTGGTATAGTGTCTGGTGTGATATAGTGTCTGGTGTGGTATAGTGTCTGGTGAGATATTTATATAGTATAGTATAGTGTCTGGTGTAGTATAGTGTCTGGTGTAGTATAGTGTCTGGTGTAGTATAGTGTCTGGTGTGGTATAGTGTCTGGTGTAGTATAGTGTCTGGTGTAGTATAGTGTCTGGTATGGTATAGTGTCTGGTGTAGTATAGTGTCTGGTATGGTATAGTGTCTGGTGTGGTATAGTGCCTGGTATGGTATAGTGTCTGGTGTGGTATAGTGTCTGGTGTGGTATAGTGTCTGGTGTAGTATAGTGTCTGGAGTGGTATAGTGTCTGGTGTGGTATAGTGTCTGGTGTGGTATAGTGTCTAGTGTGGTATAGTGTCTGGTGTGGTATAGTGTCTGGTATGGTATAGTGTCTGGTGTGGTATAGTGTCTGGTGTGGTATAGTGTCTGGTGTGGTATAGTGTCTGGTGTGGTATAGTGTCTGGTGTGGTAGTGTCTGGTGTGGTATAGTGTTTGGTGTGGTACTGTCTAACTATGTAGCAGCCTAGCTAGGGTGTAACTGTGTAATGATGTAGCAGCCTAGCTAGGGTGTAACTGTGTAATGATGTAGCAGCCTAGCTAGGGTGTAACTGTGTAATGATGTAGCAGCCTAGCTAGGGTGTAACTGTCTAACTACGTAGCAGCCTAGCTAGGGTGTAACTGTCTAATGATGTAGCAGCCTAGCTAGGGTGTAACTGTGTAACCATGTAGCAGCCTAGCTAGGGTGTAACTGTGTAATGATGTAGCAGCCTAGCTAGGGTGTAACTGTCTAACTATGTAGCAGCCTAGCTAGGGTGTAACTGTCTAATGATGTAGCAGCCTAGCTAGGGTGTAACTGTCTAACTATGTAGCAGCCTAGCTAGGGTGTAACTGTCTAATGATGTAGCAGCCTAGCTAGGGTGTAACTGTCTAACTATGTAGCAGCCTAGCTAGGGTGTAATGGCGTGGTGGGCTGCGTTGACTACCAAGCCTACGAGGTGATGCATGGGTGTAGCGTGTTGATTGATCACTCCTGTCAGGACAGGAATGGAGAAGAGACTACTGCTAATTGATTGTCCTCCTTAAGATTCTTCCAACTGGAATTTGTTGCTGCTAAATTCATGACATAGACATGTGACACTTACAGTATTCGCCACGACAGACAATATTAGGTGGGGATATCCAGGGTGACACTCGGTGTGATGTCTGGCCATAATCACCGAGTTGACCACTGCGATCCCTCACCATTGTGATCGATCAGAACTCCCTGAACTTTGTTCTGTCACTACTGCAGTCAAGAGAGAGAGAGAAAGAGAGAGGGAGAGGGAGAGAGAGAGAGAGAGAGAGAGAGAGAGGGGGAGAGGGAGAGAGGGAGAGAGAGAGAGAGAGAGAGGGAGAGAGGGAGAGAGAGAGAGAGAGAGAGAGAGAGAGAGAGAGAGAGAGAGAGAGAGAGAGAGAGAGAGAGAGAGAGAGAGAGAGAGAGAGAGAGAGAGAGAGAGGGGGAGAGAGAGAGAGAGAGAGAGAGAGAGAGAGAGAGAGAGAGAGAGAGAGAGAGAGAGAGAGAGAGAGAGAGATCAAGTCTTTTCTGTGATGATGAAATCACTCAGCTCCAGTCAAACTTCTCCAGTACTGTACTGCTTGGTCTGGTCTCCCTCAATCCCTCATTCCAACCGCCACCATCTCTACTATAATCATACATTCTTTAAGATGTTTGACAAGACTCCAGCTAGACGAATTAAAAACATCCTTCTGAGAAATCAACTTTTGGCTGACTCTAGCTTTGATGCTTTGTCTCCGCGCTAACACCACCTACCATCTCACTCAGACAGATTCGCTACGGTACGTTGAAGAGAGAGGGGGTACAGACATCTAGGCTGTTAGGGGGTACAGACATCTAGGCTGTTAGGGGTACAGACATCTAGGCTGTTAGGGGGTACAGACATCTGGGGCTGTTAGGGGGTACAGACATCTGGGCTGTTAGGGGGTATACACATCTAGGCTGTTAGGGGGTATAGACATCTAGGCTGTTAGGGGGTACAGACATCTGGGGCTGTTAGTGGGTACAGACATCTGGGGCTGTTAGTGGGTACAGACATCTGGGGCTGTTAGGGGGTATAGACATCTGGGCTGTTAGGGGGTACAGACATCTGGGGCTGTTAGGGGTATAGACATCTGGTCTGTTAGGGGGTATAGACATCTGGGCTGCTAGGGGTATAGACATCTGGGGCTGTTAAGGGGTACAGACATCTGGGGCTGTTAGGGGGTATAGACATCTGGGGCTGTTAGGGGGTATAGACATCTGGGGCTGTTAGGGGGTACAGACATCTGGGGCTGTTAGGGGGTATAGACATCTGGGCTGTTAGGGGGTACAGACATCTGGGCTGTTAGGGGGTACAGACATCTGGGGCTGTTAGGGGGTACAGACATCTGTGCTGTTAGGGGGTACAGACATCGGGGGCTGTTAATTAATTACTTAAAAATCATACAATATGATTTTTATGGATTTTTGTTTTAGATTCCGTCTCTCACAGTTGAAGTGCTCTGGATAAGAGCGTCTGCTAAATGACTTAAATGTAAATGTAAGTGTACCCATGATAAAAATTACAGACCTCTACATGCTTTGTAAGTAGGAAAACCTGCAAAATCGGCAGTGAATCAAATACTTGATCTCCCCACTGTACATATTTAAAGGATTTTAAATAATTTCAAATAATATTTGAACCCACCATATCTGTGTCTGTGTCCATGCTTTAGCAAAGACAATCATCTGAATACTTTGATAATAGCTAGGTTATTTGAGAGTCCCTTCAGGCTTTTAGCTTAGAATGGTGTTTCACAACACGACTACAGGACTACACAACCAATCAATAGCAGGTCATTCATGTCATCAATGACCTAAATGAAGGCAACCAGTGGTCCTGGGAGTCCTCACCCCCAGGGAACCAGGGATATGACCAGTGGTCCTGGGAGTCCTTGAACTTTTATTTAACTAGACAAGTCAGTTAAAGAACTCATTCTTATTTACTATGACAGGTCTACCAAAAGGCCTCCTGTGGGGACCGGAGGCTGGGATTAAAATGAAATAGAAATATAGGACAAAACAAACACTGTGACAAGAGAGACAACGCTACATAAAGAGAGACCTAAGACAACAACATAGCATGGCAGCAACACATGACAACACAACATGGTAGCAACACAACATGGTAGCAGCACAACATGGTTGTAGCACAACATGGTAGCAGCCCAACATGGTAGCAGCCCAACATAGTAGCATCACAACATGGTAGCAGCCCAACATGGTAGCAGCCCAACATGGTAGCAGCACAACATGGTAGCAGCCCAACATGGTAGCAGCACAAAACATGGTAGCAGCCCAACATGGTAGCAGCACAAAACATGGTAGCAGCCCAACATGGTAGCAGCACAACATGGTAGCAGCCCAACATGGTAGCAGCTAGCAGCCCAACATGGTGCAAACACAACATGGTAGCATCACAACATGGTAGCGCCCCAACATGGTAGCAGCCCAACATGGTAGCGCCCCAACATGGTAGCAGCCCAACATGGTGCAAACACAACATGGTAGCAGCCCAACATGGTAGCAACACAACATGGTAGCAGAACAAAACATGGTAGCAGACCAACATGGTAGCAACACAACATGGTACAAACGGTATTGGGCACAGACAAACACGACAATGGGCAAGAAGGTAGACACAAATCAGCCACAACTGTCAGTAAGAGTGTCCATGACTAAGTCTTTGAATGAAGAGTTTGAGATAAAACTGTCCAGTTTCAATGTTTGTTGCAGCTTGTTCCAGTCGCTAGCTGCAGGGAGCTGAAAAGACGAGCGACCCAGGGATGTGTGTGCTTTGGGGACCTTTAACAGAATGAGATTGGCAGAACGGGTGATGTATGTGGAGGATGAGGGCTGAAGTAGATATCTCAGATAGGAGGGAGTGAACGGGTGTTGTATGTGGAGGATGAGGGCTGCAGTAGGTATCTCAGATAGGGGGGAGTGAACAGGTGTTGTATGTGGAGGATGAGGGCTGAAGTAGATATCTCAGATAGGAGGGAGTGAACAGGTGTTGTATGTGGAGGATGAGGGCTGCAGTAGGTATCTCAGATAGGGGGGAGTGAACAGGTGTTGTATGTGGAGGATGAGGGCTGCAGTAGATATCTCAGATAGGGGGGAGTGAACAGGTGTTGTATGTGGAGGATGAGGGCTGAAGTAGATATCTCAGATAGGGGGGAGTGAACAGGTGTTGTATGTGGAGGATGAGGGCTGCAGTAGGTATCTCAGATAGGGGGGAGTGAACAGGTGTTGTATGTGGAGGATGAGGGCTGCAGTAGGTATCTCAGATAGGGGGGAGTGAGGCCTAAGAGGGTTTAATAAATGAGTATCAACCAGTGGGTCTTGAAAACAGGTATACAGAGACGACCAGTTTACAGAGGAGTATAGAGTGCAGTGATGTGTCCTTTAATGGGAGCATTGGTATTTGCATATATTATGGATCCCCATTAGCCAAAGCAGCAGCTACTCTTCCAGGGGTCCAGCGAAATTAAGGCAGTTTATACCATTTTAAAACATTACAATACATTTACAGATTTCACAACACACTGTGTCCCCTCAGGCCCCTACTCCACCACTACCACATATCTACAACACACTGTGTGCCCTCAGGCCCCTACTCCAACACATATCTACACCACACTGTGTGCCCTCAGGCCCCTACTCAACCACTACCACATACCTACAACACACTGTGTCCCCTCAGGCCCCTCCCCCACCACTACCACATACCTACAACACACTGTGTCCCCTCAGGCCCCTCCACCACATATCTACACCACACTGTGTGCCCTCAGGCCCCTACTCAACCACTACCACATACCTACACCACACTGTGTGCCCTCAGGCCCCTACTCAACCACTACCACATACCTACAACACACTGTGTGCCCTCAGGCCCCTACTCCACCACTACCACATATCTACAGTACTAAATCCATGTGTATGTATAGTGTGTATGTATAGTGTGTGTGTGTGTAACAGTATAATTTTAAACCGTCCCCTCGCCCATACCCGGGCGCGAACCAGGGACCCTCTGCACACATCGACAACAGTCACCCTCGAAGCATCGTTACCCATCGCTCCACAAAAGCCGAGCAAGCAGAGCAAGGGGAACTACTACTTAAAGGTCTCAGAGCAAGTGACGTAACCGATTGAAACGCTATTTAGCGCACACCGCTAACTAAGCTAGCCGTTTCACATCCGATACATGTGTGTGCCAATGTGTGTGTTGCTTCACAGTCCCAGCTGTTCCATGAGGTCTTTTTTTCTTCTGTTTTTTAAATCTACTTTTACTGTTTAATCACCTGATGTGGAATAGAGTTCCATGTAGTCATGGCTCTATGTAGTACTGTGGAATAGAGTTCCTTGTAGTCATGGCTCTATGTAGTACTGTGGAATAGAGTTCCTTGTAGTCATGGCTCTATGTAGTACTGTGGAATAGAGTTCCATGTAGTCATGGCTCTATGTAGTACTGTGGAATAGAGTTCCATGTAGTCATGGCTCTATGTAGTACAGTGGAATAGAGTTCCATGTAGTCATGGCTCTATGTAGTACTGTGGAATAGAGTTCCATGTAGTCATGGCTCTATGTAGTACTGTGGAATAGAGTTCCATGTAGTCATGGCTCTATGTAGTACTGTGGAATAGAGTTCCTTGTAGTCATGGCTCTATGTAGTACTGTGGAATAGAGTTCCATGTAGTCATGGCTCTATGTAGTACTGTGGAATATAGTTCCTTGTAGTCATGGCTCTATGTAGTATTGTGGAATAGAGTTCCATGTAGTCATGGCGCTATGTAGTACTGTGGAATAGAGTTCCATGTAGTCATGGCTCTATGTAGTACAGTGGAATAGAGTTCCATGTAGTCATGGCTCTATGTAGTACTGTGGAATAGAGTTCCTTGTAGTAATGGCTCTATGTAGTACTGTGGAATAGAGTTCCATGTAGTCATGGCTCTATGTAGTACTGTGGAATAGAGTTCCTTGTAGTCATGGCTCTATGTAGTACTGTGGAATAGAGTTCCATGTAGTCATGCCTCTATGTAGTACTGTGGAATAGAGTTCCATGTAGTCATGGCTCTATGTAGTACTGTAGAATAGAGTTCCTTGTAGTCATGGCTCTATGTAGTACTGTGGAATAGAGTTCCATGTAGTCATGGCTCTATGTAGTACTGTGGAATAGAGTTCCATGTAGTCATGGCTCTATGTAGTACTGTGGAATAGAGTTCCATGTAGTCATGGCTCTATGTAGTACTGTGGAATAAAGTTCCTTGTAGTCATGGCTCTATGTAGTACTGTGAAATAGAGTTCCTTGTAGTCATGGCTCTATGTAGTACTGTGGAATAGAGTTCCATGTAGTCATGGCTCTATGTAGTACTGTGGAATAGAGTTCCTTGTAGTCATGGCTCTATGTAGTACTGTGGAATAGAGTTCCATGTAGTCATGGCTCTATGTAGTACTGTGGAATATAGTTCCTTGTAGTCATGTCTCTATGTAGTATTGTGGAATAGAGTTCCATGTAGTCATGGCTCTATGTAGTACTGTGGAATAGAGTTCCATGTAGTCATGGCTCTATGTAGTACTGTGGAATAGAGTTCCATGTAGTCATGGCTCTATGTAGTACTGTGGAATAGAGTTCCTTGTAGTAATGGCTCTATGTAGTACTGTGGAATAGAGTTCCATGTAGTCATGGCTCTATGTAGTACTGTGGAATAGAGTTCCTTGTAGTCATGGCTCTATGTAGTACTGTGGAATAGAGTTCCATGTAGTCATGGCTCTATGTAGTACTGTGGAATAAAGTTCCTTGTAGTCATGGTGGTGTAGGGTAGTGAGGACTGCACAACGCATCACCGGGGGCAAACTACCTGCCCTCCAGGACACCTACACCACCCGTTGTTACAGGAAGGCCATAAAGATCATCAAGGACATCAACCACCCGAACCACTGCCTGTTCACCCCGCTATCATCCAGAAGGCGAGGTCAGTACAGGTGCATCAAAGCTGGGACCGAGAGACTGAAAAACAGCTTCTATCTCAAGGCCATCAGACTGTTAAATAGCCACCACTAACATTGAGTGGCTGCTGCCAACACACTGTCATTGACACTGACCCAACTCTAGCCATTTTAATAATGGGAATTGATGGGAAATGATGTAAATATATCACTAGCCACTTTAAACAATGCTACCTTATATAATGTTACTTACCCTACATTATTCATCTCATATGCATATGTATATACTGTACTCTACAACATCGACTGCATCCTTATGTAACACATGTATCACTAGCCACTTTAACTATGCCACTTTGTTTACTTGTCTACACACTCATCTCATATGTATATACTGTACTCGATACCATCTACTGTATGCTGCTCTGTACCATCACTCATTCATATATCCTTATGTACATGTTCCTTATCCCCTTACACTGTGTATAAGACAGTAGTTTTGGAATTGTTAGTTAGATTACTTGTTGGTTATCACTGCATTGTCGGAACTAGAAGCACAAGCATTTCGCTACACTCGCATTAACATCTGCTAACCATGTGTATGTGACAAATAAAATTTGATTTGATTTGATTTATGTAGTACTGTGGAATAGAGTTCCATGTAGTCATGGCTCTATGTAGTACTGTGGAATAGAGTTCCTTGTAGTCATGGCTCTATGTAGTACTGTGGAATAGAGTTCCATGTAGTCATGGCTCTATGTAGTACTGTGAGACTCCCATAGTCTGTTCTGGACTTGGGGACTGTGAAGAGACCTCTTGTGGCATGTCTTGTGGGGTATGCATGGGTGTCTGAGCTGTGTGCCAGTAGTTTAGACAGGCTGTAGTTTAGACAGACAGCTCGGTAGTTTAGACAGACAGCTCTGTAGTTTAGACAGGCTGTAGTTTAGACAGACAGCTCTGTAGTTTAGACAGACAGCTCTGTAGTTTAGACAGACAGCTCTGTAGTTTAGACAGACAGCTCTGTAGTTTAGACAGACAGATCTGTAGTTTAGACAGACAGATCTGTAGTTTAGACAGACAGCTCGGTGCATTCAACAATACCTCTCATAAATAAAAGCAGTGATGAAGTCAATCTCTGCTCCACTTTGAGCCAGGAGAGACTGACATGCATATGATTAATATTAGCTCTCTGTGTACATCCAAGGGCCAGCCGTGCTGCCCTGCTCTGAGCCAATTGCAATTTTTCTAAGTCCTTTTTTGTGGCACCTGACCACAGGACTGAACAGTAGTTTAGGACAACACTAGGGCCTGTAGGACCTGCCTTGTTGATAGTGTTGTTAAGAAAGTAGAAACTAGGGCCTGTAGGACCTGCATTGTTGTTAGTGTTGTTAAGAAGGTAGAAACTAGGGCCTGTAGGACCTGCCTTGTTGATAGTGTTGTTAAGAGGGTAGAAACTAGGGCCTGTAGGACCTGCCTTGTTGGTAGTGTTGTTAACCTCTTCCTTCTACCCCCTAATTTTTCGAACATTCTGTTAAAAATCGCGCAAAATTTCTGCGCCCTGCTACTAATTCCAGGAATATAGTATATGCATACGATTAGTATGTGTGGATAGAAAACACTCAGACGTTTATAAAAGTGGTTAAATCACGGCTGTGACTATACCTGTCATGTTTTGTCTTAGATTGTCTTGTCATTATGCTTTCCCTTCTGTTCGTTTCCCCCTGCTGGTCTTATTAGGTTCGTTCCCTTTTTCTATCCCTCTCTCTCCCCCTCCCTCTCTCTCCTCTCTCTATCGTTCCGTTCCTGCTCCCAGCTGTTCCTATTCCCCTAATCATCATTTAGTCTTCCCACACCTGTTCCTTATCTTTTCCCCTGATTAGAGTCCCTATTTCTTCCCTTGTTTTCCGTTCCTGTCCTGTCGGATCCTTATCTATTGTTCACCGTGCTGTGTCTATGTATTGCCCTGTCGTGTCGTGTTTCCCTCAGATGCTGCGTGGTGAGCAGGTGTCTGAGTCTGCTACGTTCAAGTGCCTTCCCGAGGCAACCTGCAGTTCTTGATCAAGTCTCCTGTCTGTTCTCGTCATTACGAGTAGTATTATGCCTTTTGTTTGTAAAGTAACTTTACTGGATTAAATACTCTGTTTTCGCCAAGTCGCTTTTGGGTCCTCATTCACCTGCATAACAGAAGGATCCGACCAAGGAATGGACCCAGCGACTACAGATGCTCGTAACACTGCCGTCGAGATCCAAGGAGCCATGCTCGGCAGACACGAGCAGGAATTGTCTGCTGCTCGCCATGCCGTGGAGAACCTGGCCGCTCAGGTTTCCGACCTCTCTGGACAGTTCCAGAGTCTTCGTCTCGTGCCACCTGTTACTTCCTGGCCTGCCGAGCCTCCGGAACCTAGGGTTAATAACCCACCTTGCTACTCCGGGCAGCCCACGGAGTGCCGCTCCTTTCTCACCCAGTGTGATATTGTGTTCTCTCTCCAACCCAACACATACTCTAGCGAGAGAGCTCGGGTTGCTTACGTCATTTCACTCCTTACTGGCCGGGCTCGAGAGTGGGGCACAGCTATCTGGGAGGCAAGGGCTGATTGTTCTAACAATTACCAGAACTTTAAAGAGGAGATGATTCGGGTTTTTGACCGTTCAGTTTTTGGTAGGGAGGCTTCTAGGGCCCTGGCTTCCCTATGCCAAGGTGATCGATCCATAACGGATTACTCTATAGAGTTTCGCACTCTTGCTGCCTCTAGTGACTGGAACGAGCCGGCGCTGCTCGCTCGTTTTCTGGAGGGACTCCACGCAGTGGTCAAAGATGAGATTCTCTCTCGGGAGGTTCCTTCCAGTGTGGACTCTTTGATTGCTCTCGCCATCCGCATAGAACGACGGGTAGATCTTCGTCACCAAGCTCGTGGAGGAGAGCTCGCGTCAACGGTGTTTCCCTGCTCCGCATTGCAACCATCTCCCTCCTCTGGCTCAGAGACTGAGCCCATGCAGCTGGGAGGTATTCGCATCTCGACCAAGGAGAGGGAACGGAGGATCACCAACCGCCTGTGCCTCTATTGCGGATTTGATGGACATTTTGTCAATTCATGTCCAGTAAAAGGCCAGAGCACATCAGTAAGCGGAGGGCTACTGGTGAGCGCTACTACTCAGGTCTCTTCATCTAGATCCTGTACTACTATGTCGGTCCATCTACGCTGGACCGGTTCGGGTGCTACATGCAGTGCCTTGATTGACTCTGGGGCTGAGGGTTGTTTCATGGACGAAGCATGGGCTCGGAAACATGACATTCCTTTCAGACAGTTAGACAAGCCTACGCCCATGTTTGCCTTAGATGGTAGTCATCTTCCCAGTATCAGATTTGAGACACTACCTTTAACTCTCACAGTATCTGGTAACCACAGTGAGACTATTTCTTTTTTGATTTTTCGTTCACCTTTTACACCTGTTGTTTTGGGTCATCCCTGGCTAGTATGTCATAATCCTTCTATTAATTGGTCTAGTAATTCTATCCTATCCTGGAACGTTTCTTGTCATGTGAAGTGTTTAATGTCTGCCATCCCTCCCATTTCTTCTGTCCCCACTTCTCAGGAGGAACCTGGCGATTTGACAGGAGTGCCGGAGGAATATCATGATCTGCGCACGGTCTTCAGTCGGTCCCGAGCCAACTCCCTTCCTCCTCACCGGTCGTATGATTGTAGTATTGATCTCCTTCCGGGGACCACTCCTCCTCGGGGTAGACTATACTCTCTGTCGGCTCCCGAACGTAAGGCTCTCGAGGATTATTTATCTGTGTCTCTTGACGCCGGTACCATAGTGCCTTCTTCCTCTCCGGCCGGGGCGGGGTTCTTTTTTGTTAAGAAGAAGGACGGTACTCTGCGCCCCTGCGTGGATTATCGAGGGCTGAATGACATAACGGTTAAGAATCGTTATCCGCTTCCCCTTATGTCATCAGCCTTCGAGATTCTGCAGGGAGCCAGGTGCTTTACTAAGTTGGACCTTCGTAACGCTTACCATCTCGTGCGCATCAGAGAGGGGGACGAGTGGAAAACGGCGTTTAACACTCCGTTAGGGCATTTTGAGTACCGGGTTCTGCCGTTTGGTCTCGCCAATGCGCCAGCTGTTTTTCAGGCATTAGTTAATGATGTTCTGAGAGACATGCTGAACATCTTTGTTTTTGTCTATCTTGACGATATCCTGATTTTTTCACCGTCACTCGAGATTCATGTTCAGCACGTTCGACGTGTTCTACAGCGCCTTTTAGAGAATTGTCTCTACGTAAAGGCTGAGAAGTGCTCTTTTCATGTCTCCTCCGTTACTTTTCTCGGTTCCGTTATTTCCGCTGAAGGCATTCAGATGGATTCCGCTAAGGTCCAAGCTGTCAGTGATTGGCCCGTTCCAAGGTCACGTGTCGAGTTGCAGCGCTTTTAGGTTTCGCTAATTTCTATCGGCGTTTCATTCGTAATTTCGGTCAAGTTGCTGCCCCTCTCACAGCTCTTACTTCTGTCAAGACGTGTTTTAAGTGGTCCGGTTCCGCCCAGGGAGCTTTTGATCTTCTAAAAGAACGTTTTACGTCCGCTCCTATCCTCGTTACTCCTGACGTCACTAGACAATTCATTGTCGAGGTTGACGCTTCAGAGGTAGGCGTGGGAGCCATTCTATCCCAGCGCTTCCAGTCTGACGATAAGGTTCATCCTTGCGCTTATTTTTCTCATCGCCTGTCGCCATCTGAGCGCAACTATGATGTGGGTAACCGTGAACTGCTCGCCATCCGCTTAGCCCTAGGCGAATGGCGACAGTGGTTGGAGGGGGCGACCGTTCCTTTTTGTCGTTTGGACAGACCATAAGAACCTTGAGTACATCCGTTCTGCCAAACGACTTAATGCCCGTCAAGCTCGTTGGGCGTTGTTTTTCGCTCGTTTCGAGTTTGTGATTTCTTACCGTCCGGGTAGCAAAAACACCAAGCCTGATGCCTTATCCCGTTTGTTTAGTTCTTCTGTGGCTTCTACTGATCCCGAGGGGATTCTTCCTTATGGGCGTGTTGTCGGGTTGACAGTCTGGGGAATTGAAAGACAGGTTAAGCAAGCACTCACGCACACTGCGTCGCCGCGCTTGTCCTAGTAACCTCCTTTTCGTTCCTGTTTCCACTTGTCTGGCTGTTCTTCAGTGGGCTCACTCTGCCAAGTTAGCTGGTCATCCCGGTGTTCGAGGCACTCTTGCGTCTATTCGCCAGCGCTTTTGGTGGCCGACTCAGGAGCGTGACACGCGCCGTTTCGTGGCTGCTTGTTCGGACTGCGCGCAGACTAAGTCGGGTAACTCTCCTCCTGCCGGTCGTCTCAGACCGCTCCCCATTCCTTCTCGACCATGGTCTCACATCGCCCTAGACTTCATTACCGGTCTGCCTTTGTCTGCGGGGAAGACTGTGATTCTTACGGTTGTCGATAGGTTCTCTAAGGCGGCACATTTCATTCCCCTCGCTAAACTTCCTTCCGCTAAGGAGACGGCACAAATCATTATCGAGAATGTGTTCAGAATTCATGGCCTCCCGTTAGACGCCGTTTCAGACAGAGGCCCGCAATTCACGTCACAGTTTTGGAGGGAGTTCTGTCGTTTGATTGGTGCGTCCGTCAGTCTCTCTTCCGGGTTTCATCCCCAGTCTAACGGTCAAGCAGAGAGGGCCAATCAGACGATTGGTCGCATACTACGCAGCCTTTCTTTCAGAAACCCTGCGTCTTGGGCAGAACAGCTCCCCTGGGCAGAATACGCTCACAACTCGCTTCCTTCGTCTGCTACCGGGTTATCTCCGTTTCAGAGTAGTCTGGGTTACCAGCCTCCTCTGTTCTCATCCCAGCTTGCCGAGTCCAGCGTTCCCTCCGCTCAAGCGTTTGTCCAACGTTGTGAGCGCACCTGGAGGAGGGTGAGGTCTGCACTTTGCCGTTACAGGGCACAGACTGTGAGAGCCGCCAATAAACGCAGGATTAAGAGTCCAAGGTATTGTTGCGGCCAGAGAGTGTGGCTTTCCACTCGCAACCTTCCTCTTACGACAGCTTCTCGTAAGTTGACTCCGCGGTTCATTGGTCCGTTCCGTGTCTCCCAGGTCGTCAATCCTGTCGCTGTGCGACTGCTTCTTCCGCGACATCTTCGTCGCGTCCATCCTGTCTTCCATGTCTCCTGTGTCAAGCCCTTTCTTCGCACCCCCGTTCGTCTTCCCTCCCCCCCCGTCCTTGTCGAGAGCGCATCTATTTACAAGGTACGTAAGATCATGGACATGCGTTCTCGGGACGGGGTCACCAATACTTAGTGGATTGGGAGGGTTACGGTCCTGAGGAGAGGAGTTGGGTTCCGTCTCGGGACGTGCTGGACCGTTCACTTATTGATGATTTCCTCCGTTGCCGCCAGGATTCCTCCTCGAGTGCGCCAGGAGGCGCTCGGTGAGTGGGGGGTACTGTCATGTTTTGTCTTAGATTGTCTTGTCATTATGCTTTCCCTTCTGTTCGTTTCCCCCTGCTGGTCTTATTAGGTTCGTTCCCTTTTTCTATCCCTCTCTCTCCCCTCCCTCTCTCTCTCCTCTCTCTATCGTTCCGTTCCTGCTCCCAGCTGTTCCTATTCCCTAATCATCATTTAGTCTTCCCACACCTGTTCCTTATCTTTTCCCCTGATTAGAGTCCCTATTTCTTCCCTTGTTTTCCGTTCCTGTCCTGTCGGATCCTTATCTATTGTTCACCGTGCTGTGTCTATGTATTGCCCTGTCGTGTCGTGTTTCCCTCAGATGCTGCGTGGTGAGCAGGTGTCTGAGTCTGCTACGTTCAAGTGCCTTCCCGAGGCAACCTGCAGTTCTTGATCAAGTCTCCTGTCTGTTCTCGTCATTACGAGTAGTATTATGCCTTTTGTTTGTAAAGTAACTTTACTGGATTAAATACTCTGTTTTCGCCAAGTCGCTTTTGGGTCCTCATTCACCTGCATAACAGAAGGATCCGACCAAGGAATGGACCCAGCGACTACAGATGCTCGTAACACTGCCGTCGAGATCCAAGGAGCCATGCTCGGCAGACACGAGCAGGAATTGTCTGCTGCTCGCCATGCCGTGGAGAACCTGGCCGCTCAGGTTTCCGACCTCTCTGGACAGTTCCAGAGTCTTCGTCTCGTGCCACCTGTTACTTCCTGGCCTGCCGAGCCTCCGGAACCTAGGGTTAATAACCCACCTTGCTACTCCGGGCAGCCCACGGAGTGCCGCTCCTTTCTCACCCAGTGTGATATTGTGTTCTCTCTCCAACCCAACACATACTCTAGCGAGAGAGCTCGGGTTGCTTACGTCATTTCACTCCTTACTGGCCGGGCTCGAGAGTGGGGCACAGCTATCTGGGAGGCAAGGGCTGATTGTTCTAACAATTACCAGAACTTTAAAGAGGAGATGATTCGGGTTTTTGACCGTTCAGTTTTTGGTAGGGAGGCTTCTAGGGCCCTGGCTTCCCTATGCCAAGGTGATCGATCCATAACGGATTACTCTATAGAGTTTCGCACTCTTGCTGCCTCTAGTGACTGGAACGAGCCGGCGCTGCTCGCTCGTTTTCTGGAGGGACTCCACGCAGTGGTCAAAGATGAGATTCTCTCTCGGGAGGTTCCTTCCAGTGTGGACTCTTTGATTGCTCTCGCCATCCGCATAGAACGACGGGTAGATCTTCGTCACCAAGCTCGTGGAGGAGAGCTCGCGTCAACGGTGTTTCCCTGCTCCGCATTGCAACCATCTCCCTCCTCTGGCTCAGAGACTGAGCCCATGCAGCTGGGAGGTATTCGCATCTCGACCAAGGAGAGGGAACGGAGGATCACCAACCGCCTGTGCCTCTATTGCGGATTTGATGGACATTTTGTCAATTCATGTCCAGTAAAAGGCCAGAGCACATCAGTAAGCGGAGGGCTACTGGTGAGCGCTACTACTCAGGTCTCTTCATCTAGATCCTGTACTACTATGTCGGTCCATCTACGCTGGACCGGTTCGGGTGCTACATGCAGTGCCTTGATTGACTCTGGGGCTGAGGGTTGTTTCATGGACGAAGCATGGGCTCGGAAACATGACATTCCTTTCAGACAGTTAGACAAGCCTACGCCCATGTTTGCCTTAGATGGTAGTCATCTTCCCAGTATCAGATTTGAGACACTACCTTTAACTCTCACAGTATCTGGTAACCACAGTGAGACTATTTCTTTTTTGATTTTTCGTTCACCTTTTACACCTGTTGTTTTGGGTCATCCCTGGCTAGTATGTCATAATCCTTCTATTAATTGGTCTAGTAATTCTATCCTATCCTGGAACGTTTCTTGTCATGTGAAGTGTTTAATGTCTGCCATCCCTCCCATTTCTTCTGTCCCCACTTCTCAGGAGGAACCTGGCGATTTGACAGGAGTGCCGGAGGAATATCATGATCTGCGCACGGTCTTCAGTCGGTCCCGAGCCAACTCCCTTCCTCCTCACCGGTCGTATGATTGTAGTATTGATCTCCTTCCGGGGACCACTCCTCCTCGGGGTAGACTATACTCTCTGTCGGCTCCCGAACGTAAGGCTCTCGAGGATTATTTATCTGTGTCTCTTGACGCCGGTACCATAGTGCCTTCTTCCTCTCCGGCCGGGGCGGGGTTCTTTTTTGTTAAGAAGAAGGACGGTACTCTGCGCCCTGCGTGGATTATCGAGGCTGAATGACATAACGGTTAAGAATCGTTATCCGCTTCCCCTTATGTCATCAGCCTTCGAGATTCTGCAGGGAGCCAGGTGCTTTACTAAGTTGGACCTTCGTAACGCTTACCATCTCGTGCGCATCAGAGAGGGGGACGAGTGGAAAACGGCGTTTAACACTCCGTTAGGGCATTTTGAGTACCGGGTTCTGCCGTTTGGTCTCGCCAATGCGCCAGCTGTTTTTCAGGCATTAGTTAATGATGTTCTGAGAGACATGCTGAACATCTTTGTTTTTGTCTATCTTGACGATATCCTGATTTTTTCACCGTCACTCGAGATTCATGTTCAGCACGTTCGACGTGTTCTACAGCGCCTTTTAGAGAATTGTCTCTACGTAAAGGCTGAGAAGTGCTCTTTTCATGTCTCCTCCGTTACTTTTCTCGGTTCCGTTATTTCCGCTGAAGGCATTCAGATGGATTCCGCTAAGGTCCAAGCTGTCAGTGATTGGCCCGTTCCAAGGTCACGTGTCGAGTTGCAGCGCTTTTTAGGTTTCGCTAATTTCTATCGGCGTTTCATTCGTAATTTCGGTCAAGTTGCTGCCCCTCTCACAGCTCTTACTTCTGTCAAGACGTGTTTTAAGTGGTCCGGTTCCGCCCAGGGAGCTTTTGATCTTCTAAAAGAACGTTTTACGTCCGCTCCTATCCTCGTTACTCCTGACGTCACTAGACAATTCATTGTCGAGGTTGACGCTTCAGAGGTAGGCGTGGGAGCCATTCTATCCCAGCGCTTCCAGTCTGACGATAAGGTTCATCCTTGCGCTTATTTTTCTCATCGCCTGTCGCCATCTGAGCGCAACTATGATGTGGGTAACCGTGAACTGCTCGCCATCCGCTTAGCCCTAGGCGAATGGCGACAGTGGTTGGAGGGGGCGACCGTTCCTTTTGTCGTTTGGACAGACCATAAGAACCTTGAGTACATCCGTTCTGCCAAATGACTTAATGCCCGTCAAGCTCGTTGGGCGTTGTTTTTCGCTCGTTTCGAGTTTGTGATTTCTTACCGTCCGGGTAGCAAAAACACCAAGCCTGATGCCTTATCCCGTTTGTTTAGTTCTTCTGTGGCTTCTACTGATCCCGAGGGGATTCTTCCTTATGGGCGTGTTGTCGGGTTGACAGTCTGGGGAATTGAAAGACAGGTTAAGCAAGCACTCACGCACACTGCGTCGCCGCGCGCTTGTCCTAGTAACCTCCTTTTCGTTCCTGTTTCCACTTGTCTGGCTGTTCTTCAGTGGGCTCACTCTGCCAAGTTAGCTGGTCATCCCGGTGTTCGAGGCACTCTTGCGTCTATTCGCCAGCGCTTTTGGTGGCCGACTCAGGAGCGTGACACGCGCCGTTTCGTGGCTGCTTGTTCGGACTGCGCGCAGACTAAGTCGGGTAACTCTCCTCCTGCCGGTCGTCTCAGACCGCTCCCCATTCCTTCTCGACCATGGTCTCACATCGCCCTAGACTTCATTACCGGTCTGCCTTTGTCTGCGGGGAAGACTGTGATTCTTACGGTTGTCGATAGGTTCTCTAAGGCGGCACATTTCATTCCCCTCGCTAAACTTCCTTCCGCTAAGGAGACGGCACAAATCATTATCGAGAATGTGTTCAGAATTCATGGCCTCCCGTTAGACGCCGTTTCAGACAGAGGCCCGCAATTCACGTCACAGTTTTGGAGGGAGTTCTGTCGTTTGATTGGTGCGTCCGTCAGTCTCTCTTCCGGGTTTCATCCCCAGTCTAACGGTCAAGCAGAGAGGGCCAATCAGACGATTGGTCGCATACTACGCAGCCTTTCTTTCAGAAACCCTGCGTCTTGGGCAGAACAGCTCCCCTGGGCAGAATACGCTCACAACTCGCTTCCTTCGTCTGCTACCGGGTTATCTCCGTTTCAGAGTAGTCTGGGTTACCAGCCTCCTCTGTTCTCATCCCAGCTTGCCGAGTCCAGCGTTCCCTCCGCTCAAGCGTTTGTCCAACGTTGTGAGCGCACCTGGAGGAGGGTGAGGTCTGCACTTTGCCGTTACAGGGCACAGACTGTGAGAGCCGCCAATAAACGCAGGATTAAGAGTCCAAGGTATTGTTGCGGCCAGAGAGTGTGGCTTTCCACTCGCAACCTTCCTCTTACGACAGCTTCTCGTAAGTTGACTCCGCGGTTCATTGGTCCGTTCCGTGTCTCCCAGGTCGTCAATCCTGTCGCTGTGCGACTGCTTCTTCCGCGACATCTTCGTCGCGTCCATCCTGTCTTCCATGTCTCCTGTGTCAAGCCCTTTCTTCGCACCCCCGTTCGTCTTCCCTCCCCCTCCCGTCCTTGTCGAGAGCGCATCTATTTACAAGGTACGTAAGATCATGGACATGCGTTCTCGGGACGGGGTCACCAATACTTAGTGGATTGGGAGGGTTACGGTCCTGAGGAGAGGAGTTGGGTTCCGTCTCGGGACGTGCTGGACCGTTCACTTATTGATGATTTCCTCCGTTGCCGCCAGGATTCCTCCTCGAGTGCGCCAGGAGGCGCTCGGTGAGTGGGGGTACTGTCATGTTTTGTCTTAGATTGTCTTGTCATTATGCTTTCCCTTCTGTTCGTTTCCCCCTGCTGGTCTTATTAGGTTCGTTCCCTTTTTCTATCCCTCTCTCTCCCCCCCCCTCTCTCTCCTCTCTCTATCGTTCCGTTCCTGCTCCCAGCTGTTCCTATTCCCCTAATCATCATTTAGTCTTCCCACACCTGTTCCTTATCTTTTCCCCTGATTAGAGTCCCTATTTCTTCCCTTGTTTTCCGTTCCTGTCCTGTCGGATCCTTATCTATTGTTCACCGTGCTGTGTCTATGTATTGCCCTGTCGTGTCGTGTTTCCCTCAGATGCTGCGTGGTGAGCAGGTGTCTGAGTCTGCTACGTTCAAGAATGCCTTCCCGAAATGGCATATATTATTATATTATTATAAGGCAACCTGCAGTTCTTGATCAAGTCTCCTGTCTGTTCTCGTCATTACGAGTAGTATTATGCCTTTTGTTTGTAAAGTAACTTTACTGGATTAAATACTCTGTTTTCGCCAAGTCGCTTTTGGGTCCTCATTCACCTGCATAACAATACCAGAGCGTGAGTTTCATCGAATAGCGCAGGAAAACCTGATCACTGAAAATGGAAATAAATATCCTTGCGCTTACTTCCAGGAATTGTTCAAAGTGAACCGAATTACATGAGACCGAGGTTTCAGCGCCTACAGCTACCACACGTTGTCTAGAGTCTTGTCATTTGATTCAGCTTTGATTCTTGGTCTAACCGGTTCAAGGGAACTCCTTCCCTCCGGTCTCCGACCGGATGTTTTGGTCGAGCTCTCTCCGGCCATGTTTTATTCCAGACGACACCTATAGAATTTACATCGCCTCCTGATGAATTTTATCGCTTATTAACGTGTACTAATACCTAAAGTTGCATTACAAAAGTATTTCGAAGTGTTTTGTGAAAGTTTATCGTCGACCTTTTGAATTTTAAAAAATGTCGTTACGTTATGAAACGCTATTTTTTTAGTTTATCACACAGTCTACATAGAACGATATCTAGGCTATATATGGACCGATTTAATCGAAAAAAAGACCCAATAGTGATTATGGGACATCTAGGAGTGCCAACAAAGAAGATGGTCAAAGGTAATGAATGTTTTATATTTTATTGTGCGGTTTGTGTAGCGCCGAATATGCTAATTATTTTGTTTACGTCCCCTGAGGGTCTTTTGTGGTGTTACATGCTATCAGATAATAGCTTCTCATGCTTTCGCCGAAAAGCATTTTAAAAATCTGACTTGTTGCCTGGATTTACTATGAGTGTAGCTTTAATTCAATACCCTGCATGTGTATTTTAATGAACGTTTGAGTTTTAACTAATACTATTAGCATTTAGCGTAGCGCATTTGCATTTCCAGAGCTCTAGATGGGACGCCTGCGTGCCAGGTAGGAGCAAGTGGTTTTAAGAAGGTAGAGCAGTGCTTTTTAATGGACAGACTTCTCCCCATCTTAGCTACTACTGCATCAATATGTTTTGACCGTGAAAGTTTGCAATCTAGTGTCACTCCAAGCAGTTTAGTCATCTCAACTTGCTCAATTTCCACATTATTTATTACAAGATTTAGTTGAGGTTTAGGGTTTAGTGAGTGTTTTGTTCCAAATTCAATGCTTTTAGTTTTAGAAATATTTAGGGCTAACTTATTCCTTGCCACCCACTCTGAAACTAACTGCAGCTCTTTGTTGAGTGTTGCAGTGATTTCAGTCACTGTGGTAGCTGACGTGTATAGTGTTGAGATATCCACATACATAGACACACTGGCTTTCCTCAAAGTCAGTGGCATGTCGTTAGTCAAAAATGGAAAAAAATCTATGGATAAATGGATGAGAGAGCTTCCTACTGCCTGAGCTATGGTGTTGATGTAAATTGAGAAGAGTGTGGGGCCTAGGATCAAGCCTTGGTGTATACCCTTGGTGACAGGCAGTGGCTGAGACAGCAGATGTTCTGACATTAAACAGTGCTCTCTTTGAGAGAGATAGTTAGCCGGCCCAGAAGAATGGAATGGTCTACCGTATCAAAAGCTCAATAAAAATAGCGGCACAACATTGCTTAGAATCAATGGAGTCCCATTGCTTTAGGACTTGGTCAGGTGGTTTAAGCATGTCCCAGTTTAGGTCACCTAGGACAAATTCAGATTTAGTGTAAGGGGCCAAGTGAGAGCTTAGGGCAGGTCGTTAATAAGCTTCTCGTGTTAACGTGCAGAAAACCAAGGTTTTTACGAGAGCAAAAATCAGTGAAGCAGATATCAGAGCAGAAGTCAGAATTGGGGCTAGCAACAGTAGATGGGCCAGGGTGTACATGCACATTTCCAGATATCATCAACAGTAATAGAATCAAGGCACGGCAGAGGACAGGGAGAGAGCTCTGCAATGTTGATTTATGACATCATATTTTATTGGTCACATACACATGTTTAGCAGATGCTATTGCGGTTGAAGCGAAACGCTTGTGTTCCTAGCTCCAACAGTGCAGTAGTATCTAACTAAATGCTTGTGTTCCCAGCTCCAACAGTGCAGTAATATCTAGATAAATGCTTGTGTTTCTAGCTCCAACAGTACAGTAATATCTAGCTAAATGCTTGTGTTCCTAGCTCCAACAGTGCAGTAGTATCTAACTAAATGCTTGTGTTTCTAGCTCCAACAGTGCAGTAGTATCTAACTAAATGCTTGTGTTTCTAGCTCCAACAGTACAGTAATATCTAACTAAATGATTGTGTTTCTAGCTCCAACAGTACAGTAATATCTAACTAAATGCTTGTGTTTCTAGCTCCAACAGTACAGTAATATCTAACTAAATGCTTGTGTTCCTAGCTCCAACAGTGCAGTAATATCTAACTAAATGCTTGTGTTCCCAGCTCCAACGGTGCAGTAATATCTAGATAAATGCTTGTGTTCCTAGCTCCAACAGTGCAGTAATATCTAACTAAATGCTTGTGTTCCTAGCTCCAACAGTACAGTAATATCTAACTAAATGCTTGTGTTTCTAGCTCCAACAGTACAGTAATATCTCACTAAATTATTGTGTTTCTAGCTCCAACAGTACAGTAGTATCTAGCTACATGCTTGTGTTCCTGGCTCCAACAGTGCAGTAATATCTAACTAAATGCTTGTGTTCCTAGCTCCAACAGTACAGTAATATCTAACTAAATGCTTGTGTTTCTAGCTTCAACAGTACAGTAATATCTAACTAAATGCTTGTGTTTCTAGCTCCAACAGTACAGTAATATCTAACTAAATGCTTGTGTTCCTAGCTCCAACAGTGCAGTAATATCTAACTAAATGCTTGTGTTCCCAGCTCCAACGGTGCAGTAATATCTAGATAAATGCTTGTGTTCCTAGCTCCAACAGTGCAGTAATATCTAACTAAATGCTTGTGTTCCTAGCTCCAACAGTACAGTAATATCTAACTAAATGCTTGTGTTTCTAGCTCCAACAGTACAGTAATATCTAACTAAATTATTGTGTTTCTAGCTCCAACAGTACAGTAGTATCTAGCTACATGCTTGTGTTCCTGGCTCCAACAGTGCAGTAATATCTAACTAAATGCTTGTGTTTCTAGCTCCAACAGTGCAGTAGTATCTAGCTACATGCTTGTGTTCCTGGCTCCAACAGTGCAGTAATATCTAACTAAATGCTTGTGTTTCTAGCTCCAACAGTGCAGTAGTATCTAGCTACATGCTTGTGTTCCTGGCTCCAACAGTGCAGTAATATCTAGCTAAATGCTTGTGTTCCTGGCTCCAACAGTGCAGTAGTATCTAACAGTTACCAACAATAAACACAAATCTAAAAGTACTGCACTGACACAAATGACTGGTGATTGGTTGAAAGAAATTGATAATAAGAAGATTGTGGGAGCTGTACTGTTAGATTTCAGTGCAGCCATTGATTTTATTGACCATCATGTATTATTGGCAAAACATACACTATTAATACAAACGTATGTGGACATGTCTTCAAATGAGCCATGCAATCTCCATAGACAAACACTGGCAGTAGAATGGCCTTACTGAAGACCTCAGTGACTTTCAATGTGGCACCGTCATAGGATGCCACCTTTCCAACAAGTCAGTTTGTGATATTTCTGCCCCGGTCAACTGTAAGTGCTGTTATTGTTATGCACGAGACGAAGACTCTGATACTGTCCTAAGAGGTCGGAGACCTGAGCGGCCAGGGTCTCAACGGCATGCCGAGCAGCAGACAATTCCTGCTCGTGTCTGCCGAGCATCGCTCCCTGGAACTCGAGAGTAGAGTAGAGAGAATCCATAGTCGCTGGGTCCATTCTTGGTCGGATCCTTCTGTTATGCAGGTGAATGAGGACCCAAAAGCGACTTGGCGAAAACAGAGTCTTTATTCCAGTAAAGGAAATAGGCAATACTCCTAGACAAATCGGAGCAGAAAACAAAGCATAAAAAACTAATTCCACTCGTAGTGACGAGGACAGACTGGAGACTCGACCATAAACTGTAGGTTGCCTCGGGAAGGCACCGACCGTAGCAGACTCAGACACCTGCTCACACGCAGCATCTGAGGGAAACAAGACACAGCACGGCGAACAATATACAAGGATCCGACAGGACAGAAACGGAAGACAAGGGGAGAAATAGGGACTCTAATCAGAGGACAAGATAGGGAACAGGTGTGGAAAGACTAAATGAGTGAGTAGGAGAATAGGAACAGCTGGGAGCAGGAACGGAACGATAGAGAGAAGAGAGAGAGGGAGGGAGAGAGAAAAAAGGGAACGAACCTAATAAGACCAGCAGGGGGAAAACGAACAGAAGGGAAAGCAAAATGACAAGACAATATAAGACAAAACATGACAGTACCCCCCCACTCACCGAGCGCCTCTTGGCGCTCTCGAGGAGGAACACTGGCGGCAACGGAGGAAATCATAGATCACAAACGGTCCAGCACGTCCCGAGAAAGAACCCAACTCCTCTCCTCAGGACCGTAACGGAAAACGATAAAAAGGGAAACTAGGGTACTACTCTAAAAAAAAAATGAGACACGGGTAGAGAACTGAAAGCTTTAGAGCAAACAGGACCAAACAGGCCAGGAGAGTAACAACTAGGGACAGACTGAGACACAGCAAGGGCAGGAACAAGAACAGGAGAGATGCGGTGGCAGGGAACAGACTGAGACCCAGCAAGACCAGGAGCAGAAGCAGAAAAAAATTACCAGACTTATTCTGCGCGCAGTCCGAACACGCAGCCACGAAACGGCGCGTGTCACGCTCCTGAGTAGGCCACCAAAAGCGCTGGCGAATAGAAGCAAGAGTACCTCGAACGCCGGGATGGCCAGCTAACTTGGCAGAGTGAGCCCACTGAAGAACAGCCAGACGAGTAGAAACAGGAACGAAAAGAAGGTTACTAGGACAAGCGCGGCGACGCAGTGTGCGTGAGTGCTTGCTTAACCTGTCTCTCAATTCCCCAGACAGTCAACCCGACAACACGCCCAACAGGAAGGATCCCTCGGGAACAGTAGAAGCCACAGAAGAACTAAAGAGACGGGATAAAGCATGAGGCTTGGTGTTCTTAGTACCCGGGCAATAAGAAATAACGAACTCGAAACGAGCGAAAAACAACGCCCAACGAACATGACGCGCATTCAGTCGTTTGGCAGAACGGATGTACTCAAGGTTCCTTTGGTCAGTCCAAACGACAAAAGGAACGGTCGCCCCCTCCAACCACTGTCGCCATTTGCCTAGGGCTAAACGGATGGCGAGCAGTTCACGGTTAGCCACATCATAGTTACGTTCCGACGGTGACAGGCGATGAGAAAAATAAGCGCAAGGGTGGACCCCATCATCAGTATCGGAGCGCTGGGACAGAATGGCTCCCACGCCCACCCCCGACGCGTCAACCTCGACAATAAACTGTTTAGTGACGTCAGGTGCAACAAGGATAGGAGCGGATGCAAAACGCTTCTTGAGGAGATCAGAACAACAATCATACGACCGGTGAGGAGGAAGGGAGTTGGTTCTGGACCGACTGAAGACCGTGCGCAGACCATGATATTCCTCCGGCACTCCTGTCAAATCACCAGGTTCCTCCTGTGAAGAGGGAGCAGAACAAACAGGAGAAATAGCAGACATTAAACACTTCACATGACAAGAAACGTTCCAGGAAAGGATAGAATTACTAGACCAATCAAAAGAAGGATTATGACACACAAGCCAGGGATGACCCAAAACAACAGGTGTAAAAGGTGAACAAAAAATCAAAAAGAAATGGTCTCACTATGGTTACCAGATACAGTGAGGGTTAAAGGTAGTGTTTCACATAATATACTGGGGAGAGGACTACCATCCAAGGCAAACATGACCGTGGGCTCCCTAACTGTCTGAGAGGAATGTCATGTTCCCGAGCCCAGGCTTCGTCCATAAAACAGCCCTCCGCCCCAGAGTCTATTAATGCACTGCAGGAAGCTGCCGATCCGGTCCAGCGTAGATGGACCGGTAAGGTAGTACAGGTACTTGACGGAGAGGACCGTCTAGTAGCGCTTATCAGTCGCCCTCTGCTTACTGATGAGCTCTGGCCTTTAACTGGACATGAAATGACAAAATGACCAGCGGAACCGCAATAGAGACAGAGGCGGTTGGTGATTCTCCGTTCCCTCTCCTTAGTCGAAATGTGAATACCCCCCAGCTGCATGGGCTCAACACCTGAGTCAGTGGGGAAAGATGGTAGTGTCGGAGAGAGGGGAGACACAGTTAACGCGAGCTCTCTTCTATGAGCTCGGTGACGAAGATCTACCCGTCGTTCAATGCGAATAGCGAGTTCAATCAAAGAATCCACGCTGGATGGAACCTCCCGAGAGAGAATCTCATCCTTAACCTTAGCGTGGAGTCCCTCCAGAAAACGAGCGAGCAACGCCTGCTCGTTCCAGTTACTGGAGGCAGCAAGAGTGCGAAACTCTATAGAGTAATCCGTTATGGATCGATTACCTTGACATAGGGAAGACAGGGACCAGGAAGCTTCTTTCCCAAAAACTGAACGATCAAAAACCCTTATCATCTCCTCTTTAAAGTTCAGATAATTGTTAGTACACTCAGCGCTTGCCTCCCAGATAGCTGTGCCCCACTGCCGAGCCCGACCAGTAAGGAGTGATATGACGTAGGCAATCCGAGCTCTCTCTCTTGAGTATGTGTTGGGTTGGAGAGAGAACACTATATCACACTGGGTGAGAAAGGAGCGGCACTCAGTGGGCTGCCCAGAATAACATGGTGGGTTATTAACCCTAGGTTCCGGAGGCTCGGAAGACCCGGAAGTAGCTGGTGGCACGAGACGAAGACTCTGATACTGTCCTGAGAGGTCGGAGACCTGAGCGGCCAGGGTCTCAACGGCATGCCGAGCAGCAGACAATTCCTGCTCGTGTCTGCCGAGCATCGCTCCCTGGAACTCGAGAGTAGAGTAGAGAGAATCCATAGTCGCTGGGTCCATTCTTGGTCGGATCCTTCTGTTATGCAGGTGAATGAGGACCCAAAAGCGACTTGGCGAAAACAGAGTCTTTATTCCAGTAAAGGAAATAGGCAATACTCCTAGACAAATCGGAGCAGAAAACAAAGCGTAAAAAACTAATTCCACTCGTAGTGACGAGGACAGACTGGAGACTCGACCATAAACTGTAGGTTGCCTCGGGAAGGCACCGACCGTAGCAGACTCAGACACCTGCTCACACGCAGCATCTGAGGGAAACAAGACACAGCACGGCGAACAATATACAAGGATCCGACAGGACAGAAACGGAAGACAAGGGGAGAAATAGGGACTCTAATCAGAGGACAAGATAGGGAACAGGTGTGGAAAGACTAAATGAGTGAGTAGGAGAATAGGAACAGCTGGGAGCAGGAACGGAACGATAGAGAGAAGAGAGAGAGGGAGGGAGAGAGAAAAAAGGGAACGAACCTAATAAGACCAGCAGGGGGAAAACGAACAGAAGGGAAAGCAAAATGACAAGACAATATAAGACAAAACATGACAGTTATTGTGAAGTGGCCTAAAATCTCAATCTGAACATTTGATCGAGCGGTGATGCTGTTCGTAGGACACGATCTCATAGAGTCCGCAAGGCTTTTGTCCCACTGGCAGTATTCAGATGATAAGCTTTCAGAACATTCTAGCATAGTCTACTGGTCAATCAGGTCAAAGTCGTCTGGACACTTTCCACTTTTATACAGATCAGTCACATTGGTAGTCTATTCAGACAGACTTTACAACTAGTAGTCTATTGAGACAGACTTTACAACTAGTAGTCTATTGAGACAGACTTTACAACTAGTAGTCTATTGAGACAGACTTTACAACTAGTAGTCTACTGAGACAGACTTTACAACTAGTAGTCTATTGAGACAGACTTTACAACTAGTAGTCTATTGAGACAGACTTTACAACTAGTAGTCTATTGAGACAGACTTTACAACTAGTAGTCTATTGAGACAGACTTTACAACTAGTAGTCTATTGAGACTGACTTTACAACTAGTAGTCTATTGAGACAGACTTTACAACTAGTAGTCTATTGAGACAGACTTTACAACTAGTAGTCTATTGAGACAGACTTTACAACTAGTAGTCTACTGAGACAGACTTTACAACTAGTAGTCTATTGAGACAGACTTTACAACTAGTAGTCTATTGAGACAGACTTTACAACTAGTAGTCTATTGAGACAGACTTTACAACTAGTAGTCTATTGAGACAGACTTTACACCTAGTAGTCTATTGAGACAGACTTTACAACTAGTAGTCTATTGAGACAGACTTTACAACTAGTAGTCTATTGAGACAGACTTTACACCTAGTAGTCTATTGAGACAGACTTTACAACTAGTAGTCTATTGAGACAGACTTTACAACTAGTAGTCTACTGAGACAGACTTTACAACTAGTAGTCTATTGAGACAGACTTTACAACTAGTAGTCTACTGAGACAGACTTTACAACTAGTAGTCTATTGAGACAGACTTTACAACTAGTAGTCTATTGAGACAGACTTTACAACTAGTAGTCTATTGAGACAGACTTTACAACTAGTAGTCTATTGAGACAGACTTTACAACTAGTAGTCTATTGAGACAGACTTTACAACTAGTAGTCTATTGAGACAGACTTTACAACTAGTAGTCTACTGAGACAGACTTTACAACTAGTAGTCTACTGAGACAGACTTTACAACTAGTAGTCTACTGAGACAGACTTTACAACTAGTAGTCTATTGAGACAGACTTTACATAGGCTATTGGTGCCAGTCACTATAGCCTAATACTCCTCCAATCAATGGAAATATTTAGTGGGCTGCGGGCAAACAACGTTGCAGAATATCCCCCCAAAAAACAAATCATAATCTTAATATTCACCACTGCATCTTGTATCAAAAGGTTGGCTGGTCCTCATTAAAGTCCTATAAAAAATGTCATTATTCCCTTTTTGTTCACAAAGCATCTACTACACAAGCTTCCATCTTACCTAACTTTGTTGTTGAAGTTTAAAAGAATGAGCAACCAAACCCGCTCTCAGGATTGGTTAACTTTTGAGACCCTCTGATTTCGACCAATTAAGGTAAATCTTTCTTTAGTTTTAGTGCCCCCCCCCATTGTTGGAATAACCTACAAAATTATTTGCATGTTGATTAGGGCTCTGGTGATGAATTAATTAATTGAGGATTGCCATTGTTTCGATTTATGGTTTATTTTTTGAAATTGTGATGCTGAGGTTACACCTTGTGGATGTTTTTATTATTCTTGTTTTAATTGTAATGTAAATTGTGCTTCCACTGTACTCAGGGAATCATTGGGAATGAGTCTCAATTGGGCTACCCTGAATAAATAAATGTTAATAAAATAATGATTTTAAGTTGATTTTTGAATGACTACCTGTCACTATCTGGAAGGTCCCTCAGTCGAGCAGTGAATTTCAAACATAAATTCAACCACAAAGACCAGGGAGGTTTTCCGAATAGCTCGCAAACAAGGGCATTATTGGTAGATGAGTAAAAATTTAAAAAAGTAGATATTGAATATCCTTTTTGAGCATGGTGAAGTTATTAATGAAACGTTGTATGGTGTCAATGGTATCAATACTCCCAGTCACTACAAAGATACAGGAGAGGAAGGAAACCACTCAGGGATTTCAGGGATTTCACCATGAGGTCAATGGTGACTTTAAAACAGTCATAGAGTTTGTTGGCTGTGATAGGAGAAAACTGAGGATGGATCAACATCAGTGTAGTTACTCCACAATACGAACCGAAATGACAGAGTGAAAAGAAAGAAGTCTGTACAGAATAAAAAATATTCCAAAACATGCTTCCTGTTTGCAACAAGGCACAACATGTGGAAAGGCAATTCACTTTTTCTCCTAAATGCAAAGTGTTATGTTTGGGGAAAATACAATAAAACAAATGAATGAGTAGCATTTCATATTTTCAAGGATAATGTGACTGCATCATGTTATGGGTATGCTAGTACTCGATAAGGACTGGAGTTTTTCAGGATAAAAAATAAATGTAATGAGCTAACCACAGACAGAATCCTAGAGGAAAACCTGGTTCAGTCTACTTTTCACCAGACACCGAGAGACCAATTCAACTTTCAGCAGGACAATAACCTAAAACACAAGGACAAATCTACACTGGAGTTGTTTACCAAGAAGACCATGGATGTTCCTAAGTTGCCGAGTTATAGTTTTGAGTTAAATCTGCTTGAAAATCTATGGCAAGACTTGAAAAAGGTTGTCTATCAATGATCAACAACCAATTTGACAGAGCTTGAAGAATTTTAAAAAGAATAATGGGCAAATATTCTACAATCCACGTGTGCTCTTAGAGACTCACAGCTGTAATCACTGTCAAAGGTGATTCTAAAATGTATTGACTCAGTGGGTGTGAATACTTGTGTAAATGAGCAAAAATTTCTAAAAACATGCTTTCACTTTGTCATTATGGGGGTAACGTGTGTAGTAGATGTGTGAGAAATGTATTTATTTTTTAATCCATATTGAATTCAGGCTGTAACACAACAAAATGTGTAATAAGTCAAGGATGTGAATACTTTCTGAAGGCATTGTATCGGCCTACACACACACACACAGTCCTAATATACATTGATCTTTACAGTGGGATTCGTGAGAATAGTTCCAGCTCTCGAAAACCCAAGGCGGTCATACCGCTTCCCCTTAGGGTTCTCAGTTAAATGTATGGACCACACAGTGAAACTACAATCTCAACTGGGGCTGTGACGGTAATTTGAATAAATGTGTAACTGACATTTTTGGATGAAGACCATCGTGAAAATAAAACATTTGTCAAAACCTGGTTCAGGTTATCAGTTACGAAACGCACAGGAATGACATCATCAACATGTATTGATCACATTTTTTACTAACGCTGCAGAAATGTGCTTGAAAAGCATCATATCCAGATCCATTGGATGCAGTGATCACAACATAGTAGGCTTGTCTATGACAACCAAAGTTCCAAAGGCGGGGCCTAATATAGTGTATCAGAGGTCATGGGGCCTAATATAGTGTATCAGAGGTCATGGGGCCTAATATAGTGTATCAGAGGTCATGGGGCCAATATAGTGTATCAGAGGTCATGGGGCCTAATATAGTGTATCAGAGGTCATGGGGCCTAATATAGTGTATCAGAGGTCATAGGGCCTAATATAGTGTATCAGAGGTCATAGGGCCTAATATAGTGTATCAGAGGTCATGGGGCCTAATATAGTGTATCAGAGGTCATGGGGCCTAATATAGTGTATCAGAGGTCATGGGGCCTAATATAGTGTATCAGAGGTCATGGGGCCTAATATAGTGTATCAGAGGTCATGGGGCCTAATATAGTGTATCAGAGGTCATGGGGCCTAATATAGTGTATCAGAGGTCATGGGGCCTAACATAGTGTATCAGAGGTCATACAATCCGTTTTGTAGTGATTCCTATGTTGTTGTAAATAATATTTGTTGGTCCGTGGTGTGTAATGAGGAGCAACCAGACCCTGCACTTGACACATTTGTGAAATTGCTTATTCCAGTTACTAATAAGCATGTTAATAAAATTACTGTACAAACTGTTTGTCGCATATAGTCACTCTCTCTAGGACACCAGGCTGCTCATTATTACGCACACCTGTCACCATCATTACGCGCACCAGCGCCTTATCATACTCACCTGGACTCCATCACCTTCCTGATTAGCTTCCCTAAATCTGTCTCTCCCTTTGGTTCCTTCCCCTTGTGTTATTGTTTCTGTTCATGACATGTTCCATGTCTGTACAATACGCGTGTTGCTTGTTTTGTTCATGTATTTTTTAAATGATTCGCTCCCTGAACTTGCTTCCCAACTCAAAGCATAAACGGAATAACGCCTCCCCATAGGGTGGCATCAGGTAGTGTTTTTTTTTGTGTTGGTAGGTGACGTCGGGTTCAGGTGCCACGGCCGGTCAAGCATCTGTTGCTGAGACTACCGAGGATGCCTCAGCTAGCTCAAATCAAATAAAATTTTATTTGTCACATACACATGGTTAGCAGATGTTAATGCGAGTGTAGCGAAATGCTTGTGCTTCTAGTTCCGACAATGCAGTGATAACCAACAAGTAATCTAACTAACAATTCCAAAACTACTGTCTTATACACAGTGTAAGGGGATAAAGAATATGTACATAAGGATATATGAATGAGTGATGGTACAGAGCAGCATACAGTAGATGGTATCGAGTACAGTATATACATATGAGATGAGTATGTAGACAAAGTAAACATAGCATAGTTAAAGTGGCTAGTGATACATGTATTACATAAGGATGCAGTCGATGATGTAGAGTACAGTATATACGTATGCATATGAGATGAATAATGTAGGGTAAGTAACATTATATAAGGTAGCATTGTTTAAAGTGGCTAGTGATATATTTACATCATTTCCCATCAATTCCCCATTATTAAAGTGGCTGGAGTTGGGTCAGTGTCAATGACAGTGTGTTGGCAGCAGCCACTTAATGTTAGTGGTGGCTGTTTAACAGTCTGATGGCCTTGAGATAGAAGCTGTTTTTCAGTCTCTCGGTCCCAGCTTTGATGCACCTGTACTGACCTCGCCTTCTGGATGATAGCGGGGTGAACAGGCAGTGGTTCGGGTGGTTGATGTCCTTGATGATCTTTATGGCCTTCCTGTAACATCGGGTGGTGTAGGTGTCCTGGAGGGCAGGTAGTTTGCCCCCCGGTGATGCGTTGTGCAGACCTCACTACCCTCTGGAGAGCCTTACGGTTGAGGGCGGAGCAGTTGCCGTACCAGGCGGTGATACAGCCCGCCAGGATGCTCTCGATTGTGCATCTGTAGAAGTTTGTGAGTGCTTTTGGTGACAAGCCGCATTTCTTCAGCCTCCTGAGGTTGAAGAGGCGCTGCTGCGCCTTCTTCACGACGCTGTCAGTGTGAGTGGACCAATTCAGTTTGTCTGTGATGTGTATGCCGAGGAACTTAAAACTTGCTACCCTCTCCACTACTGTTCCATCGATGTGGATAGGGGGGGTGTTCCCTCTGCTGTTTCCTGAAGTCCACAATCATCTCCTTAGTTTTGTTGACGTTGAGTGTGAGGTTATTTTCCTGACACCACACTCCGAGGGCCCTCACCTCCTCCCTGTAGGCCGTCTCGTCGTTGTTGGTAATCAAGCCTACCACTGTTGTGTCATCCGCAAACTTGATGATTGAGTTGGAGGCGTGCGTGGCCACGCAGTCGTGGGTGAACAGGGAGTACAGGAGAGGGCTCAGAACACACCCTTGTGGGGCCCCCGTGTTGAGGATCAGCGGGGAGGAGATGTTGTTGCCTACCCTCACCACCTGGGGGCGGCCCGTCAGGAAGTCCAGTACCCAGTTGCACAGGGCGGGGTCGAGACCCAGGGTCTCGAGCTTAATGACGAGCTTGGAGGGTACTATGGTGTTGAATGCCGAGCTGTAGTCGATGAACAGCATTCTCACATAGGTATTCCTCTTGTCCAGGTGGGTTAGGGCAGTGTGCAGTGTGGTTGAGATTGCATCGTCTGTGGACCTATTTGGGCAGTAAGCAAATTGGAGTAGGTCTAGGGTGTCAGGTAGGGTGGAGGTGATATGGTCCTTGACTAGTCTCTCAAAGCACTTCATGATGACGGAAGTGAGTGCTACGGGGCGGTAGTCGTTTAGCTCAGTTACCTTAGCTTTCTTGGGAACAGGAACAATGGTGGCCCTCTTGAAGCATGTGGAAACAGCAGACTGGTATAGGGATTGATTGAATATGTCCGTAAACACACCGGCCAGCTGGTCTGCGCATGCTCTGAGGGTGCGGCTGGGGATGCCGTCTGGGCCTGCAGCCTTGCGAGGGTTAACACGTTTAAATGTCTTACTCACCTCGGCTGCAGTGAAGGAGAGACCTCATGTTTTCGTTGCAGGCCGTGTCAGTGGCACTGTATTGTCCTCAAAGCGGGCAAAAAAAATATTTAGTCTGCCTGGGAGCAAGACATCCTGGTCCGTGACTGGGCTGGGTTTCTTCTTGTAGTCCGTGATTGACTGTAGACCTTGCCACATGCCTCTTGTGTCTGAGCCGTTGAATTGAGATTCCACTTTGTCTCTGTACTGATGCTTAGCTTGTTTAATAGCCTTACGGAGGGAATAGCTGCACTGTTTGTATTCGGTCATGTTGCCAGACACCTTGCCCTGATTAAAAGCAGTGGTTCGCGCTTTCAGTTTCACGCGAATGCTGACATCAATCAATGGTTTCTGGTTAGGGAATGTTTTTATCGTTGCTATGGGAACGACATCTTCGCCGCACGTTCTAATGTACTCGCACACCGAATCAGCGTATTCGTCAATATTTTTATCTGACGCAATACGAAACATGTCCCAGTCCACGTGATGGAAGCAGTCTTGGAGTGTGGAGTCAGCTTGGTCTGACCAGCGTTGGACAGACCTCAGCGTGGGAGCCTCTTGTTTTAGTTTCTGCCTGTAGGCAGGGATCAACAAAATGGAGTCGTGGTCAGCTTTTCCGAAAGGGGGGTGGGGCAGGGCCTTATATGTGTCGCGGAAGTTAGATTAACAATGATCCACCCCTGGTTGCGCAATCGATATGCTGATAAAATTTAGGGAGTCTTGTTTTCAGATTAGCTTTGTTAAAATCCCCAGCTACAATGAATGCAGCCTCCGGATAAATGGTTTCCAGTTTGCAAAGAGTTAAATAAAGTTCGTTCAGAGCCATCGATGTGTCTGCTTGGGGGGGGATATATACGGCTGTGATTATAATCGAAGAGAATTCTATTGGAAGATAATGCAGTCTACATTTGATTGCGAGGAATTCTAAATCAGGTGAACAGAAGGATTTGAGTTCCTGTATGTTTCCTTCATCACACCATGTCTCGTTAGTCATGAGGCATACGCCCCCGCCACTCTTCTTACCAGAAAGATGTTTGTTTCTGTCGGCGCGATGCGTGGAGAAACCCGTTGGCTGCACCGCATCGGATAGCGTCTTCCCAGTAAGCCATGTTTCCGTGAAGCAGAGAACGTTGCAGTCTCTGATGTCCCTCTGGAATGCCACCCTTGCTCGGATTTCGTCAACCTTGTTGTCAAGAGACTGGACATTGGCAAGAAGAATGCTGGGGAGTGCTGCGCGATGTGCCCTTGTTCGGAGTCTGACCAGAAGACCGCTACGTTTCCCTCTTTTTCGGAGTCGTTTTCTTGGGTCGCTGCATGCGATCCATTCCGTTGTCCTGTTTGTAAGGCAGACCACAGGATCCGCGTCGCGGAAAACATATTCTTGGTCGTACTGATGGTGAGTTGACGCTGATCTTATATTCAGTAGTTCTTCTCGACTGTATGTAATGAAACCTAAGATGACCTGGGGTACTAATGTAAGAAATAACATGTAAAAAAACAAAAAACTGCATAGTTTCCTAGGAACGCGAAGCGAGGCGGCCATCTCTGTCAGCGCCGGAAGTTATAACTTCAGGCTTCCAAGCCTCAGCCGGCTTGTCAGGCTCCCGCGTCTCAGGCCTGGAGGGAAGCAAAAGTAATTCTGCTACCTAAGAATAGTACCCCCCAATCAACCGGTTAGCAAGCCATAGTAAACTTTGGGAAATAATTGGGTTTGACCAGATACAATGCCCTTTTACAGAAAACAAATTGACAACAGACTTTTGGCATGCTTACATGTACACAAATGACTGATGATTGGCTGAGAGAAATTGATGATGGAAAGGTTGTGGGGGCTGTTTTTTCATTATCGATCATACTCTGCTGCTGGAAAACATGTGTAATGGCTTTACACCCCCTGCTATATTGTGGATAAAGAGTTACCTATCTAACAGAACAGAGCGTGTTCTTTAATGGAAGCCTCTCCAACATAATCCTGGTAGAATCAGGAATTCCCCAGGGTAGCTGTCTAGGCCACTTACTTTTTCCAATCTTATTAAGTAACGACATACCACTGACTTTGAGTAAATCCAATGAGTCTATGTATGCGGATGACTCAACACTATACATGCCAGCTACTAGAGTGACTGAAATGAATGCAACACTTAACAAAGAGCTGCAGTTAGTTTCAGAGTGGGTGGCAAGGAATAAGTTTCTCCTAAATATTTCAAAAAGCAAAAGCATTTTATTTGGGACAAATCATTCACTAAACTCTAAACCTTAACTACATCTTGTAATAAATAATGTCGATTTTGAGAAAGTTGAGGCGACTAAACTGATTGGACTAGCCCAGGATTGCAAACTATCATGGTCAAAACATGTTGATACAACAGTAGCTGTTGGTTAAAGGCTCGTAAGTAAGCATTTCACTGTAAGGTCTACACTTGTTGTATTCGGCGCATGTGACAAACAACATTTGATTTGATTTGAGATGGGGAGAAATCTGTCCATAATAATGCGTTATTCTGCCTTCTTAACAACACTATAAACAAGGCAGGTCCTACAGGCCCTAGTTTCTACCTTCTTAACAACACTATCAACAAGGCAGGTCCTACAGGGCCTAGTTTCTACCTTCTTAACAACACTATAAACAAGGCAGGTCCTACAGGCCCTAGTTTCTACCTTCTTAACAACACTATAAACAAGGCAGGTCCTACAGGCCCTAGTTTCTACCTTCTTAACAACACTATCAACAAGGCAGGTCCCACAGGGCCTAGTTTCTACCTTCTTAACAACACTATAAACAAGGCAGGTCCTACAGGGCCTAGTTTCTACCTTCTTAACAACACTATAAACAAGGCAGGTCCTACAGGCCCTAGTTTCTACCTTCTTAACAACACTATCAACAAGGCAGGTCCTACAGGTCCTAGTTTCTACCTTCTTAACAACACTATAAACAAGGCAGGTCCTACAGGGCCTTAGTTTCTACCTTCTTAACAACACTATAAACAAGGCAGGTCCTACAGGGCCTAGTTTCTACCTTCTTAACAACACTATAAACAAGGCAGGTCCTACAGGCCCTAGTTTCTACCTTCTTAACAACACTATAAACAAGGCAGGTCCTACAGGACCTAGTTTTGTCTCACATTGACTACTGTCCAGTCGTGTGGTCAGGTACCACAAAGAGGGATTTAGGAAAATTACAATTGGCTCAGAACAGGGCAGCACAGCTGGCCCTTAAATGTACACAGAGAGCTAATATTAATAATATGCATGTCAATCTCTCATGGCTCGAAGTGTAGGAGATGTTGACTTCATCACTACTTGTTTTTGTGTTGACAAGCTGAATGCACCGAGCAGTCTGTTTAAACTACTAGCACACAGCTCAGACACCCATGCCTATCCCACAAGACATGCCACCAAAGGTCTCTTCACAATCCTCAAGTCCAGAACAGACCACAGTACTTCATAGAGCCATGACTACATGGAACTCTATTCCACAGTACTACATAGAGCCATGACTACATGGAACTCTATTCCATAGTACTTCATAGAGCCATGACTACATGGAACTCTATTCCACAGTACTACATAGAGCCATGACCACATGGAACTCTATTCCACAGTACTACATAGAGCCATGACTACATGGAACTCTATTCTACAGTACTACATAGAGCCATGACTACATGGAACTCTATTCCACAGTACTACATAGAGCCATGACTACATGGTGTAATGATCTTAGTCTGTTGTTTGTAGAAAGTCAGACCGAAATGTAGCGTGTAGGTTACTCATGACTTTTAATGAAGCTAATACGGTACATGAAATAACGGAAGAAGAAAACAACAAATGAATGAAACTCATACAGCCTATCTGGTGACTAACACTAAGACAGGTACAATCACCCACGAAATACAACGCGCACTCAGGCTACCTAAATACGGTTCCCAATCCGAGACAACTAGAATCAGCTGACTCCAATTAGGAATCGCCTCAGGCAGCCAAGCCTAACTAGACACACCCCTAATAATACACACTCCCAATTAATACAAACCCTAATACGAAATACAACATATAAACCCATGTCACACCCTGGCCTACCCAAACATATAACAAAAACACAAGATACAATGACCAAGGCGTGACACATGGAACTCTATTCCACAGTACTACATAGAGACATGACTACATGGAACTCTATTCCACAGTACTACATAGAGCCATGACTACATGGAACCCTATAGATACGTAGGCGGTGTAGTTTGCTGCTCCAGCAGCTACCCTCTATGTGCGTTGGGGGTGTAGAGCGCTATAGACACTTCCAGAAACACATTGTTTGATGTGTGGACTTCTTTTATACATGTTTTCATTTCTGTAAATCAATAAATTGGTTTTCCTTTAAAAAAGGATAGATGTTTCTGACCATTATTTATTCAACAGCAGTATCAGATCAAATCTAATTTATTTATATAGCCCTTTTTACATCAGCTGATGTCACAAAGTGCTTATACAGAAACGCAGCCTCCCCAAAGACCAAGCAATGCAGATGTAGAAGCGCTGAGGCTATAAGATAAACAAGAGAAGAAACCTAGAGAGGAGCAGGCTCTGTCTGAGTGGTGGCCAGTCCTCTTCTGGCTGTGCCTGGTAGAGATTATAAGAGTACATGCCAAATAAGACCAGCTCGTTCTTCAAGATGTTCAAACGTTCATAGATGACCAGCAGTGTCAAATAATAATCACAGTGGTTGTGGAGGGTGCAACAGGTCAGCCGCTCAAGAGTAAATGTCAGTTGGCTTTTCATAGTCGAGCATTCAGAGGTTGAGACAGCAGGTGCGGGAGAGAGAGAGAAAGAGAGACAGAGAGAGGGTAGAAAACAGCAGGTCTGGAACAAGTTAGTATATCAGGTGAACAGGTCAGGGTTCCTTAGCCATAGGCAGAAATGTTGAAACTGGATCAGCAGCACGACCAGGTGAACAGGGGTACATGGACAAGTAGTCCTGAGGAATGGTTCTAGGGCTCAGGTCCTCCGGGAGGGGAGAGAAAGAGAGAGAGAGAGATGCGAGAATTAGAGGGAGCAGACTGACTGTAAATTCCCACAGGACACCAGATAAGACAGAATAATTGCACCAGATAGGACAGACTGACCCTAGCCCCCCGACACATATACTATAGCAGCATAGATACTGGAGACTGAGACACGGGGGGTCAGGGGACACTGTGGCCATGTCCGACGATACCCCCGGACAGGGACAACCAGGCAGGATATTACTCCACCCACTTTGCCAAAGCACAGCCCCCACAACCCTAGAGGGATATCAACAGACCACCGACTTACTACCCTGAGACAATGCTGTGTATAGCCCACGAAGATCTCATCCACCGCACGAGCCCAAGGTGTTGCAAAACCTGGATAGGGGACACTGTAGATAAAGTTATTCTGTCTCTGGGGCCTATAATGTGCAAATATTATTTGGTATAGTTTGGTATAATTCAAAGCTGATCAGGCCCAGTCCAGGACAATATGCAGCCTCAGGCAAGACCCCCCCAAAATGCTGCCCTCTTGTTTGCAGCATTGAAGGTCCCCAAGAACACACTGGCTTCCATCATTCTGCAGTGTTGAAGGTCCCCAAGAACACACTGGCTTCCATCATTCTGCAGCGTTGAAGGTCCACAAGAACACACTGGCTTCCATCATTCTGCAGCATTGAAGGTCCCCAAGAACACACTGGCTTCCATCATTCTGCAGCATTGAAGGTCCCCAAGAACACACTGGCTTCCATCATTCTGCAGCATTGAAGGTCCCCAAGAACACACTGGCTTCCATCTTAAATGGAAGAAGTTTGGAACCACCAATATTCTTCCTTGAACTGGCCCCACAGCCAAACTGAGCAATCATGGAGATGGACCTTGGTCAAGGAGGTGAAGGAGCACCAGATGGTCACTCTGACATGGTACCATCTCTACGGTGAAGCATGGTGGTGGCAGCGTCATGCTGTAGGGATTTCTTTCAACACAGGGTCTAGGGTAGCAACACAGGGTCTAGGGTAGCGACGCTCCCCATCCAACCCCATCCAACCGGACAGAGCTTGAGAGGATCAGCAGGGAATAATGGGAGAAACTCCCCAAATACAGGTGTGCCAAGCTTGTAGCGTCACACCTAAGACGACTCGAGGCTGTAATCACTAAGGTGCTTCAACACACTGAATAAAGGGTCTGAATGCAGTTGATGTCAGGGGGTTTACAAACACATAGGTTGGAGTCATTAAAACTTGTTTTTCAACCACTCCACACATTTCTTGTTAACAAACTATAGTTTTGGCAAGTCGGTTAGAACATCTACTTTGTGCATGACACGTAACTTTTCCAACAATTTCCAAATACCTGAAGGTACCATGTTCATCTGTACAAGCAACAGTACCCAAGTATATACACCATGTGACCACGCAATTGTCAATCCGCTCAGTATGCAGACACGTTCTGTCTCCGAGAGATGTGCAAGTCAATCCCAGAGCAACAGCAAAGGACCTTGTGAAGATGTTGGAGGGAGTATCTATATCCACAGTAAAATGAGTTCTATATCGATATAACCTCAAAGACCGCTCAGCAAGGAAGGAGCCACTGCTCCAAAACCGCCATAAAAAAGCCAGACTACGGTTTGCAACTGCACATGGGGACAAAGATCGTACTTTTTTGGAGAAATGTCCTCTGGTCTGATGAACTGTTTGGCCATAATGACCATCGTTATGTTTGGAGGAAAAAGGGGGAGGCTTCCAAGCCGAAGAACACCATCCCAACCGTGATGCACGGGGGTGGCAGCATCATGTTGTGGGGGTGCTTTACTGCAGGAGGGACTGGTGCACTTCACAAAATAGATTGCGTCATGGGGCAGGAAGATTAAGTGGATATATTGAAGTAACATCTCAAGACATCAGTCAGGAAGTTAAAGCTTGGTCGCAAATGTGTCTTCCAAGCATACTTCCAAAGTTGTGTCAAAATGGCTTAAGAACAACAAAGTCAAGGTATTGGAGTGGCCATCACAAAGCCCTGACCTCATTCCTACAGAAAATGTGTGGGCAGAACTGAAAAAGCGTGTGCGAGCAAGGAGGCCTTCAAACCTGACTCAGTTACATCAGTTACACCAGCTCTGTTAGGAGGAATGGGCCAAAATACACCCAACTTATTGTGGGAAGCTTGTGGAAGGTTACCCAAAACGTTTGACCCAAGTTAAACAATTTAAAGGCAATGCTACCAAATACTAATTGAGTGTATGTAAACTTCTGACCCACTGGGAATGTGATGAAAGAAATATAAGCTGAAATAAATCATTTTCTCAACTATTATTCGGACATTTCAAATTATTAAAATAAAGTGGTGATTATGACTGACTTAAGAAAGGAACTGTTTACTAGGATTAAATGTCAGGAATTGTGAAAAACTGAGTTTAAATGTATTTGGCCAAGGTGTATGTAAACTTCCAACTTCAACTGTTTAAAGAGAGAGGAGAGAACATAGAGAGAGAGAGAGACAGAGTCAGAGGCAGAGACAGAGAGAGAGAGAAGAGGGGGTGAGAGGGGGTGGGGGGAGAGAGAGAGAGAAGAGGGGGTGAGAGGGGGTGGGGAGAGAGAGAGAAGAGGGGGTGAGAGGGGGTGGGGGGAGAGAGAGAGAGAAGAGGGGGGTGAGAGGGGGGGGGGAGAGAGAGAGAAGAGGGGGTGAGAGGGGGTGGGGGGAGAGAGAGAGAAGAGGGGGTGAGAGGAGAGAGAGAGAAGAGGGGGTGTGAGAGGGGGTTGGGGGGAGAGAGAGAAAGCAAGCAAACTAGAATGCTATTTGGCCCTAAACAGAGAGTACACAGTAGCTGAATACCTAACTGATCTAAGACAGGGAATTATTACTACGATTAAATGACATTTTGTAAAAAACTGAGTTTAACTGTACTTGCGTAAGGTTTATGTAAACTTCCGACTTCAACTGTATGTCAAAGATCAAGTATATTATAAATATGTGGTGTGTAAATACAATGTACAGTAGTAGAAATATGAGGAGCTACGTTGATATTGCAGTTTTTTATTTTTAATACATTTGCGAACCTGTTTTTGCGTTGTCATTATGGGTTATTGTTTAATTCTGTAAATTGATGAGGGGGGGAAAAACTATTTAATCAAGTCAAGAATAAAGCTGGAACGTAAGTCAAGTCAAGGGAATACTTTCTGAATGCTACTGTATATGGAACGATTGGAGTCATGATAACGGAGAGTCAGGGCACATTTACGTAGGTCTAAGTGCAATTAAACCAAAGAAAAATGGCATGTGCTTGTGTCCCAAATGGCACACTATTCACTACATTGTGCGCTACTTTGGACCAGTAGCAGTGCGTGGGGTAAAATCACTGGGGAAGTATTACAACCGATGTGTTGTGATAATTGCGTTGTTTGTTCTATAACCTGTTAGTCCATATGCCACCGTGATATAAAGGCATAATATAATAATAATATATGCCATTTAGCAGACGCTTTTATCCAAAGCGACTTATCCAAAGCGACTTACAGTCATGTGTGCATACATTCTACGTATGGGTGGTCCCGGGGATTGAACCCACTACCCTGGCGTTACAAGCGCCATGCTCTACCAACTGAGCTACAGAAGGCTGAGACAAGAAGAAGACACAGTAGTAGAATAAATTCAACCACACCTTTGTTTCATTACAAAACCAGAGAACAACATCTGTCTGATGACGTCCACAAAGCAAATATTGCATGAAACAAACAGCTACATGACCTGCTGCAGGGGTCAAGAAATGTAATGTTTCTGACATTTTCAGACTTCAAAACAACTTGATTTATCACCATAGAGAGTTAAGTCATGACCCAAAGACAACAGGAGCTCCTCCACTATTCCAGCACCATGTCAACAACAGGAGCTCCGCCACTATTCCAGCACCATGTCAACAACAGGAGCTCCTCCATTAGTCCAGCACCATGTCAACAACAGGAGCTCCTCCACTATTCCAGCACCATGTCAACAACAGGAGCTCCTCCACTATTCCAGCACCATGTCAACAGCAGGAGCTCCTCCACTATTCCAGCACCATGTCAACAACAGGAGCTCCTCCACTATTCCAGCACCATGTCAACAACAGGAGCTCCTCCACTATTCCAGCACCATGTCAACAACAGGAGCTCCTCCACTATTCCAGCACCATGTCAACAACAGGAGCTCCTCCACTATTCCAGCACCATGTCAACAACGGGAGCTCCTCCACTATTCCAGCACCATTTCAACTTCAACATCATCAAATCACCTGTTTAGTCTAATACAGTGACAACTAAAAGATTCCAAAAACAATTTAGTCCAATCAACGTAGGCTAATGATGTGGCTGTCAATGGTTCTGGTTGTTTCTCTCTGTGTGTGTGTGTGTGTGTGTGTGTGTGTGTGTGTGTGTGTGTGTGTGTGTGTGTGTGTGTGTGTGTGTGTGTGTGTGTGTGTGTGTGTGTGTGTGTGTGTGCGTGTGCGTGTGCGTGTGTGTGTGTGTGTGTGTGTGTGCGTGTGTGTGCGTGTGCATTCATCCAAGCAGAAAAACATGTTGACTCACCCTAGAGAAATGCCAATGCCTTCCTCCTCTCTTTCATGTTGACTCAACGGTCTATGACTCTGTCATACAGTAGACACTTTTAGTTTTTGATGTCCCAGGCTACCTGGCTAAAATGCTCGCTAGCCTAACTTCCATTCATAGGCAACGTTAGCTCGTTAACATTAGCCTTCTACATCTAGTTACATATTCAACTTCCATTCATAGGCAACGTTAGCTAGTTTAACATTAGCCTTCTACATCTAGCTACATATTGAACTTCCATTCATGAGCAACGTTAGCCAGTTAACATTAGCCTTCTACATCTAGCTACATATTGAACTTCCATCCTCTCAGGCCAGGGGCACGACAATGTATAAATCAATGGTTGGAACAGAATCACAGTTATAATCATTAGCCAGTACGGAGAATTAAGGAAAAGCAAGTCCAAATTCCTATCTCTATCCATGGCTAACACAATGAGATGCAACAATTCAAGTTCTTCTGTCAATAACGTATTCTCTCAATGGTATTTGACAGGAGTGACGCCAAATCCAAGCTGGCTTCACATTGACACTTGGTTTTGGTGCTTCCAGGAACATTCACAGTTGAGCTTGCTCAGTTTAGCTCAACGCTGATTGGCAATTTTTGTTTTATACCAGATGCTCGCTGGCTTCAATGCTACGGGCGGCAACAATGTCATACTCGTTTGGACCGGACAGCATCAGATAGATGGCACATAGAGAGACAGAGGGGTGTTGTTTCGCTTTCTCCCGTGAGATACATTCAGCCTCTTGGGAATTGAAGGAATATTATTATAATATTTTTTTTGGGGGGGGGGGGGGGGGGGTGCCTGGCTTCCCTTGGCCATGAGTCCCAAATAGCACCCTATACTGTGCTACTTTTGTCCGGGGCTGAGATCTCTATGTTGTGCACTACTTTTGACAAGGACCCTGAGGCTTCATGCCCATCGAGGGCACAAGGGCACGTGCCCGTTCAGATTTGGTTTACTCCAGACCTGACTGCTCTTGACCAGCACAAAACACCCTGTGGCGTACTGCATTTAGCATCAAATTGCCCCCACGATATGCAACTATTCAGGGAGGTTAGGAACTAATATACACAGGCAGTTAGGAAAGCAAAGGCTTTTCCAAACAGAGATTTGCATTAGCGTAGCCTCTTCTGTAGCCTGTTAACTATGTGTCTGTTTATCCCTGTTCTCTCCTCTCTGCATAGACCATACAAACGCTCCAACCTTCGCCCTCTCGCGCCGTCCCAACCTTCGCCCTCTCTCCCCCGCTACTCTCTCCTCTTCCATCCTATCATCTCTTCCCTCCGCTCAAACCTTCTCCAACCTATCTCCTGATTCTGCCTCCTCAAACCTCCTCTCCTCCCTCTCTGCATCCTTTGACTCTCTATGTCCCCTATCCTCCAGGCCGGCTCGGTCCTCCCCTCCCGCTCCGTGGCTCGATGACTCATTGCGAGCTCACAGAACAGGGCTCCGGGCAGCCGAGCGGAAATGGAGGAAAACTCGCCTCCCTGCGGACCTGGCATCCTTTCACTCCCTCCTCTCTACATTTTCCTCCTCTGTCTCTGCTGCTAAAGCCACTTTCTACCACGCTAAATTCCAAGCATCTGCCTCTAACCCTAGGAAGCTCTTTGCCACCTTCTCCTCCCTCCTGAATCCTCCCCCCCTCCTCCCTCTCTGCAGACGACTTCGTCAACCATTTTGAAAAGAAGGTCGACGACATCCGATCCTCGTTTGCTAAGTCAAACGACACCGCTGGTTCTGCTCACACTGCCCTACCCTGTGCTCTGACCTCTTTCTCCCCTCTCTCTCCAGATGAAATCTCGCGTCTTGTGACGGCCGGCCGCCCAACAACCTGCCCGCTTGACCCTATCCCCTCACCTCTTCTCCAGACCATTTCCGGAAACCTTCTCCCTTACCTCACCTCGCTCATCAACTCATCACTGACCGCTGGCTACGTCCCTTCCGTCTTCAAGAGAGCGAGAGTTGCACCCCTTCTGAAAAAACCTACACTCGATCCCTCCGATGTCAACAATTACAGACCAGTATCCCTTCTTTCTTTTCTCTCCAAAACTCTTGAACGTGCCGTCCTTGGCAAGCTCTCCCGCTATCTCTCTCTGAATGACCTTCTTGATCCAAATCAGTCAGGTTTCAAGACTAGTCATTCAACTGAGACTGCTCTCCTCTGTATCACGGAGGCGCTCCGCACTGCTAAAGCTAACTCTCTCTCCTCTGCTCTCATCCTTCTAGATCTATCGGCTGCCTTCGATACTGTGAACCATCAGATCCTCCTCTCCACCCTCTCCGAGTTGGGCATCTCCGGCGCGGCCCACGCTTGGATTGCGTCCTACCTGACAGGTCGCTCCTACCAGGTGGCGTGGCGAGAATCTGTCTCCTCACCACGCGCTCTCACCACTGGTGTCCCCCAGGGCTCTGTTCTAGGCCCTCTCCTATTCTCGCTATACACCAAGTCACTTGGCTCTGTCATAACCTCACATGGTCTCTCCTATCATTGCTATGCAGACGACACACAACTAATCTTCTCTCCCCCTTCTGATGACCAGGTGGCGAATCGCATCTCTGCATGTCTGGCAGACATATCAGTGTGGATGACGGATCACCACCTCAAGCTGAACCTCGGCAAGACGGAGCTGCTCTTCCTCCCGGGGAAGGACTGCCCGTTCCATGATCTCGCCATCACGGTTGACAACTCCATTGTGTCCTCCTCCCAGAGCGCTAAGAACCTTGGTGTGATCCTGGACAACACCCTGTCGTTCTCAACCAACATCAAGGCGGTGGCCCGTTCCTGTAGGTTCATGCTCTACAACATCCGCAGAGTACGACCCTGCCTCACACAGGAAGCGGCGCAGGTCCTAATCCAGGCACTTGTCATCTCCCGTCTGGATTACTGCAACTCGCTGTTGGCTGGGCTCCCTGCCTGTGCCATTAAACCCCTTCAACTCATCCAGAACGCCGCAGCCCGTCTGGTGTTCAACCTTCCCAAGTTCTCTCACGTCACCCCGCTCCTCCGTTCTCTCCACTGGCTTCCAGTTGAAGCTCGCATCTGCTACAAGACCATGGTGCTTGCCTACGGAGCTGTGAGGGGAACGGCACCTCAGTACCTCCAGGCTCTGATCAGGCCCTACACCCAAACAAGGGCACTGCGTTCATCCACCTCTGGCCTGCTCGCCTCCCTACCACTGAGGAAGTACAGCTCCCGCTCAGCCCAGTCAAAACTGTTCGCTGCTCTGGACCCCCAATGGTGGAACAAACTCCCTCACGACGCCAGGACAGCGGAGTCAATCACCACCTTCCGGAGACACCTGAAACCCCACCTCTTTAAGGAATACCTAGGATAGGATAAGTATTTCCCCCCCTTTAAGATTTAGATGCACTATTGTAAAGTGACTGTTCCACTGGATGTCATAAGGTGAATGCACCAATTTGTAAGTCGCTCTGGATAAGAGCGTCTGCTAAATGACTTAAATGTAATGTAAATGTAAATGATTTGCATCCTGGAGGACAAACTCCAAAATGTTCTGGGAGACTGTAAAGTCCATGTAGAATAGGATCTCCTCCTCCCAGCTGCCCACAGCACCTGTACTCCCTGTTCACCCACGACTGCACGGCCAGGCACGACTCCAACACCATTATTAAGTTTGCAGACGACACAACAGTGGTAGGCCTGATCAACGACGAGACAGCCTACAGGGAGGAGGTCAGAGACCTGGCCGGGTGGTGCCAGAATAACAACCTATCCCTCAATGTAACCAAGACTAGGGAGATTATTGTGGACTACAGAAAAAGGAGGACCGAGCACGTCCCCATTCTCATCGACGGGGCAGTAGTGGAGCAGGTTGAGAGCTTCAAGTTCCTTGGTGTCCATGTAACAGTATAACTTTAGACCGTCCCCTCACCAATACCCCGGCACGAACCAGGGACCCTCTGCACACATCAACAACAGTCACCTTCGAAGCATTTTCATATCCGTTATACTCACCCCCCTTTTGACCTCCTCCTTTTCCGCGGCAACCAGTGATCCGGGTCAACAGCATCAATGTAACAGTATAGCTTTAGACCTTCCCCTCGCCCATACCTGGGCACGAACCAGGGACCCTCTGCACACATCAACAACTGACACTCACGAAGCATCGTTACCCATCGCTCCACAAAATCCGCGGCCCTTGCAGAGCAAGGGGAACCACTACTTCAAGGTCTCAGAGCAAGTGACGTCACCGATTGAAATGCTATTTAGCGCGACAAGACAGTCATGAAGAGGGCACGACAAAGCCTATTCCCCCTCAGGAAACTAAAAAGATTTGGCATGGGTCCTGAGATCCTCAAAAGGTTCTACAGCTGCAACATCGAGAGCATCCTGACTTGTTGCATCACTGCCTGGTACGGCAATTGCTCGGCCTCCGACCGCAAGGCACTACAGAGGGTAGTGCGTACGACCCAGTACATCACTGGGGCTAAGCTGCCTGCCATCCAGGACCTCTACACCAGGCGGTGTCAGAGGAAGGCTCTAAAAATTGTCAAAGACCCCAGTCATAGACCCCAGTCATAGACTGTTCTCTCTACTACCGCAATGGCAAGCGGTACCAGAGTGCCAAGTCTAGGACAAAAGTGCTTCTCAATTTACAAAATAGCCTCCAACACTCTACTCAGCAAATTGGATGCAGTCTATCACAGTGCCATCCATTTTGTCACCAAAGCCCCGTATACTACCCACCACTGCAAACTGTATGCTCTCGTTGGCTGACCTTCATTGCACCTGTATATAGCCCATCTGTAAATAGCCCATCTGTAAATAGCCCATCTGTATATAGCCCATCTGTAAATAGCCCATCTGTAAATAGCCCATCCAAATACCTCATCCCCATATTGTTATTGTTATTACTTATGTTTTGCTCCTTTGTATCCCAGTATCTCTGAATGTGTAAGTATCTCTACTTACACATTCATCTTCTGCACATCTATCACTCCAGTGTTTAATTTATAAATGGTAATTTCTTCACCACTATGGCCTATTTTATTTATTTATTTATTGCCTCATCTTATTTCACTGTATACAGATTTTTCTATTGTGTTATTGCCGTTTGTTTATTCCACGTGTAACTCTAACTCTGTAACTCTGTGTTGTTTGTGTTGCACTGCTTTGCTTTATCTTGGCCAGTTTGTAAATGTAGTAGAACTTGTTCTCAACTGGTTAAATAAAGGGTTAGAGTTATATATATACATTTAATTTTAATTTAATAAAGGTGAAATAAAAAAAATAAAAAAAATGTGGGCAGATGCTGCCGGTGAGTCGCAGGAGATGCGTTTGTATGTAGACTATTGATTCCGTCTTGATGAATAAATTAAACAAGCAATTTTACGAAGACAGCTTGAGCTAGACAGAGAAATAGGTTCCCAATCTCCCATCCCCATTACTAGAAACCAAGCCATTCTAGGCTATCAATCAAGTTAGAGTAGCTTGTCTAACTGTCAGCTGGCATGCCTGCTGGTAAGGGTTGCTAGACTTTAGAAAAATAACACAATTGCTTTAATCCTTGGGTTGTGATGCTATACAGTATACCAGCGTGACAGTTCCTAAGGCATGAACCATCTTAAAGAATCAATCATTAATTCAAATTACATTTGAATAGCTATAGAGGAAGGATAACCTACGTAGAACAATAATATTTATTGTTCTTTACTTTATGAATAATGATTATGGACCTAGATGCAGGGAAATACTGTTTAAGGTGTTTGAAAAATAAAGAAAATAGCCCCTCCCCCCTATCATTACATACTATGTGCTCCGTCTAAAATAACAGGTGCGTGACACCCCTGCCAAGGACCATAGGCACTACATATAGGGAATAGGGTTCCATAGGGCTCTGGTCTAAAGTAGTGCACTATATAGGGAATAGGGTTCCATAGGCCTCTGGTCTAAAGTAGTGCACTATATATAGGGAATAGGGTTCCATAGGGCTCTGGTCTAAAGTAGTGCACTATATAGGGAATAGGGTTCTATAGGGCTCTGGTCTAAAGTAGTGCACTATATAGGGAATAGGGTTCCATAGGGCTCTGGTCTAAAGTAGTGCACTATATAGGGAATAGGGTTCCATAGGGCTCTGGTCTAAAGTAGTGCACTACATAGGGAATAGGGTTCCATAGGGCTCTGGTCTAAAGTAGTGCACTATATAGGGAATAGGGTTCCATAGGGCTCTGGTCTAAAGTAGTGCACTATATAGGGAATAGGGTTCCATAGGGCTCTGGTCTAAAGTAGTGCACTATATAGGGAATAGGGTTCCATAGGGCTCTGGTCTAAAGTAGTGCACTATATAGGGAACATTTGACCCACTGACCAAGATAAACTGGTTAAACTCCAGAGAGAGAGAGAGAGAGAGATATTACTTCGGTATCCAGTTTATAATAGCAATAAATTATATTTAAGCAATAAGACACCTCAGGGGTCTGTGCTATATGGCCAATATACCACGGCTGAGGGCTGTATCCAGGAACTCCCCGTCTCGTCGTGCTTAGGAACAGCCCTTTAGCCGTGGTATATTGGCCATATACCACACCTCCTCAAACATTTTTGGCTTAAATATAATTTAGTTGGCAGTTAATAAGCAACCTAATTTGCATTTTAATTTCAATAAATAGTCATTTACATAATGTATCACCTGTAGTGTTTTTACATTGAGTAAATATCCGTTATGCTGGAAGGCCTACCTCTGTCTACCACGGTAGAACGGTAATAATCCCACACTGAGGTGGGCCGTAGCAGACATAGGTAGACAGCTCGCTAGTAGTGAAAGGAATTGTTAGTTAGATTACTTGTTGGTTATTACTGCATTGTCGGAACTAGAAGCACAAGCATTTCGCGACACTCGCATTAACATCTGCTAACCATGTGTATGTGACAAATATAATTTGATTTGATTTGATTTGAAAGTCCACACGCACAGTTGGCTGCCGTAGAACTCGATCTAAAAAGGGATAAAATGTACACTTGTTTTTTCCTGTCGATCGACACGAACCTACTCCACATTTTGTACGTGAAAGGAAAATGTTTGAAATGCTCTACACGACCACAAACTCCGCGAGCCCAAATGTTTCTTTTCCTCTTCAGGTTTACACTGTTGACTGTAGGCTATTATTCATCCTATTATTCATCCTAGTTAGTAGACTAGCAGGGCCTGGATCCAATACACTGTTGACTGTAGGCTATTATTTATCCTATTATTCATCCTAGTTAGTAGACTAGCAGGGCCTGGATCCAATACACCGTAGACTTGATTTGAGAAACGCTTCATTAATTCATCCACGACAACAACAAACAGAAGTCAATCACTGAAGTCTAAACGAATGTAAAGCCGTTATGAAATCAAATGTAAGCCCATATTTAATGGCATCGGGTTCACATGGCCAAGCAATGGTTCAGAAGGCTGGAAGGCTTGGCTGGCTGGCAACCATGTGTTAGGTATTCATCTCCGGTTTCTCCCCCGGCCGCCAGCGGTCATTGATTAGGTATTTACATGGGTTCGGATCGAAGGCACCAGCGCGACTTGACTGTGTGATAAGCAGACAGAGGCAGGCAGCCTACCATTATACGGCCCAGTGTTGTCTAATTTAGCTGACTGTTATGGTGCTACATATTTGGTAATAATTAATTAGGTGACGGTGGCTAATTGAACAATCTTAACGAGCCTTTGATAGTACATTTAATAACAGTATAGAACAAGGTTATACTGTATTTTTGGTATTTGACATTTTATTAGGATCCTCGTTAACTATGTTGTGAAAGTAGCAGCTACTCTTCCTGGGGTCCAACACAAAACATGAAACATGACATAATATAGAACATTAACACACAGAACATAATACAGAATGAAATAATATAGAACATTAATAGACAAGAACAGCTCAACATCAATATTTACTCTAGTGGTTAATTGCTCAATTGTAAATATTTTGCCGCTACGACCTATTTATTGCCTTACCTCCCTTAATCTTACCTCATTTGCACACAATGTATATAGATTTTTTTTTCTACGGTGTTATTGACTGTATGTTTGTTTACTCCATGTGTAACTCTGTGTTGTTGTTTGTGTCGAACTGCTTTGCTTTATCTTGGCCAGGTCGCAGTTATAAATGAGAAATTGTTCTCAACTTGCCTACCTGGTTAAATAAAGGTGAAATAAAATAACAAATAAAATAAATGTATTTGAAAAAATGGTACACGTAGCTTACATATCAATACCAATACATACACACAAACTATCTGGTGAAATACAGGAGAGGCGTTGTGCCGTGAGGTGTTGCTTTATCTGTTTTCTGAAAAACAGGTTTGTTGTTCATCTGAGCGATATGAGATGGAACGGAGTTCCATGCAATAATGGCTCTATATAATACTGTACGCTTTCTCAAATTTGTTCTGGAATTGGGGACTCTGAAAAGACCCTTGATGGCATGTCTAGTGGGGCAAGTCTGTGTCAGAGCTGTGTGTAAGTTGATTATGCAAACAAAAGTCGGGAGCTCTCGTCCTGTTTCTAAACAAAGCAAAGATGAATAAACATGGAATTCAATCTGGGATTTTCAACAAAGGTTTCTTATAAAAAAGAAGTGATGCAGTCAGTCTCTCCTCAACTCTGAGCCAAGAGAGACTGACAGCATAGTATTTATATCAGCCCTCTGATTACAATGAAGAACAGAACGTGCTGCTCTGTTCTGGACCAGCTGCAGTTTAACTAGGTCTTTCCTTGGAGCATTGGACTAGATGACTGGACAATAATCAAGATCAGATAAAACTAAAGCCTGCAGAACTTTGTGGAGTAAGGTATCAAAAAAGCAGAGCATCTCTTTATTACAGGCAGACCTCTCCCCATCTCTTTATTACAGACAGACCTCTCCCCATCTCTTTATTATGGACAGACCTCTCCCCATCTCTTTATTACACACAGACCTCTCCCCATCTCTTTACAGACAGACCTTACTCTTTATTACAGACAGACCTCTCCCCATCTCTCTCTATATTACAGACAGACCTCTCCCCATCTCTATATTACAGACAGACCTCTCCCCATCCCCATCTCTATATTACAGACAGACCTCTCCCCATCTCTATATTACAGACAGACCTCTCCCCATCTCTATATTACAGACAGACCTCTCCCCATCTCTATATTACAGACAGACCTCTCCCCATCTCTATATTACAGACAGACAGACCTCTCCCCATCTCTATATTACAGACAGACAGATCTCTCCCCATCTCTATATTACAGACAGACCTCTCCCCATCTCTATATTACAGACAGACCTACTCTCTCTCCCCATCTCTATATTACAGACAGACCTCTCCCCATCTCTTTATTACGGACAGACCTCTCCCCATCTCTATATTACAGACAGACCTCTCCCCATCTCTTTATCTACAGACAGACCTCTCCCCATCTCTTTATTACAGACAGACCTCTCCCCATCTCTATATTACAGACAGACCTCTCCCCATCTCTATATTACAGACAGACCTCTCCCCATCTCTATATTCCAGACAGACCTCTCCCCATCTCTTTATGTCCAGACCTCTCCCCATCTCTTTATTACAGACAGACCTCTCCCCATCTCTATATTACAGACAGACCTCTCCCCATCTCTTTATTACAGACAGACCTCTCCCCATCTCTTTATTACAGACAGACCTCTCCACATCTCTTTATTACGGACAGACCTCTCCCCATCTCTATATTACAGACAGACCTCTCCCCATCTCTTTATTACAGCAGACCTATATTACAGACAGACCTCTCCCCATCTCTTCATTGACAGACAGACCTCTCCCCATCTCTTTTATTCCCCATCAGACAGACCTCTCCCCATCTCTTTATTACAGACAGACCTCTCCCCATCTCTTTATTACAGACAGACCTCTCCCCATCTCTATATTACAGACAGACCTCTCCCCCATCTCTATATTACAGACAGACCTCTCCCCATCTCTTTATTACGGACAGACCTCTCCCCATCTCTTTTATTATCTCTTTATTACAGCCAGACCTCTCCCCATCTCTTTATTACAGACAGACCTCTCCCCATCTCTTTATTACAGACAGACCTCTCCCCATCTCTTTAATACAGACAGACCTCTCCCCATCTCTTCATTACAGACAGACCTCTCCCCATCTCTTTATTACAGACAGACCTCTCCCCATCTCTTTATTACAGACAGACCTCTCCCCATCTCTTTATTACAGACAGACCTCTCCCCATCATCTCTTTATTACAGACAGACCTCTCCCCATCTCTTTATTACAGACAGACCTCTCCCCATCTCTTTATTATTACAGACAGACCTCTCCCCTCTTTATCTCTTTATTACAGACAGACCTCTCCTCATTACAGACAGACCTTTTTTTATTACAGACAGACCTCTCCCCATCTCTTTATTACAGACAGACCGCTCCCCATCTCTATATTACAGACAGACATCTCCCCATCTCTATATTACAGACAGACCTCTCCTCATCTCTTTATTACAGACAGACCTCTCCCCATCTCTATATTACAGACAGACCTCTCCCCATCTCTTCATTGCAGACAGACCTCTCCCCATCTCTTCATTGCAGACAGACCTCTCCCCATCTCTTTATTACAGACAGACCTCTCCCCTTCTATATATTACAGACAGACCTCTCCCCATCTCTATATTACAGACAGACCTCTCCCCATCTCTATATTACAGACAGACCTCTCCCCATCTCTATATTACAGACAGACCTCTCCCCATCTCTATATTACAGACAGACCTCTCCCCATCTCTATATTACAGACAGACCTCTCCCCATCTCTTCATTGCAGACAAACCTCTCCCCATCTCTTCATTGCAGACAGACCTCTCCCCATCTCTATATTACAGACAGACCTCTCCCCATCTCTATATTACAGACAGACCTCTCCCCATCTCTTCATTACAGACAGACCTCTCCCCATCTCTATATTACAGACAGACCTCTCCCCATCTCTTTATTACAGACAGACCTCTGTTCTGTATTACAGACAGCTGTTCTGCCCAAGACGCAGGGTTTCTAAAAGAAAGGCTGCGTAATATGCGACCAATCGTCTGATTGGCCCTTTCTGCTTGACCGTTAGACTGAGGATGAAAACCGGAAGAGAGACTGACGGAAGCACCAATCAAACGACAGAACTCCCTCCAAAACTGTGACGTGAATTGCGGACCTCTGTCTGAAACGGCGTCTACGGGAGGCCATGAATTCTGAACACATTCTCAATGATGATTTGTGCCGTCTCCTTAGCGGAAGGAAGCTTAGCGAGGGGAATGAAATGTGCTGCCTTAGAGAACCTATCCGACAACCGTAAGAATCACAGTCTTCCCCGCAGACGAAGGCAGACCGGTAATGAAGTCTAAGGCGATGTGAGACCATGGTCGAGAAGGAATGGGAAGCGGTCTGAGACGACCGGCAGGAGGAGAGTTACCTGACTTAGTCTGCGCGCAGTCCGAACAAGCAGCCACGAAACGGCGCGTGTCACGCTCCTGAGTAGGCCACCAAAACCGCTAGTGAATAGAAGCAAGTGTACCTCGAACGCCGGGATGGCCAGCTAACTTGGCAGAGTGAGCCCACTGAAGAACAGCCAGACGAGTAGAAACAGGAACGAAAAGAAGGTTACTAGGACAAGCGCGCGGCGACGCAGTGTGAGTGAGTGCTTGCTTAACCTGTCTCTCAATTCCCCAGACAGTCAACCCGACAACACGCCCATAAGGAAGAATCCCCTCGGGATCGGTAGAAGCCACAGAAGAACTAAAGAGACGGGATAAGGCATCAGGCTTGGTGTTCTTATTACCCGGGCGATAAGAAATCACAAACTCGAAACGAGCGAAAAACAACGCCCAACGAGCTTGACGTGCATTAAGTCGTTTGGCAGAACAGATGTACTCAAGGTTCTTATGGTCAGTCCAAACGACAAAAGGAACGGTCGCCCCCTCCAACCACTGCCGCCACTCGCCTAGGGCTAAGCGGATGGCGAGCAGTTCGCAGTTACCCACATCATAGTTGCGTTCCGATGGCGACAGGCGATGAGAAAAATAAGCGCAAGGATGGACCTTATCGTCAGACTGGAAGCGCTGGGATAGAATGGCTCCCACGCCCACCTCTGAAGCGTCAACCTCGACAATGAATTGTTTAGTGACGTCAGGAGTAACGAGGATAGGAGCGGACGTAAAACGCTTCTTGAGGAGATCAAAAGCTCCCTGGGCGGAACCGGACCACTTAAAGCACGTCTTGTCAGAAGTAAGAGCTGTGAGAGGGGCAGCAACTTGACCGAAATTACGAATGAAACGCCGATAGAAATTAGCGAAACCTAGAAAGCGCTGCAACTCGACACGTGACCTTGGAACGGGCCAATCACTGACAGCCTGGACCTTAGCGGGATCCATCTGAATGCCTTCAGCGGAAATAACAGAACCGAGAAATGTGACAGAGGAGACATGAAAGGCGCACTTCTCAGCCTTCACGTAGAGACAATTCTCTAAAAGGCGTTGGAGTACACGTCGAACGTGCTGAACATGAATCTCGAGTGACGGTGAAAAAATCAGGATATCGTCAAGGTAGACAAAAACAAAGATGTTCAGCATGTCTCTCAGTACGTCATTAACTAATGCCTGAAAAACAGCTGGAGCATTAGCGAGACCTAACGGCAGAACCCGGTACTCAAAATGCCCTAACGGAGTGTTAAACGCAGTTTTCCACTCGTCCCCCTCTCTGATGCGCACGAGATGGTAAGCATTACGAAGGTCCAACTTAGTAAAGAACCTGGCTCCCTGCAGAATCTCGAAGGATGACGACATAAGGGGAAGCGGATAACGATTCTTAACCGTTATGTCATTCAGCCCTCGATAATCCACGCAGGGGCGCAGAGTACCGTCCTTCTTCTTAACAAAAAGATCCCAGATAGCTGTGCCCCACTCTCGAGCCCGACCAGTAAGGAGTAAGGAGTGAAATGACGTAAGCAAATGACGTAAGCAATCCGAGCTCTCTCTCTTGAGTATGTGTTGGGTTGGAGAGAGAACACAATATCACACTGGGTGAGAAAGGAACGGCACTCAGTGGGCTGCCCAGAATAACATGGTTGGTTATTAACCCTAGGTTCCGGAGACTCGGAAGACCAGAAAGTAGCTTGTGGCACGAGACGAAGACTCTGAAACTGTCCTGAGAGGTCGGAAACCTGAGCGGCCAGGGTCTCAACGGCATGACGAGCAGCAGACAATTCCTGCTCGTGTCTGCCGAGCATAGCTCCCTGGATCTCGACGGCAGTGTTACGAGAATCCGTAGTCGCTGGGTCCATTCTTGGTCGGATCCTTCTGTTATGCTGGTGAATGAGGACCCAAAAGCGACTTAACGAAAACAGAGTCTTTATTCCAGTATATGACAAAAGTAATAATCCTGGAAAAATCAAGAAGAAAACAAAACAGGAAAAAACTTAAATCCACTCGTAGTAACGAGGACAGACTGGAGACTCGACCATTGACTGCAGATTGCTTCGGGAAGGCACCGACCGTAGCAGACTAAGACACCTGCTCACACGCAGCATCTGAAGGAGACAAAACACGACAGGGCGAGACAAGGACACAGAACAGCGAACATCATACAAGGATCCGACAAGGACAGAAGCGGAAAACAAGGGGAGAAATAGGGCTCTAATCAGAGGGCAAAATAGGGGACAGGTGTGAAAAGAGTAAATGAGTGAGTTAGGAGAATGAGGAACAGCTGGGAGCAGGAACGGAACGATAGAGAGAAGAGAGAGAGGGAGGGGGAGAGAGAGGGATAGAAAAAGGGAACGAACCTAATAAGACCAGCAGGGGGAAACGAACAGAAGGGAAAGCACAAGGACAAGACAATATATGACAAAACATGACAGAATGATTTGTACCAAACATAATGCTCTTAGTTTTAGAGATGTTCAGGACCAGTTTATTACTGGCCACCCATTCCAAAACAGACTGCAACTCTTTAAGGGTTTCAGTGACTTCATTATCTGTGGTTGCTGATGTGTATATGGTTGAATCATCAGCATACATGGACACACAGGCTTTGTTTAATGCCAGTGGCAGGTCATTGGTACAAATAGAAAAGAGATGTTAGAAAGACTCGATCTGTCACACCTAAAGCTACTACAATAATATAATTATGTAATTACAGGGCCACCTGCAGCTTAAATATCAATGCAGCTCATCATATTTCTACTACTGTACATTGTATTTACACACCACATATTTATAATATACTGGAATTGTGACATACAGTTGAAGTCGGAAGTCTACATACACTTTAGCCAAGTACATTTCAACACACTTTTTTCACAATTCCTGACATTTAATCCGGGTAAAAAAATCCCTGTTTTAGATTAGTTAGGATCACCACTTTATTTTAAGAATGTGAAATGTCAGAGTAATAGTAGAGAGAATTATTAGAGAATAATTTATTTCAGCTTTTCCCAGTGGGTCAGAAGTTTACATACACTCAATTAGTATTTGGTAGCATTGCCTTTAAATTGTTTAACTTGGATCAAACATTTCGGGTAGCCTTCCACAAGCTTCCCACAATAAGTAGGGTGACTTTTGGCCCATTCCTCCTGACAGAGCTGGTGAAACTGAGTCAGGTTTGTAGGCCTACTTGCTTCCACACGCTTTTTCAATTCTGCCCACAAATGTTCTATAGGATTGAGGTCCGGGCTTTGTGATGGCCACTCCAATACCTTGACTTTGTTGTCCTTAAGAAATTTTGCCATATCTTTGGAAGTATGCTTGGGGTCATTGTTAATTGGAAGACCCATTTGTGACCAAGCTTTAACTTCCTGACTAATGTTATGAGATGTTGCTTCAATATATCTACATCATTTCTACATGTTTCATCAGACCAAAGGATATTTATCCAAAAAGTAGGATCTTTGTCCCAGCTGCAAACCGTAGTCTGGCTTTTTTATGGCGGTTTTGGAGAAGTGGCTTCTTCCTTGCTGAGCGGCCTTTCAGGTTATGTCGATATAGAACTCGTTTTACTGTGGATATAGATACTTTTGTACCTGTTTCCTCCAGCATCTTCACAAGGTCCTTTGCTGTTCTGCAATTGAGTTGTACCTTTCACACCAAAGTACGTTCATCTCTAGGAGACAGAACGCGTCTCCTTCCTGAGCGGTATGACGGCTGCGTGGTCCCATGGTGTTTATACTTGCATACTATTGTTTGAACAGATGAACGTGGTGCCTTCAGGCATTTGGAAATTGCTCCCAAGGATGAACCAGACTTGTAGAGGTTTACAATTATTTTTCTGAGGTGTTGGCTGATTTCTTTTGATATTCCCATGATGTCAAGCAAAGAGGCACTGAGTTTGAAGGTACTCCTTGAAATACATCCACAAGTACACCTCCAATTGACTCAAATTATGTCAATTAGCCTATCAGAAGCTTCTAAAGCCATGACATTTTCTGGAATTTTTCAAACTGTTTGAAGGAACAGTCAAATTAGTGTATGTAAACGTCTGACCCACTGGAATTGTGATACAGTGAATTATAAATGAAGTAATCTGTCTGTAAACAATTGTTGGAAAAGTTACTTGTGTCATGCATAAAGTAGATGTCCTAACTGACTTGCCAAAACTATAATTTGTTAACAAGAAATTTGTGGAGTGATTGAAAAATGAGTTTTAATGACTCCAACCTAAGTGCATGTAAACTTCCGACTTCAACTGCTTACTCTAATATACAGTGGTAAGAACCCTTTGGAAATACCTGGGTTTCTCCATAAATTGGTCATCACATTTGATCTGAACTTTATCTAGGTCACAACAACAGACAAACACAGTCTGTTTAAACTAATAACACACAAAACAATTATACATTTTCATGTCTTTATTGAACACACCATTTAAACATTCACAGAGTGCAGGGTGGGAAACGTATTTGAACACTTGGATTTAATAACTGGTTGACCCTCTGGCAGCAATAACCTCAAACAAACGTTTTTTGTAGTTGCGCTTCAGACCTGCACAAAGGCCAGAAGGAATTTTGGACCATTCCTCTTTACAAAACTGTTTCAGTTCACCAATATTCTTGGGATGTCTGGTGTGAACCACTCTCTTGTCATGCCAAGTTAATAAACAGATCACTGACCATTTTAAATTCCACCATAACATCTCCGCTGTGCAATCTGGTTTCCGAAATGGTTCACGCTCAAGGTACTAAACGATATCATAACTGCCATTGATAAAAGAAAGTACAGTGCACCCGTCTTCATCGACCTGCCCAAGGCTTTCGACTCTGTCAATCACAGTATTCTTATCGGCAGACTCAATAGCCTTGGTTCCTCGAATGACTGCCTCGCCTGGTTCACCAACTATTTCGCAGACAGAGTTCAGTGTGTCAAATCGGAGGGCCTGTCCAGACCTCTGGCAGTCTCTATGGGGGTACCACAGAGTTCAATTCTCGGGCTGAATCTTTTCTCTGTATACATCAATGATGTCGCTCCTGCTGCGGGTGATTCTCTGATCCACCTCTACGCAGACGACACCATTCGGTATATATCTGGCCCTTCTTCAGACGCTGTGTTAACTAACCTCCAAACTGCTTTCATTGCCATACAACACTCCTCCGTGGCCTCCAACTGCTCTTAAACGCTAGTAAAAACCAAATGCATGCTTTTCATCCGTACGCTGCCCGCATCCGCCCGCCCCCGCCCGCCCAACTAGCATCACCACCCTGGACGGTTCTGATCTAGAATATGTGGACAACTACAAATACCTAGGTGTCTGGCTAGACTGTAAACTCTCCCTCCAGACTCATATTAAACATCTCCAATACAAAATCAAATCTAGAATCGGCATTCTATTTCGCAACAAAGCCTCCTTCACTCACGCCGCCAAACTTACACCAGTAAAACTGACTATCCTACCGATCCTCGACTTCGGCGATGTCATCTACAAAATAGCTTCCAATACTCTACTTAGCAAACTGGGTGCAGTCTATCACAGTGCCATCCTTTTTGTCATCAAAGCCCCATATACTACCCACCACTGCAACCTGTATGCTCTAGTCGGCTGGCCCTCGCAACATATTCGTCGCCAGACCCACTGGCGCCATGTCATCTATAAGTCTATGCTAGGTAAAGCCCCACCTTATCTCAGCTCACTGGTCATGATAACTATTGTGTTATTACCTGTACGCAGCTTACAGATCATTGCACCTGTATATAGCCCATCTGTATATAGCCCATCTGTATATAGCCCATCTGTAAATATCCCATCTGTAAATAGCCCATCTGTAAATAACCCATCCAACTACCTCATCCCCATATTGTTATTACTTATGTTTTGCTCCTTTGTATCCCAGTATCTCTACTTGCACATTCATCTTCTGCACATCTGTCACTCCAGTGTTTAATTGATAAATGGTCATTTCTTCACCACTGCGGCCTATTTATTGCCTTACCTCTGTTACCTCATTTGCATACACTGTATATCGACTTTTCTACTGTGTTATTGACTTGTTTATTGTTTACTCCATGTGTAACTCTGTGCTTCTGTCTGTTCACACTGCTTTTCTTTATCTTGACCAGGTCGCAGTTGTAAATGAGAACTTGTTCTCAACCAGCCTACCTGGTTAAATAAAGGTGAAATAAAAAATTAAATGTCATAGCATTTTTATCGTGTTAAGTTCAGGACTGGGCCAGAAGGCGTATTTCTTCTGTTGTGTAACTATTATTTTCTTGATTTAACTTCTGTGTTTTGGGTCGTTGTCCTGTTGCATCACCCAACTTCTGTTGAGCTTCCATTGGCGAACAGATAGCCTAACATTCTCCTGCAAAATGTCTTGATAAACTTGGGAATTCATTTTTTTCCGTCGATGATAGCAAGCTGTCCAGGCCCTGAGGCAACAAAACAGCCCCAAACCATGATGCTCCCTCCACCATACATTACAGTTAAGATGAGGTTTTGATACTGTTGTTCTGGACCTTTTTTCCTTCCACACAGTGTTGTGTGTTCCCTCCAAACAACTCAACTGTAGTTTAATCTGTCCAAAGAATATTTTGCCAGTAGCACTGTGGAACATCCAGGTGCTCTTTTGCAAACTTCAGACGTGCAGCAATGTTTTTTGGACAGCGGTGGCTTCCTCTGTGGTGTCCTCCCATGAACACCAATCTTGTTGAGTGTTTTATGTATCGTGACTCATTAACAGAGATGTTAGCATGTTCCAGAGATTTAGCTGATGTTCGAGGATTCTTCTTAACCTCATTGAGCGTTCTGTGCTGTGCTCTTGCAGTCATCGTTGCAGGACGGCCACTCCTAGGGAGAGTAGCAACAGTACTGAACTTTCTCCATTTATAGACATCTTGTCTTATCGTGGACTGATGAACATCAAGGATTTTAGAGATATATTTGAAACCCTTTCCAGCTTTATGCAAGTCAACAATTCTTAATCTTAGGTCTTCTGAGATGTCTTTGTTCGAGGCATGGTTCACATCAGGCAATGCTTGATCTCAAGTCTAGTGAGTTTAGTGAGTGTTTTTTATACGGCAAGGCAGCTCTAACCAACATCTCCAATCTCGTCTCATTGATTGGACTCCAGGTTAGCTGACTCCTGACTCCAATTAGCCAGGGGGTTCACATACATTTTCCAACCTACACTATGAATGTTTAAATAAAAAATACAACAGTTTGTGTGTTATTTGTTTAAGCACACAGTGTTTTTATATTGTTGTGACTTAGATGAAGATCAGATAACATTTGATAACCAATTGATGCAGAAATCCAAGTCATTCCAAAGGGTTCACATACATTTTCTTTCCACTGTATATACTGCTCTACATGTCATCCTTAATTAACTGATCTTGTGTAAATGATCCCAGTGTAAATATGTATAGATTGTATTTGATTACTGCTCGTCATATATTCTGAATTATAATTGTTCTGACATTTTAATTGTTTGACATGTTATTGTATTGTTATTAAGAGCTAGTAACCTAAGCATTTTACTGCACCGTTAGTGTTACGCGGAGCGGAGCAGGTGAACCCAAGAGCAGACTAAGACGAGGAGAACAGGATGAGGTATCCAAGGCATTTATTGAAAAGGAAGGGAAAGATGGGGGTGCAGGCCAGGGGAAGCTTGGGTGCAGGCCAGGGGAAGCTTGGGTGCAGGCCAGGGGAAGCTTGGGTGCAGGCCAGGGGAAGCTTGGGTGCAGGCCAGGGGAAGCTCGGGTGCAGGCCAGGGGAAGCTCGGGTGCAGGCCAGGGGAAGCTTGGGTGCAGGCCAGGGGAAGCTCGGGTGCAGGCCAGGGGAAGCTCGGGTGCAGGCCAGGGGAAGCTTGGGTGCAGGCCAGGGGAAGCTTGGGTGCAGTTCAGGGGAAGCTCGGGTGCAGGCCAGGGGAAGCTTGAGTGCAGGCCAGGGGAAGCTTGGGTGCAGTTCAGGGGAAGCTCGGGTGCAGGCCAGGGGAAGCTTGAGTGCAGGCCAGGGGAAGCTTGGGTGCAGGCCAGGGGAAGCTCGGGTGCAGGCCAGGGGAAGCTTGAGTGCAGGCCAGGGGAAGCTTGGGTGCAGGCCAGGGGAAGCTCGGGTGCAGGCCAGGGGAAGCTTGAGTGCAGGCCAAGGGAAGCTTGGGTGCAGTCCAGGGGAAGCTTGGGTGCAGTTCAGGGGAAGCTTGGGTGCAGGCCAGGGGAAGCTTGGGTGCAGTTCAGGGGAAGCTTGGGTGCAGTTCAGGGGAAGCTTGGGTGCAGGCCAGGGGAAGCTTGGGTGCAGGCCAGGGGAAGCTTGGGCGGGTTACAGAAAGCCAGGTTCGGAGGCTGAGGCTTGAGCGAGGGGAGTTGGGGCTGGGTAAGCAGGTCCGGAACGGAATCCAAGGAAGCAGTGGAGTGGGGGGGGGGCAGGTTGGCAGGACTGACGGGGACCAGAATCAGAGCTGATGGAACTGTAGCGGAGAGAAAACAGTGTCAGGCAAGGAAAACTGGGCGCACAACATGAAAACAGAATCTATGCATGAGCCAATGGCTAAATAGATAAATAGACAGACTGAGCAGAGGCTACGATCTGGCAGCGTGGAAGTGCAGTGCTGAGTATTTTAGAGTTCTTGATTATGGAACAGGTTGCAGCTGGTGGGGATCTGCTCTGATTCTAGCACACCTGTCTCCGCCAACACAATCACACACACACACACAGAGGGAGAGGGAAAGGGAGAGGGAGAGGGAGAGGGTACTGGTGGAGTGGCAGTAGGTCAAGGAGACAAAGGATGAGCAGTAGAGAGAGCGTGGCAGGAGCAGATATAACAGCTAGAGAGCTAGTAACGTAAGCATTTTATTACGCCCACTATAACACCTGCTTAACTGTGTACGCGAGCAATAATCTCCTAGAAATATACACATTTCTTCTTAGTGTAATGCAAAGACTGTCCTTATCCACCTACAACATCCTCCCAGAAAAAAGCACGTCAGGTCTCCAACTGATTTAATTTAGGACATCATTTGTTTACATTTTAGCAGACATTCTTATCCAGAGCAATTTACATTTTAATATTTTTTTTTCATACTGGTACCCTGTGGGAATTGAACCCACAACCCTGGCACTGCTAGCTCCACGCTCTACATGGGAATAGACATCATTGAAAACATGAGAACAGATTAATCAGTGATGTACATCTTAGATATCGGTTAATTAACTGACACTCGTATGGTCCTTCTACGTGTAAAATCATCTTTACCATCCATCCTCTCAGAAAGTGCCAAGAAAATATACTGCTTGAAATGATCGTCTCTACCTATCCACTCCATGTTTTTGTATTCATTACATGAAGTCCAAGAGCAGTAGCAACCTAAACACCCAACCACCCAACCACACAGCCTTTCAGCCATACAGCCCCAACTATACAGCCCCAACCACACAGCCTTACAGCCATACAGCCCCAACCACACAGCCTTACAGCCATACAGCCCCAACCACCCAACCACACAGCCTTACAGCCATACAGCCCCAACTATACAGCCCCAACCACACAGCCTTACAGCCATACAGCCCCAACCACACAGCCATACAGCCCCAACCACACAGCCATACAGCCATACAGCCCCAACTATACAGCCCCAACCACACAGCCATACAGCCATACAGCCCCAATTATACAGCCCCAGCCATACATCCACAACAATACAGCCCCAGCCATACATCCAAAAAGCCCCAACCATACAGTCCCGACCACACAGTTCCAACCATATAGTCCCAGCCATACAGCCCCAAACATACAGTCCCAGCCGTACATCCCCAGCCGTACAGCCCCAACCGTACAGCCCCAGCCATACAGCCCCAACCATACAGCCACACAGCCCCAGCCATTCAGCCCCAGCCTTACAGCCATACAGCCTGAGCCAAACAGCCCCAACCATATAGCCCCAGCCAAACATCCCCAACCATACAGCCCCAGCCATACAGCCCCAACTATACAGCTCCAACCATACAGCCCCAGCCATACAGCCCCAACTATACAGCTCCAGCCATACAGCCCAAACCATACAGCCGCACAGTTCCAACCATTAAGCCCTTGCAGCCATACAGCCCCAGCCATACATCCCCAACCATACAGCCCTAGCCATACAGCCCCAACCATACAGACCCAGCCATACAGCCATACATCCCCAATAAAACAGCCCCAACCATACAGCCCCAACCATAAAGCCCCAGCCACACAGCCTCAGCCATGCAGCCCCAACCATAGAGCCCCAGCCATACAGCCCCAGCCATACAGCCTTACAGCCCCAGCCATACAGTCCAATTCATACACACTTCACCATACAGCCCCAGCCATTACAGCACCCTTCATAAAGAGTCCAACCTACAGCCCCAGCCATACAGCCATATAGCCCCAGCAATACAGCCCCAGCCATGGGTTGTGCCGTGGTGGAGATCTTTGTGGGTTATACTCGGCCTTGTCTCAGGATGGTAAGTTGGTGGTTGAAGATATCCCTCTAGTGGTGTGGGGGCTGTGCTTTGGAAAAGTGGGTGGCGTAATATCCTTCCTGTTTGGCCCTGTCCAGGGGTGTCATCGGATGGGGCCCACAGTGTCTCCTGACCCCTCCTGTCTCAGCCTCCAGTATTTATGCTGCAGTAGTTTATGTGTCGGGGGGCTAGGGTCAGTTTGTTATATCTGGAGTACTTCTCCTGTCTTATCCGGTGTCCTGTGTGAATTTAAGTATGCTCTCTCTAATTCTCACTTTCTCTCTTTCTTTCTCTCTCTCGGAGGACCTGAGCTCTAGGACCATGCCTCAGGACTACCTGGCATGATGACTCCTTGCTGTCCCCAGTCCACCTGGCCGTGCTGATGCTCTAGTTTCAACTGTTCTGCCTGTGATTATTATTATTTGACCATGCTGGTCATTTATAAACATTTGAACATCTGTCCACGTTCTGTTATAATCTCCACCCGGCACAGCCAGAAGAGAACTGGCCACCCCTCATAGCCTGGTTCCTCTCTAGGTTTCTTCCTAGATGTTGGCCTTTCTAGGGAGTTTTTCCTAGCCACCGTGCTTCTACACCTGCATTGCATGCTGTTTGGTGTTTTAGGCTGGGTTTCTGTGCAGCATTTTGACATATCAGCTGATGTAAGAAGGGCTTTATAAATACATTTGATTTGATTTGATACAGCCCCAACAATACAGCCATCCTTCCCCAGCCCTACAGCCTCAGCCACAAACCCCCAACTATACAGCCCCAAACATACAGCCCCAACCCTCCTAACCGTACAGCCCCAACCCTTCTAACCATACAGCCCCAACCCTCCTAACCATACAGCCCCAACCCTCCTAACCATACAGCCCCAACCCTCCTAACCATACAGCCCCAACCCTCCTAACCATAAAGTCCCAACCCTCCTAACCATACAGCCCCAACCCTCCTAACCATACAGCTCCAACCCTCCTAGACATACAGCTCCACCCTCCTAACCATACAGCCCCAACCCTCCTAACCATTCAGCTCCAACCCTCCTAACCATACAGGTCCAACCCTCCTAACCATACAGCCCCAACCCTCCTAACCATACTGCCCCAACCCTCCTAACCATTCAGCTCCAACCCTCCTAACCATAAAGCCCCAACCCTCCTAAACATACAGCTCCAACCCTCATAACCATACAGCCCCAACCCTCCTAGCCATACAGCCCCAACCCTCCTAGCCATACAACCCCAACACTCCTTACCATACAGCTCCAACCCTCCTAGCCATAAAGCCCCAGCCCTCCTAAACATACAGCTCCAACCCTCCTAGCCATACAGCCCCAACCTTCCTAACCATACAGCCCCAACCCTCCTAAACATACAGCCCCAACCCTCCTAAACATACAGCCCCAACCCTCCTAAACATACAGCCCCAACCCTCCTAGCCATACAGCCCCAAGCCTCCTAGCCATACAGCCCCAACACTCCTAACCATACAGCCCCAACCCTCCTAGCCATACAGCCCCAACCCTCCGAGCCATACAGCCACCAACCCTCTTAGCCATACAGCTCCAACACTCCTAGCCATACAGCTCCAACCCTCCTAGCTCTCAGTATAACATTGTTTGCTGCTTCTTATGAGACCTGCCTGCTAATACAAAGCCTCAATATCACCAGCGAGAGGTGATAGGCTTGGCTATAGGCTGAGGAGACCCCTTGTTGTTTAAAGGGTCAGGTAATGACACAGCCAATCGTTCTTCCTGTGTCCTTTCAAAGGTTCTGTGGCATTTTCATCTGAAGAGGATATATGGTAAATAGCTGAAGTGTAACAATGCTTTAAGAAGTGCTACTGTTCAGAGGCACCATTGCATTTTCACAATGTTTTATACACGTCTCAGTGTGCAATTTTCCCTTCATTTAAGACAGAAAGAAACTACCATTTAATTTCCCTCTCTGACCATCGCTGCCTTTCATGTTAACGCTGACAGAGGGAACAAAATTATTCTTTCTTATAAATGAAGAGGGGACAGAGGAAAGAGAAAGAGAGGGACTCGCGAGTGACGCAGCGGTCTGAGGCACTGCATCTCAGTCCTAAAGGCTTCACTACAGACCCCGGTTCGATGCCGGGCTGTATCACAAACGGCCTTGTATTGGAAGTCCCATAGGGTGGCGCACAATTGGCCCAGTGTCATCCGGGTTAGGGGAGGGTTTGGCCGGGGGTTAGGCCGGGGGTTAGGGGAGGGTTTGGCCGGGGGTTAGGCCGGGGGTTAGGGGAGCGTTTGGCCGGGGGTTAGGGGAGGGTTTGGCCGGGGGTTAGGGGAGGGTTTGGCCGGGGGTTAGGGGAGGGTTTGGCCGGGGGTTAGGGGAGGGTTAGGCCGGGGGTTAGGGGAGGGTTCTGCCGGGAGTTAGGCCGTCATTGTAAATAAGAATTTGTTCTTAACTGACTTGGCCTTTAAAAAATGTAATCTCTGTATATGGACCTGGATATAGGCTCTGGATAAAAGAGAGATCTCTGTAAATGGAGCTGAAAGAATATAGTGCACTATTTTGATCAGAGATCCATGGGCCCTGATAGAAAAATAGTGCGCTATAAAGGGAACAGGGTACCATTTGGGATGCACCCCTGGACTGACACATTCCATCCTGACAAGGGTGCTAATCAAGACCTGTCAAAAACAATTACCTTCATTTTTGTACATAGTGGAATAATTTAGACTTTATAAAGATGTTCCTCTTTTAGTGCTTCAAAGCTCATTAGATAGGGCTGGCTTTACACGTATGCTGTTCAATGGTGATTACTGTCTGGAAATAGAAGCTCTGTTAGGGAATTCATGGTTAATATCCACGATACACACACACACACACACACACACACACACACACACACACACACACACACACACACACACACACACACACACACACACACACACACACACACACACACACACACACACACACACACACACACACACACACACACACACACACACACACTGTTCTTTCTAAGGTGTGATGCTCCTGATGGGGCAGACTACAGTCGTTAGTCTCTACCGACGGACCTGACAATTCAGCAACAATATACAGTCACATTCTAATACAGAAATGAACATACCATAAAATACTATGTCAGCTCTGGGGAGCATTCTGGGTAAAAACTATGTCAGGTCTCGGGAGCATTCTGGGTAAAAACTATGTCAGGTCTGGGGAGCATTCTGGGAAAATACTATGTCAGGTCTGGGGAGCATTCTGGGTAAAAACTATATCAGGTCTGGGGAGCATTCTGGGTAAAAACTATATCAGGTCTGGGGAGCATTCTGGGTAAAAATTATGTCAGGTCTGGGGAGCATTCTGGGTAAATACTTTGTCAGGTCTGGGGAGCATTCTGGGTAAATACTTTGTCAGGTCTGGGGAGCATTCTGGGTAAATACTTTGTCAGGTCTGGGGAGCATTCTGGGTAAATACTTTGTCAGGTCTGGGGAGCATTCTGGGTAAATACTTTGTCAGGTCTGGGGAGCATTGACATAATTTTAGAACACCTCCTTTTTGAGCCGTATCTTATTCAGAAGACTTTCCACTGTAGTGGAATAAGCATTGATTAAACCATTAAACCAAATCAAGTGTATTTATCACATTACACGGGTTTACAGCATGTATAAAAAGTAGTGGTGAAAAATAACTCAATTGTCATACTTGAGTAGAAGTAAAGATACATTAATAGAAAATGGTTTTAAATATATTGATGTAACAAAAGTCAATGGAATCGCTAAAATGTACTTAAAAGTTATAGTATAAACCATTTCTTATTCCTTATATTAAAGCTAAGTAGACGGCAGCATTTTCTTATTTGTTTTATTGACGGAGAGCCAGGGGCACACTGCAACACTCAGACATCATTTACAAACACAGAGATAGCTAGGTTCAGCTTGGAATAGCGTTCGTCTGTTGTAAGAAGAGAGTCGGACTGAAATGCAGCGTGTAGGTTACTCATGACTTTAATGAAAGAACGCGGTACATGAAATAACTGAAACTAAATACAAAAACAACAGAACGGAACGTGAAACTAATTACAGCCTATCTGGTGACTACAACACAGAGACAGGAACAAACACCCACGAAATACAAAGCGAACTCAGGCTACCTAAATACGGTTCCCAATCCGAGACAACGAGAATCACCTGACTCCAATTGAAAACCGCCTCAGGCAGCCAAGCCTATACCACACCCCTAATCAGCCGCGATCCCAAATAATACAAACCCCAATACGAAACACAACATATAAACCCATGTCACACCCTGGCCTACCCAAACATATAACAAAAACACAAAATACAATGACCAAGGCGTGCCAGATTTTCAGCAGTCTGATGGACTGGTAATAGAAGCTGTAAACCGGACTGCGCGCCCACGTACAACTCCAACTCAAATCATCAGGTTTGCTGACTACACGACAGTGGTAGACCTGAACACTGGTAATGGGAAGTTTGTCTCGTTTTGACTCGTTCAAATCAAAATCACAAAACAAAAATCGATATATATTTGATTTATTTTGCTCAAAAAACTTGAAACACAGCTTTATGTGATTAACATGTGAGTCGAAGAGGAAATACAAGAATTATCTGACTTTTTCAGGGTTGAAGAACTTTGTTTACCGATGTCCTAGCTAGCAAGAAACCAGTGTTACCCCCGCCTCCCACCTGCTCTGTACCAGTGTCCTAGCTAGCAAGAAACCAGTGTTACCCCCGCCTCCCACCTGCTCTGTACCAGCCTGTTACCCACCTGCTCTGTACCAGTGTCCTAGCTAGCAAGAAACCAGTGTTACCCCCGCCTCCCACCTGCTCTGTACCGGTGTCCTAGCTAGCAAGAAACCAGTGTTACCCCCCCCCCCTCCCACCTGCTCTGTACCGGTGTCCTAGCTAGCAAGAAACCAGTGTTACCCCCGCCTCCCACCTGCTCTGTGTTACCCCCGCCTCCCACCTGTGTCCGGTGTCCTAGCTAGCAAGAAACCAGTGTTACCCCCGCCTCCCACCTGCTCTGTACCAGTGTCCTAGCTAGCAAGAAACCAGTGTTACCCCCGCCTCCCACCTGCTCTGTACCAGTGTCCTAGCTAGCAAGAAACCAGTGTTACCCCCGCCTCCCACCTGCTCTGTACCAGTGTCCTAGCTAGCAAGAAACCAGTGTTACCCCTAGCCCAGTGTTACCCCGCCTCCCACCTGCTCTGTACCAGTGTCCTAGCTAGCAAGAAACCAGTGTTACCCCCGCCTCCCACCTGCTCTGTACCAGTGTCCTAGCTAGCAAGAAACCAGTGTTACCCCCGCCTCCCACCTGCTCTGTGTCCTACCCAGGTGTCCTAGCTAGCAAGAAACCAGTGTTACCCCCGCCTCCCACCTGCTCTGTACCAGTGTCCTAGCTTGCAAGAAACCAGTGTTACCCCCGCCTCCCACCTGCTCTGTACCAGTGTCCTAGCTTGCAAGAAACCAGTGTTACCCCCGCCTCCCACCTGCTCTGTACCAGTGTCCTAGCTAGCAAGAAACCAGTGTTACCCCCGCCTCCCACCTGCTCTGTACCGTGTCCTAGCTAGCAAGAAACCAGTGTTACCCCCGCCTCCCACCTGCTCTGTACCAGTGTCCTAGCTGGCAAGAAACCAGTGTTACCCCCGCCTCCCACCTGCTCTGTACCAGTGTCCTAGCTGGCAAGAAACCAGTGTTACCCCGCCTCCCACCTGCTCTGTACCAGTGTCCTAGCTGGCAAGAAACCAGTGTTACCCCCGCCTCCCACCTGCTCTGTACCGGTGTCCTAGCTAGCAAGAAACCAGTGTTACCCCGCCTCCCACCTGCTCTGTACCAGTGTCCTAGCTAGCAAGAAACCAGTGTTACCCCCGCCTCCCACCTGCTCTGTACCAGTGTCCTACTAGCAAGAAACCAGTGTTACCCCCGCCTCCCACCTGCTCTGTACCAGCTAGCAAGAAACCAGTGTTACCCCCGCCTCCCACCTGCTCTGTACCGGTGTCCTAGCTCCCACCTGCAAGAAACCAGTGTTACCCCCGCCTCCCACCTGCTCTGTACCGGTGTCCTAGCTAGCAAGAAACCAGTGTTACCCCCGCCTCCCACCTGCTCTGTACCAAGGTGTCCTAGCTCTGTACCAGTGCAAGAAACCAGTGTTACCCCCGCCTCCCACCTGCTCTGTACCGGTGTCCTAGCTAGCAAGAAACCAGTGTTACCCCCGCCTCCCACCTGCTCTGTACCAGTGTCCTAGCTAGCAAGAAACCAGTGTTACCCCCGCCTCCCACCTGCTCTGTACCAGTGTGTCCCAGTGTTAGCTCCCACCTGCTCTGTAAGAAACCAGTGTTACCCCCGCCTCCCACCTGCTCTGTACCAGTGTCCTAGCTAGCAAGAAACCAGTGTTACCCCCGCCTCCCACCTGCTCTGTACCGGTGTCCTAGCTAGCAAGAAACCAGTGTTACCCCCGCCTCCCACCTGCTCTGTACCGGTGTCCTAGCTAGCAAGAAACCAGTGTTACCCCCGCCTCCCACCTGCTCTGTACCGGTGTCCCAGTGTTAGCTCCCACCTGCTCTGCAAGAAACCAGTGTTACCCCCGCCTCCCACCTGCTCTGTACCAGTGTCCTAGCTGGCAAGAAACCAGTGTTACCCCCGCCTCCCACCTGCTCTGTACCAGTGTCCTAGCTGGCAAGAAACCAGTGTTACCCCCGCCTCCCACCTGCTCTGTACCAGTGTCCCAGTAGCTCCCACCTGCACCAGTGTCCTAAACCCCCTGGCAAACCAGTGTTACCCCCGCCTCCCACCTGCTCTGTACCGGTGTCCTAGCTAGCAAGAAACCAGTGTTACCCCCGCCTCCCACCTGCTCTGTACCGGTGTCCTAGCTAGCAAGAAACCAGTGTTACCCCCGCCTCCCACCTGCTCTGTACCAGAGTCCTAGCTAGCAAGAAACCAGTGTTACCCCCGCCTCCCGCCTGCTCTGTACCAGAGTCCTCCTAGTTAACTAGTTAACAAGCTAGCACACAGTGTCCTTCGCTCCCGCCTGCTCTGTACCAGAGTCCTAGCTTGCTAACTAGCTAGCACCCAGTGTCCTAAACGCCTGTCCGAAAACTGCCCTTGCCCTCGTTAACAGAACTAAGGAAAAACAGTGCCGACAGGCATGGTCCGAAGGACACTGTTTACCGTTGTTGTAGCTAGCTACCGTGATCATTACCGCCACCTACTGGAGGGCCATAGTCAATGTAACGGAGAACTATCTTAAAAATTGACCAATATAGGTATTTATATTTGTATTTTGTACCTTAATTTTGAATATACAGTGCCTTGCAAAATAATTCATCCCTCTTGGCATTTTTCCTAATTTGTTGCATTACAACCTGGATTTGAAATGGATTTTGATTTGGATTTGATGTAATGGACATACACAAAATTGTCCAAATTTGAGAAAAAAATTATTTGTTTCAAAAAATTCTAAAATATTTTCAACACAAAAGTGGTGCGTGCATATGTATTCACCCTCTTTGTTATGAAGCCCCTAAAGTCAAATAATTAGTTAAGTAAAGTCCACCTGTGTGCAATCTAAGTGTGCCATTATCTGTCACATGATCTCAGTATATATACACCTGTTCTGAAAGGCCCCATAGTCTGTTACACCACAAAGCAAGGGGCACCACCAAGCAAGTGGCACAATGAAGACCAAGGAGCTCTCCAAACAGGTCAGGGACAAAGTTATGGATAAGTACAGATCAGTGTTTGGTTATAAAAAATATCAGAAACTTTGAACATCCCACGGAGCGCCATTAAATACATTATTAAAAAACGGAAAGAACATGGCACCACAACAAACCTGCCAAGAGAGGGCCGCCCACCAAAACTCACAGACCAGGCAAGGAGGCAACAGAGAGGCAACAAAGAGACCAAAGATAACCCTGAAGGAGCTGCAAAGCTCCACAGCGGAGATTGGCGTATCTGTCTATAGGACGACTTTAAGCCGTACATTCCAAGGAGCGGGGCTTTACGGAAGAGTGACCAGAAAGAGCAATTGCTTAAAGAAAAAAATAAGCAAACACCTTCGGTGTTCGCCAAAAGGCATGTGGGAGACACCCCAACATATGTAAGAAGGTACTCTGGTCAGATGAGACTAAACTGTAGCTTTTTGGTCATCAAGGAAAACACTATGTCTGGCGCAAACCCAACACCTCTCATCACCCCGAGAGACCCATCCCCACAGTGAAGCATGGTGGTGGCAACATCATGCTGTGGGGATGTTTTTCAAAAGCAGGGACTGGGAAACTAGTCAGAATTGAAGAAATGATGGATGGTGCTAAATACAGGGAAATTCTTGAGGGAAACCTGTTTCAGTCTTCCAGAGATTTGAGACTGGGAAGGAGATTCACCTTCCTGCAGGACAATGACCCTAAGCATACTGCTAAAGCAACACTGTGTGGTTTTAAGGGGAAACATTTTAACATCTTGGAAAGCCCAGAACTCAATCCATTGAGAATCTGTGCTTTGACTTAAAGATTGTTGTACACCAGCGAAACTCATCCAACTTGAAGGAGCTGGAGCAGTTTTGCCAAGAAGAATGGGCAAAAATCCCAGTGGCTAGATGTGCCAAGCTTATAGAGACATACCCTAAGAGACTTGCAGCTGTAACTGCTGCAGAAGGTGGCTCTACAAAGTATTTGTCATGCAGGTGAATGAGGACCCAGAAGCGACTTGGCGAAAACAGAGTATTTAATCCAGAATAAACTTTACAAAACAAAAAGCATAATACTACACGTAAAAGACAAGAACAGACTGGAGACTTGATCGAGAACTGCAGGTTGCCTCGGGAAGGCACTTGAACCTAGCAGACTCAGACACCTGCTCACCACGCAGCATCTGAGGGAAACACGACACGACAGGGCAAAACATTGACACAGCACGGTGAATTATAAATGAGGATCCGACCGGGCAGGTACGGGAAACAAGGAGTGAAATAGGGACTCTAATCAGGGAAAAGGATCGGGAACAGGTGTGGGAAGACTAAATGATGATTAGGGGAATAGGAACAGCTGGGAGCAGGAACGGAACGATAGAGAGAAGAGAGAGCGAGAGAGTGAGAGAGGGAGGGGGAGAGAGAGGGATAGAAAGAGGGAAAGAACCTAATAAGACCAGCAGAGGGAAACGAATAGAATGGGAAGCACAGGGACAAGACAAGATAATAAATGACAAAACATGACAGTACCCCCCACTCACCGAGCGCCTCCTGGCGCACTCGAGGAGGAATCCTGGCGGCAACGGAGGAAATCATCAATGAGTGAACGGTCCAGCACGTCCCGAGACGGAACCCAACTCCTCTCCTCAGGACCGTAACCCTCCCAATCCACTAAGTATTGGTGACCCCGTCCCCGAGAACGCATGTCCATGATCTTATGTACCTTGTAAATAGGTGCGCTCTCGACAAGGACGGGAGGGGGGAGGGAAGACGAACGGGGGTGCGAAGAAAGGGCTTAACACAGGAGACATGGAAGACAGGATGGACGCGACGAAGATGTCGCGGAAGAAGCAGTCGCACAGCGACAGGATTGACGACCTGGGAGACACGGAACGGACCAATGAACCGCGGAGTCAACTTACGAGAAGCTGTCGTAAGAGGAAGGTTGCGAGTGGAAAGCCACACTCTCTGGCCGCAACAATACCTAGGACTCTTAATCCTGCGTTTATTGGCGGCTCTCACAGTCTGTGCCCTGTAGCGGCAAAGTGCAGACCTCACCCTCCTCCAGGTGCGCTCACAACGTTGGACAAACGCTTGAGCGGAGGGAACGCTGGACTCGGCAAGCTGGGAAGAGAATAGAGGAGGCTGGTAACCCAGACTACTCTGAAACGGAGATAACCCGGTAGCAGACGAAGGAAGCGAGTTGTGAGCGTATTCTGCCCAGGGGAGCTGTTCTGCCCAAGACGCAGGGTTTCTGAAAGAAAGGCTGCGTAGTATGCGACCAATCGTCTGATTGGCCCTCTCTGCTTGACCGTTAGACTGGGGATGAAACCCGGAAGAGAGACTGACGGACGCACCAATCAAACGACAGAACTCCCTCCAAAACTGTGACGTGAATTGCGGGCCTCTGTCTGAAACGGCGTCTAACGGGAGGCCATGAATTCTGAACACATTCTCGATAATGATTTGTGCCGTCTCCTTAGCGGAAGGAAGTTTAGCGAGGGGAATGAAATGTGCCGCCTTAGAGAACCTATCGACAACCGTAAGAATCACAGTCTTCCCCGCAGACAAAGGCAGACCGGTAATGAAGTCTAGGGCGATGTGAGACCATGGTCGAGAAGGAATGGGGAGCGGTCTGAGACGACCGGCAGGAGGAGAGTTACCCGACTTAGTCTGCGCGCAGTCCGAACAAGCAGCCACGAAACGGCGCGTGTCACGCTCCTGAGTCGGCCACCAAAATCGCTGGCGAATAGACGCAAGAGTGCCTCGAACACCGGGATGACCAGCTAACTTGGCAGAGTGAGCCCACTGAAGAACAGCCAGACGAGTGGAAACAGGAACGAAAAGGAGGTTACTAGGACAAGCGCGCGGCGACGCAGTGTGCGTGAGTGCTTGCTTAACCTGTCTTTCAATTCCCCAGACTGTCAACCCGACAACACGCCCATAAGGAAGAATCCCCTCGGGATCAGTAGAAGCCACAGAAGAACTAAACAGACGGGATAAGGCATCAGGCTTGGTGTTCTTGCTACCCGGACGGTAAGAAATCACAAACTCGAAACGAGCGAAAAACAACGCCCAACGAGCTTGACGGGCATTAAGTCGTTTGGCAGAACGGATGTACTCAAGGTTCTTATGGTCTGTCCAAACGACAAAAGGAACGGTCGCCCCCTCCAACCACTGTCGCCATTCGCCTAGGGCTAAGCGGATGGCGAGCAGTTCACGGTTACCCACATCATAGTTGCGCTCAGATGGCGACAGGCGATGAGAAAAATAAGCGCAAGGATGAACCTTATCGTCAGACTGGAAGCGCTGGGATAGAATGGCTCCCACGCCTACCTCTGAAGCGTCAACCTCGACAATGAATTGTCTAGTGACGTCAGGAGTAACGAGGATAGGAGCGGACGTAAAACGTTCTTTTAGAAGATCAAAAGCTCCCTGGGCGGAACCGGACCACTTAAAACACGTCTTGACAGAAGTAAGAGCTGTGAGAGGGGCAGCAACTTGACCGAAATTACGAATGAAACGCCGATAGAAATTAGCGAAACCTAAAAAGCGCTGCAACTCGACACGTGACCTTGGAACGGGCCAATCACTGACAGCTTGGACCTTAGCGGAATCCATCTGAATGCCTTCAGCGGAAATAACGGAACCGAGAAAAGTAACGGAGGAGACATGAAAAGAACACTTCTCAGCCTTTACGTAGAGACAATTCTCTAAAAGGCGCTGTAGAACACGTTGAACGTGCTGAACATGAATCTCGAGTGACGGTGAAAAAATCAGGATATCGTCAAGATAGACAAAAACAAAGATGTTCAGCATGTCTCTCAGAACATCATTAACTAATGCCTGAAAAACAGCTGGCGCATTGGCGAGACCAAACGGCAGAACCCGGTACTCAAAATGCCCTAACGGAGTGTTAAACGCCGTTTTCCACTCGTCCCCCTCTCTGATGCGCACGAGATGGTAAGCGTTACGAAGGTCCAACTTAGTAAAGCACCTGGCTCCCTGCAGAATCTCGAAGGCTGATGACATAAGGGGAAGCGGATAACGATTCTTAACCGTTATGTCATTCAGCCCTCGATAATCCACGCAGGGGCGCAGAGTACCGTCCTTCTTCTTAACAAAAAGAACCCCGCCCTGGCCGGAGAGGAAGAAGGCACTATGGTACCGGCGTCAAGAGACACAGATAAATAATCCTCGAGAGCCTTACGTTCGGGAGCCGACAGAGAGTATAGTCTACCCCGAGGAGGAGTGGTCCCCGGAAGGAGATCAATACTACAATCATACGACCGGTGAGGAGGAAGGGAGTTGGCTCGGGACCGACTGAAGACCGTGCGCAGATCATGATATTCCTCCGGCACTCCTGTCAAATCGCCAGGTTCCTCCTGAGAAGTGGGGACAGAAGAAATGGGAGGGATGGCAGACATTAAGCACTTCACATGACAAGATACGTTCCAGGATAGGATAGAATTACAAGACCAATTAATAGAAGGATTATGACATACTAGCCAGGGATGACCCAAAACAACAGGTGTGAAAGGTGAATGAAAAATCAAAAAGAAATAGTCTCACTGTGGTTACCAGATACTGTGAGAGTTAAAGGTAGTGTCTCAAATTTGATACTGGGAAGATGACTACCATCTAAGGCAAACATGGGCGTAGGCCTGTCTAACTGTCTGAAAGGAATGTTATGTTTCCGAACCCATGCTTCGTCCATGAAACAACCCTCAGCCCCAGAGTCAATCAAGGCACTGCATGTAGCACCCGAACCGGTCCAGCGTAGATGGACCGACATAGTAGTACAAGATCTAGATGAAGAGACCTGAGTAGTAGCGCTCACCAGTAGCCCTCCGCTTACTGATGGGCTCTGGCCTCTTACTGGACATGAATTAACAAAATGTCCATCAAATCCGCAATAGAGGCACAGGCGGTTGGTGATCCTCCGTTCCCTCTCCTTAGTCGAGATGCGAATCCCTCCCAGCTGCATGGGCTCAGTCTCAGAGCCAGAGGAGGGAGATGGTTGCGATGCGGAGCAGGGAAACACCGTTGATGCGAACTCTCTTCCACGAGCCTGGTGACGAAGATCTACCCGTCGTTCTATGCGGATGGCGAGAGCAATCAAAGAGTCCACACAGGAAGGAACCTCCCGAGAGAGAATCTCATCTTTGACCACTGTGTGGAGTCCCTCCAGAAAACGAGCGAGCAGCGCCGGCTCGTTCCAGTCACTAGAGGCAGCAAGAGTACGAAACTCTATAGAGTAATCCGTTATGGATCGATCACCTTGGCATAGGGAAGCCAGGACCCTAGAAGCCTCCCCACCAAAAACTGAACGGTCAAAAACCCGAATCATCTCCTCTTTAAAGTTCTGGTAATTGTTAGAACAATCAGCCCTTGCCTCCCAGATAGCTGTGCCCCACTCTCGGGCCCGGCCAGTAAGGAGTGAAATGACGTAAGCAACCCGAGCTCTCTCTCTAGAGTATGTGTTGGGTTGGAGAGAACACAATCTCACACTGGGTGAGAAAGGAGCGGCACTCAGTGGGCTGCCCGGAGTAGCAAGGTGGGTTATTAACCCTAGGTTCTGGAGGCTCGGCAGGCCAGGAAGTAACAGGTGGCACGAGACGAAGACTCTGGAACTGTCCAGAGAGGTCGGAAACCTGAGCGGCCAGGTTCTCCACGGCATGGCGAGCAGCAGACAATTCCTGCTCGTGTCTGCCGAGCATGGCTCCGTGGATCTCGACGGCAGTGTTACGAGCGTCTGTAGTCGCTGGGTCCATTCCTCGGTCGGATCCTTCTGTCATGCAGGTGAATGAGGACCCAAAAGCGACTTGGCGAAAACAGAGTATTTAATCCAGAATAAACTTTACAAAACAAAAAGCATAATACTACACGTAAAGACAAGAACAGACTGGAGACTTGATCGAGAACTGCAGGTTGCCTCGGGAAGGCACTTGAACCTAGCAGACTCAGACACCTGCTCACCACGCAGCATCTGAGGGAAACACGACACGACAGGGCAAAACATTGACACAGCACGGTGAATTATAAATGAGGATCCGACCGGGCAGGTACGGGAAACAAGGAGTGAAATAGGGACTCTAATCAGGGAAAAGGATCGGGAACAGGTGTGGGAAGACTAAATGATGATTAGGGGAATAGGAACAGCTGGGAGCAGGAACGGAACGATAGAGAGAAGAGAGAGCGAGAGAGTGAGAGAGGGAGGGGGAGAGAGAGGGATAGAAAGAGGGAAAGAACCTAATAAGACCAGCAGAGGGAAACGAATAGAATGGGAAGCACAGGGACAAGACAAGATAATAAATGACAAAACATGACAGTACCCCCCACTCACCGAGCGCCTCCTGGCGCACTCGAGGAGGAATCCTGGCGGCAACGGAGGAAATCATCAATGAGTGAACGGTCCAGCACGTCCCGAGACGGAACCCAACTCCTCTCCTCAGGACCGTAACCCTCCCAATCCACTAAGTATTGGTGACCCCGTCCCCGAGAACGCATGTCCATGATCTTATGTACCTTGTAAATAGGTGCGCTCTCGACAAGGACGGGAGGGGGGAGGGAAGACGAACGGGGTGCGAAGAAAGGGCTTAACACAGGAGACATGGAAGACAGGATGGACGCGACGAAGATGTCGCGGAAGAAGCAGTCGCACAGCGACAGGATTGACGACCTGGGAGACACGGAACGGACCAATGAACCGCGGAGTCAACTTACGAGAAGCTGTCGTAAGAGGAAGGTTGCGAGTGGAAAGCCACACTCTCTGGCCGCAACAATACCTAGGACTCTTAATCCTGCGTTTATTGGCGGCTCTCACAGTCTGTGCCCTGTAGCGGCAAAGTGCAGACCTCACCCTCCTCCAGGTGCGCTCACAACGTTGGACAAACGCTTGAGCGGAGGGAACGCTGGACTCGGCAAGCTGGGAAGAGAATAGAGGAGGCTGGTAACCCAGACTACTCTGAAACGGAGATAACCCGGTAGCAGACGAAGGAAGCGAGTTGTGAGCGTATTCTGCCCAGGGGAGCTGTTCTGCCCAAGACGCAGGGTTTCTGAAAGAAAGGCTGCGTAGTATGCGACCAATCGTCTGATTGGCCCTCTCTGCTTGACCGTTAGACTGGGGATGAAACCCGGAAGAGAGACTGACGGACGCACCAATCAAACGACAGAACTCCCTCCAAAACTGTGACGTGAATTGCGGGCCTCTGTCTGAAACGGCGTCTAACGGGAGGCCATGAATTCTGAACACATTCTCGATAATGATTTGTGCCGTCTCCTTAGCGGAAGGAAGTTTAGCGAGGGGAATGAAATGTGCCGCCTTAGAGAACCTATCGACAACCGTAAGAATCACAGTCTTCCCCGCAGACAAAGGCAGACCGGTAATGAAGTCTAGGGCGATGTGAGACCATGGTCGAGAAGGAATGGGGAGCGGTCTGAGACGACCGGCAGGAGGAGAGTTACCCGACTTAGTCTGCGCGCAGTCCGAACAAGCAGCCACGAAACGGCGCGTGTCACGCTCCTGAGTCGGCCACCAAAATCGCTGGCGAATAGACGCAAGAGTGCCTCGAACACCGGGATGACCAGCTAACTTGGCAGAGTGAGCCCACTGAAGAACAGCCAGACGAGTGGAAACAGGAACGAAAAGGAGGTTACTAGGACAAGTGCGCGGCGACGCAGTGTGCGTGAGTGCTTGCTTAACCTGTCTTTCAATTCCCCAGACTGTCAACCCGACAACACGCCCATAAGGAAGAATCCCCTCGGGATCAGTAGAAGCCACAGAAGAACTAAACAGACGGGATAAGGCATCAGGCTTGGTGTTCTTGCTACCCGGACGGTAAGAAATCACAAACTCGAAACGAGCGAAAAACAACGCCCAACGAGCTTGACGGGCATTAAGTCGTTTGGCAGAACGGATGTACTCAAGGTTCTTATGGTCTGTCCAAACGACAAAACATTTACATTTACATTTAAGTCATTTAGCAGACGCTCTTATCCAGAGCGACTTACAAATTGGTGCATTCACCTTATGACATCCAGTGGGACAGTCACTTAACAATAGTGCATCTAAAACTTAGGGGGTGGGGTGAGAGGGATTACTTAACCTATCCTAGGTATTCCTTAAAGAGGTGGGGTTTCAGGTGTCTCCGGAAGGTGGTGATTGACTCCGCTGTCCTGGCGTCGTGAGGGAGTTTGTTCCACCATTGGGGGGCCAGGGCAGCAAACAGTTTTGACTGGGCTGAGCGGGAGCTGTACTTCCTCAGTGGTAGGGAGGCGAGCAGGCCAGAGGTGGATGAACGCAGTGCCCTTGTTTGGGTGTAGGGCCTGATCAGAGCCTGGAGGTACTGAGGTGCCGTTCCCCTCACAGCTCCGTAGGCAAGCACCATGGTCTTGTAGCGGATGCGAGCTTCAACTGGAAGCCAGTGGAGAGAACGGAGGAGCGGGGTGACGTGAGAGAACTTGGGAAGGTTGAACACCAGACGGGCTGCAGCGTTCTGGATGAGTTGAAGGGGTTTAATGGCACAGGCAGGGAGCCCAGCCATTAAAAAGGAACGGTCGCCCCCTCCAACCACTGTCGCCATTCGCCTAGGGCTAAGCGGATGGCGAGCAGTTCACGGTTACCCACATCATAGTTGCGCTCAGATGGCGACAGGCGATGAGAAAAATAAGCGCAAGGATGAACCTTATCGTCAGACTGGAAGCGCTGGGATAGAATGGCTCCCACGCCTACCTCTGAAGCGTCAACCTCGACAATGAATTGTCTAGTGACGTCAGGAGTAACGAGGATAGGAGCGGACGTAAAACGTTCTTTTAGAAGATCAAAAGCTCCCTGGGCGGAACCGGACCACTTAAAACACGTCTTGACAGAAGTAAGAGCTGTGAGAGGGGCAGCAACTTGACCGAAATTACGAATGAAACGCCGATAGAAATTAGCGAAACCTAAAAGCGCTGCAACTCGACACGTGACCTTGGAACGGGCCAATCACTGACAGCTTGGACCTTAGCGGAATCCATCTGAATGCCTTCAGCGGAAATAACGGAACCGAGAAAAGTAACGGAGGAGACATGAAAAGAACACTTCTCAGCCTTTACGTAGAGACAATTCTCTAAAAGGCGCTGTAGAACACGTCGAACGTGCTGAACATGAATCTCGAGTGACGGTGAAAAAATCAGGATATCGTCAAGATAGACAAAAACAAAGATGTTCAGCATGTCTCTCAGAACATCATTAACTAATGCCTGAAAAACAGCTGGCGCATTGGCGAGACCAAACGGCAGAACCCGGTACTCAAAATGCCCTAACGGAGTGTTAAACGCCGTTTTCCACTCGTCCCCCTCTCTGATGCGCACGAGATGGTAAGCGTTACGAAGGTCCAACTTAGTAAAGCACCTGGCTCCCTGCAGAATCTCGAAGGCTGATGACATAAGGGGAAGCGGATAACGATTCTTAACCGTTATGTCATTCAGCCCTCGATAATCCACGCAGGGGCGCAGAGTACCGTCCTTCTTCTTAACAAAAAGAACCCCGCCCCGGCCGGAGAGGAAGAAGGCACTATGGTACCGGCGTCAAGAGACACAGATAAATAATCCTCGAGAGCCTTACGTTCGGGAGCCGACAGAGAGTATAGTCTACCCCGAGGAGGAGTGGTCCCCGGAAGGAGATCAATACTACAATCATACGACCGGTGAGGAGGAAGGGAGTTTGCTCGGGACCGACTGAAGACCGTGCGCAGATCATGATATTCCTCCGGCACTCCTGTCAAATCGCCAGGTTCCTCCTGAGAAGTGGGGACAGAAGAAATGGGAGGGATGGCAGACATTAAGCACTTCACATGACAAGATACGTTCCAGGATAGGATAGAATTACAAGACCAATTAATAGAAGGATTATGACATACTAGCCAGGGATGACCCAAAACAACAGGTGTGAAAGGTGAATGAAAAATCAAAAAAGAAATAGTCTCACTGTGGTTACCAGATACTGTGAGAGTTAAAGGTAGTGTCTCAAATTTGATACTGGGAAGATGACTACCATCTAAGGCAAACATGGGCGTAGGCCTGTCTAACTGTCTGAAAGGAATGTTATGTTTCCGAACCCATGCTTCGTCCATGAAACAACCCTCAGCCCCAGAGTCAATCAAGGCACTGCATGTAGCACCCGAACCGGTCCAGCGTAGATGGACCGACATAGTAGTACAAGATCTAGATGAAGAGACCTGAGTAGTAGCGCTCACCAGTAGCCCTCCGCTTACTGATGGGCTCTGGCCTCTTACTGGACATGAATTAACAAAATGTCCATCAAATCCGCAATAGAGGCACAGGCGGTTGGTGATCCTCCGTTCCCTCTCCTTAGTCGAGATGCGAATCCCTCCCAGCTGCATGGGCTCAGTCTCAGAGCCAGAGGAGGGAGATGGTTGCGATGCGGAGCAGGGAAACACCGTTGATGCGAACTCTCTTCCACGAGCCTGGTGACGAAGATCTACCCGTCGTTCTATGCGGATGGCGAGAGCAATCAAAGAGTCCACACAGGAAGGAACCTCCCGAGAGAGAATCTCATCTTTGACCACTGTGTGGAGTCCCTCCAGAAAACGAGCGAGCAGCGCCGGCTCGTTCCAGTCACTAGAGGCAGCAAGAGTACGAAACTCTATAGAGTAATCCGTTATGGATCGATCACCTTGGCATAGGGAAGCCAGGACCCTAGAAGCCTCCCCACCAAAAACTGAACGGTCAAAAACCCGAATCATCTCCTCTTTAAAGTTCTGGTAATTGTTAGAACAATCAGCCCTTGCCTCCCAGATAGCTGTGCCCCACTCTCGGGCCCGGCCAGTAAGGAGTGAAATGACGTAAGCAACCCGAGCTCTCTCTCTAGAGTATGTGTTGGGTTGGAGAGAGAACACAATCTCACACTGGGTGAGAAAGGAGCGGCACTCAGTGGGCTGCCCGGAGTAGCAAGGTGGGTTATTAACCCTAGGTTCTGGAGGCTCGGCAGGCCAGGAAGTAACAGGTGGCACGAGACGAAGACTCTGGAACTGTCCAGAGAGGTCGGAAACCTGAGCGGCCAGGTTCTCCACGGCATGGCGAGCAGCAGACAATTCCTGCTCGTGTCTGCCGAGCATGGCTCCTTGGATCTCGACGGCAGTGTTACGAGCGTCTGTAGTCGCTGGGTCCATTCCTCGGTCGGATCCTTCTGTCATGCAGGTGAATGAGGACCCAAAAGCGACTTGGCGAAAACAGAGTATTTAATCCAGAATAAACTTTACAAAACAAAAAGCATAATACTACACGTAAAGACAAGAACAGACTGGAGACTTGATCGAGAACTGCAGGTTGCCTCGGGAAGGCACTTGAACCTAGCAGACTCAGACACCTGCTCACCACGCAGCATCTGAGGGAAACACGACACGACAGGGCAAAACATTGACACAGCACGGTGAATTATAAATGAGGATCCGACCGGGCAGGTACGGGAAACAAGGAGTGAAATAGGGACTCTAATCAGGGAAAAGGATCGGGAACAGGTGTGGGAAGACTAAATGATGATTAGGGGAATAGGAACAGCTGGGAGCAGGAACGGAACGATAGAGAGAAGAGAGAGCGAGAGAGTGAGAGAGGGAGGGGGAGAGAGAGGGATAGAAAGAGGGAAAGAACCTAATAAGACCAGCAGAGGGAAACGAATAGAATGGGAAGCACAGGGACAAGACAAGATAATAAATGACAAAACATGACAGTATTGACATTGGGGGGTGAATAGTTATGCACGCTCAAGTTTTCCGTTTTTTTTTTCTTATTTCTTGTTTGTTTCACAATAAAATAATATTTTGCATCTTCAAAGTGGTAGGCGTTTTTGTTAAATGAAATGATACAACCCCCTGAAAAATCCAGGTTTTAATAAGGCAACAAAATAGGAAAAATGCCAAGGGGGGGTGAATACTTTCACAAGCCACTGTACTCAGTTTACACTGCTTCAATCTGCTTCCTGCTTCCTGCTTCCTGCTTCCTTCCTTCTTGCTAATCTGGAGGAGCAAGTATTAATTCTAATGTACTAGCAGGTCAAACGATCAACTAAAATGAACGAGTCACTCAGAAAAACGAATCATCACTCTTTAAAAAAAATCATTAATCTGGTCAGTGAAAAGAATACTTAAAAAGAACGATTCGCTCGTGAACTGCACATCACTACTGATCGACGACAACAACGAGACAGCCCACAGGGAGGAGGTGAAAGCCCCGGCAGACTGGTAGACTGGTGCCAGGAAAATAGCGTCTCCCTCAACAAAACGAAGGAACTGATCGTGGACTACAGGAGACAGAAGAAGAGAACACCCCAACCCACCTAGAAGGAACCTCAGAGAGGGACTCTTCACACGGCTACCATCTGAAGACCAAGACAGTACAGGTGCAACAGAGACAAGACAGAGAGACTTAAAAACAGCTTCTATCACAAGACCATCAGACTGTTGATCAGCTTCTATCACCATCAGACTGTTGAACAGCTTCTATCACCATCAGACTGTTGAACAGCTTCTATTACCATCAGACTGTTGAACAGCTTCTATCACCATCAGACTGTTGAACAGCTTCTATCACCATCAGACTGTTGAACAGCTTCTATTACCATCAGACTGTTGAACAGCTTCTATCACCATCAGACTGTTGAACAGCTTCTATCACCATCAGACTGTTGAACAGCTTCTATCACCATCAGACTGTTGAATAGCTTCTATCACCATCAGACTGTTGAACAGCTTCTATCACCATCAGACTGTTGAATAGCTTCTATCACCATCAGACTGTTGAACAGCTTCTATTACCATCAGACTGTTGAACAGCTTCTATCACCATCAGACTGTTGAACAGCTTCTATCACCATCAGACTGTTGAACAGCTTCTATCACCATCAGACTGTTGAATAGCTTCTATCACCATCAGACTGTTGAATAGCTTCTATCACCATCAGACTGTTGAACAGCTTCTATCACCATCAGACTGTTGAATAGCTTCTATCACCATCAGACTGTTGAACAGCTTCTATCACCATCAGACTGTTGAACAGCTTCTATCACCATCAGACTGTTGAACAGCTTCTATCACCATCAGACTGTAGAACAGCTTCTATCACCATCAGACTGTTGAACAGCTTCTATTACCATCAGACTGTTGAACAGCTTCTATCACCATCAGACTGTTGAACAGCTTCTATCACCATCAGACTGTTGAACAGCTTCTATCACCATCAGACTGTTGAACAGTTTTTAAAGAGCCAGCAGCATACCACCCTGGATACCACTGCTGGCTTGCTTCTGAAGCTAAGCAGGGTTGGTCCTGGCCAGTCCCTGGATGGGAGACCAGAAGCTGCTGGAAGTGGTGTTGGAGGGCCAGTCTTTCCTCTGCTCTAAAAAAAAAAAAAGCTCATGCCCCAGGGTAGTGATTTGTTATGTGCTATGTCGATTAATGCTACAGTGCTATGTGGATTAATGTTACAGTGCTATGTGGATTAATGCTACAGTGCTATGTGGATTAATGCTACAGTGCTATGTGGATTAATGTTACAGTGCTATGTGGATTTATGTTACAGTGCTATGTGGATTCATGCTACAGTGCTATGTGGATTCATGTTACAGTGCTATGTGGATTAACATTACAGTGCTATGTGGATTAACGTTACAGTGCTATGTGGATTAATGTTACAGTGCTATGTGGATTAATGTTACAGTGCTATGTGGATTAACATTACAGTGCTATGTGGATTAACATTACAGTGCTATGTGGATTAATGTTACAGTGCTATGTGGATTAATGTTACAGTGCTATGTGGATTAATGTTACTGTGCTATGTGGATTTATGTTACAGTGCTATGTGGATTAACATTACAGTGCTATGTGGATTAACATTACAGTGCTATGTGGATTTATGTTACAGTGCTATGTGGATTCATGCTACAGTGCTATGTGGATTAATGTTACTGTGCTCTGTGGATTAATGTTACAGTGCTATGTGGATTAATGTTACTGTGCTCTGTGGATTAATGCTACAGTGCTATGTGGATTAATGTTACTGTGCTATTTGGGTTGTCAATTCGATTTATTCCAACGTTTCTATAATTCTGTTTTTTTAATCATTAATTGTGTACTTGATTTACATTTTAAAGCGTTTTCCGGAGCTAGTAACATAAGCATTTCGCTGCACCCACTATAACATCTGCTAACCAATCAACTTTGATTTGATTTGTACCGGAGCCTGTCGGTCCCAGACCCGATACTCCAATACTGCTTGCCAGATGGTAGCAGAGTGATCAATACGTTGCTCGGGTGACTGGAATAATTGAACATCTTTTGGGCCTTCTTTAGAGATCGCCTGTCTCCAGTTGGAGGTTTTAGGAAAGAGTGTCTTCATTTAAAAGGTTCTACTTTGTTATCTAGATACAATCAGACACACTCAGTCAGAGCCAGCCGCAGAGCTTGTTTACCTCAGATTAAGAGCTTTGTTTTGTTCAGTTACTAGTGCCATGTATAAGCGGGACGTTAAAAGTACGATTGGAGAAGAATGGCTGAATTGAGGAAGTTAATGGAGAGAGAGAGAACACAACATCCCAGGTTATTGATTTTGGATACAAACACTAACACAACTTTTAAAGCGCTTCTGTGTAATTAATGAAGCCAGATGTTTTTTTTTGGGGGGGGGTTAAAAATGTTCTTTCTCTGCAGTTCTTCCAGTAGTCTGCATGCTTCATCAGCGGGAATATTTTGGGATGTTATCGCTCTGGATAAATTCATTTTTTTTCATCCTTTTTATAAACTATTATCTACCGAGCAATTGGGTACAAAGGAGGTTTCTGGCAGTTTATTAAAATACACAATGTACAGTTGGGTCTGAAATTATTGACACTGTTTGATAAAGAGCAGCTAAAAAATACTGCCATAGAGGGCATTCGGAAAATATTCAGACCCTTTCTTTTTTCTCACACGTTTCTTGTTACATTACAGCCTTATTCTAAAATGGATTTAAAAGGGTGCACTCGTAAATTCATTCTGGCTATCTACTCCGTTTTCAGAACACTATAGGTCTGAGGTTGCAAGAGCGCAGAATACCTGACGGATTTACGAACGCTCAACACCTGTTGAATACGTCCGGTGTCAGTAAATGTCGTCAAAAAGCCAGCTGTTACCGTCACCAACTCTCTCTGGATAACATGGAAACAGCCTAACCAGCTCTGCTAGGGAGAGTAAAATGGTCAGAGTGAGGTGTTCTTTCATTTGTATCTGGAAGACAGGATTGTGTCGAGGCACAGATCTGGGGAAGGGTACCAAAACCTTTCTGCAGCATTGAAGGTCCCCAAGAACACAGTGGCCTCCATCATTCTGAAATGGAAGAAGTTTGGAACCACCAAGACTCTTCCGAGAGTCTGGTCAAACTGGGCAATTGGGGGAGAAGGGCCTTGGTCAGTGCTCCAGAGCTCCAGAGTTCCAGAGTTCCTCTGTGGAGATGGAAGAACCTTCCAGAAGGACAACCATCTCTGTAGCACTCCACCAATCAGGCCTTTCTGGTAGAGTGGCCAGACGGAAGCCACTCCTCAGTAAAAGGCATGACAGCCCACTTGGAGTTTGCCAAAAGGCACCTAAAGGACTCTTAGACCATGAGAAACAAGATTCTCTGGTCTGATGAAACCAATATTGAACTCTTTGGCCTGAATGCCAAGAGTCACATCTGGAGGGGACCTAAGCACCATCCTTACAGTGAAGCATGGTGGTGGCAGCATCATGCTGTGGGGATGTTTTTCAGCGGCAGGGGGCTGGGAGACTAGTCAGGATCGAGGGAAAGGTAAACGGATTAAAGTACAGAGAGAGATCCTTGATGAAAACCTGCTTCAGAGCGCTCAGGACCTCAGACTGGGGGCGAAGGTTCACCTTGCAACAGAACAACGACCCTAAATACAGAGCCAAGATAACGCAGGAGGGGCTTCGGGACAAATCTGAATCCTTTCCCAATGCACTGTATATTATATTCTCAAAACATTTGGGAAATAGCATTATTTTATACAGATATAATTGTGCGGGGGAAAGAGAGTTGATGTAACAAGTAATAAATACAAATCTAAAAAACGGAGGGGTCCAAGTGACAACCCTGTTTTCAAATACCTTTTAATACCTCACCTTGCGAGTATAACGAGTTGGAGTACACATTGGGAGGGATCATAGATCATTCCTCCATCTAGAATCCTTCCAGATCTGTGCTATGGACTGTTGGTTTTCAACGGGTTTCAAGTCCGGAGACTGAGATGGCCAATTCAAAATGTTCCTTTTGTGGCCAATGAACCATTTGTTTGTAGATTTTGATGTGTGCTTTGGGTAATTGTCTTCCTGAAAGGTTCACTGGAGGCCACGTTTCAGCCTCCTGGCAGAGGCAACCAGGATTTGGGCTAAAAATGTCCTGGTACTAGGTAAAGATCATGATGCCGTTGACTTACATTACAAATTTCCCATTTAGACATTTAGAATCATTTAACTCATTTAGGAATCGCCTTATCCAGAGCGACTTACAAATTGGTGCATTCACCTTATGACATCCAGTGGGACAGTCACTTAACAATAGTGCATCTAAAACTTAGGGGGGGTGGGGTGAGAGGGATTACTTAACCTATCCTAGGTATTCCTTAACAAGGGCCCTATAGGACCAGTGCAAACAAACTATCCACGTAATATGAAAGATTACTTTACCCAGTACCAGGACACCATGTTATCAAACAGTTCACGGTTCTGACTGTACTGTGAACTGCTGTAATGAAATCAGGGTAGGCAGGGTAGCCTAATGGTTAGAGCGTTGGACTAGTAACCGGAAGGTTGTGAGTTCAAACCCCCGTGCTGACAAGATACAAATCTGTCGTTCTGCCCCTGAACAGGCAGTTAACCCACTGTTCCTAGGCCGTCATTGAAAATAAGAATGTGTTCTTAACTGACTTTCCTGGTTAAATAAAGGTAAAATAAAAATAAATAAAAAATGGACCCAAGGCCCTCATCAGCAGCAGAGGCAGGCAGGACCATGCATGGGTCTATTAATAGTGACATTAAAACATGTGACATTAAAACATTAAGACATTAAAAATGATTCTAAACAGCAGAAAGCTTCCTATCTACATACATAGCTTTACAAACAGGCTAATTTCATTAGCGTAAGCCAGTACTGGCTCATTACATTAGCTAAATATAATACTGGCCCATTACATTAGCTAAATATAATATATCCTTGCTCTCCTACACGTTTATCAAAATCAAATCAAATCCTGGAGTAGCAGCGCGGTCAGGTGGACTGTCGTTCTCAACTAACATCAAGGCGGTGGCCCGTTCCTGTAGGTTCATGCTCTACAACATCCGCAGAGTACGACCCCGCCTCACACAGGAAGTGGTGCAGGTCCTAATCCAGGCACTTGTCATCTCCCATCTGGATTACTGCAACTCGCAGTTGGCTGGGCTCCCTGCCTGTGCCATTAAACCCCTACAACTCATCCAGAACGCCGCAGCCCGTCTGGTGTTCAACCTTCCCAAGTTCTCTCACGTCACCCCGCTCCTCCGCTCTCTCCACTGGCTTCCAGTTGAAGCTCGCATCCGCTACAAGACCATGGTGCTTGCCTACGGAGCTGTGAGGGGAACGGCACCTCAGCACCTCCAGGCTCTGATCAGGCCCTACACCCAAACAAGGGCACTGCGTTCATCCACCTCTGGCCTGCTCGCCTCCCTACCACTGAGGAAGTACAGTTCCCGCTCAGCCCAGTCAAAACTGTTCGCTGCTCTGGCCCCCCAATGGTGGAACAAACTCCCTCACGACGCCAGGACAGCGGAGTCAATCACCACCTTCCGGAGACACCTGAAACCCCACCTCTTTAAGGAAGACCTCTTTAAGGATGCCCGATACTGTGAACCATCAGATCCTCCTAGGCCCTACCTAGGATAAGTAATCCTTCTCACCCACCCCTTTAAGATTCAGATGCACTATTGTAAAGTGACTGTTCTACTGGATGTCATAAGGTGAATGCACCAATTTGTAAGTCGGTCTGGATAAGAGCGTCTGCTAAATGACTTAAATGTACATGTAAATGTAAATTACCCTGTCTTACTGCCTATTACCCCCTATTATTGCCTATTACCCCCTATTATCCCGTATTACCCCTATTACTCCTATTATAATAATATAAATAATAATAATAATAATATATGCCATTTAGCAGACGCTTTTATCCAAAGCGACTTACAGTCATGTGTGCATACATTCTACGTATATGGGTGGTCCCGGGGATCGAACCCACTACCCTGGCGTTACAAGCGCCATGCTCTACCAACTGAGCACTATTACTGCCTATTACTGCCTATTACTGCCTATTACTGCCCTTTTACCCCTATTACTCCCTATTACAGTCTATTACCCCCTATTACTGCCTATTACTGCCAATTACTGCCCAATTAACCCTATTACCCCCTATTACTGTCTATTACCCCCTATTACTGCATATTACCCCCTATTACTGCCTATTACCCCCTATTACCCCTATTACTGCCTATTGCTGCCCTATTACCCCGTATTACTGCCCAATTACCCCCTATTACTCCCTATTACCCCATTACTCTTTATTGCTGTCTATTACCCCCTATTACTGCACTATTACCCCTTATTACTCCATTTACTACCCTATTAACCCCTATTACTGCCTATTACCCCTTATTACTCCCTATTACCCCCTATTACCCCTTATTACCCCTTATTACTCCCTTTACTACCCTATTACCCCCTATTACCCATTATTACTCCCTATTACTGCCTATTACCCCTATTACTGCCTATTACTGCCTATTACCCCTATTACTGCCTATTACCCCTTATTACTCCCTTTACTACCCTATTACCCCTATTACCCCTTATTACCCCTTATTACTCCCTTTACTACCCTATTACCCCCTATTACCCATTATTACTCCCTATTACTGCCTATTACCCCTATTACTGCCTATTACTGCCTATTACCCCTATTACTGCCTATTACCCCTTATTACTCCCTTTACTACCCTATTACCCCTATTACCCCTATTACTGCCTATTACTGCCTATTACTCCCTATTACCCCTATTATCCCTTATTACTCCCTTTACTACCCTATTACCCCTATTACCCATTATTACTCCCTATTACTGCCTATTACCCCTACTACTGCCTATTACTGCCTATTACCCCCATTACTGCCTATTACCCCCTATTACCCTGTCTTACTGCCTATTACCCCCTATTATTGCCTATTACCCCCTATTATCCCGTATTACCCCTATTACTCCTATTACTCACTATTACTGCCTATTACCCCTATTACTGCCTATTATCCCCTATTACACCTATTACAGCCTATTACTGCCTATTACCCCTATTACTGTCTATTACCCCTATTACTCCCTATTACCCCCCTGATACCCCCTTTACCCCCTATTACTGCCTATTACCCCTTATTACTCCCTATTACCCCCTATTACCCCCTATTACCCCTTATTACTCCCTTTACTACCCTATTACTCCCTATTACCCCCTATTACCCCTTATTACTCCCTATTACTGCCTATTACCCCTATTACTGCCTATTAATGCCTATTACCCCTATTACTGCCTATTACTGCCTATTACTGCCTATTACTGCCTATTACCCCTTATTACTCCCTTTACTACCCTATTACCCCTATTACCCCTATTACTGCCTATTACTGCCTATTACTGCCTATTACTCCCTATTACCCCCTATTACCCCTTATTACTCCCTTTACTACCCTATTACCCCTATTATTGCTTATTACTCCCTATTACTGCCTATTACCCCTATTACTGCCTATTACTGCCTATTACCCCTATTACTGCCTATTACTGCCTATTACCCCTATTACTGCCTATTACCCCTTATTACTCCCTTTACTACCCTATTACCCCTATTACTGCCTATTACTGCCTATTACCCCTATTACTGCCTATTACCCCTATTACCCCTATTACTGCCTATTACTGCCTATTACCCCTATTACTGCCTATTACCCCTATTACTGCCTATTACTGCCCATTACTCTTTATTGCCTATTACCCCTGTTACATTATGTTTCATGTTTTATGTGGACCCCAGTTGCTTTTATTAATTATTATTATTATGGGTATTATTAATATATACCAAATTACCAAATTACCACATATTATTGTCTATTACCCCTATTACACCCTATTACCCCTATCACCCCCCCTATTACTATCTATTACTCCCTATTACCCCCTATTACTCCCTATTACTCCCTATTACCCCCATTACCCCATTACTGCCTATTACTGCCTATTACCCCTATTACTGCCTATTACTGTCTATTACCCCTATTACTCCTATTACCCCTATTACTCCTTTACTACCCTATTACCCCTATTACTGCCTATTACTGCTATTACCCCCTATTACTATCTATTACCCCTATTACTCCCTTTACTATTACTTCCTATTACCCCTATTACTGCTCTATTAGTCCTATTACTGCCTATTACCCCTATTACTGCCCTATTACTCCTATTACCCCTATTACTGCCCCTTACTGCAAATTACCCATTACTCTTTATTACTGTCTATTACCCCCTTACTTACTACCCTATTACCCCTATTACACCTATTACTGCCTATTACCCCTATTACTGTCTATTACCCCTATTACTGCCTATTACCCCTATTACTCCCTATTACCCCTTATTACTCCTTTACTCCCTATTACCCCTATTACTGCTTATTACTCCCTATTACCCCTATTACCCCTATTACTGCCTATTACTGCCTATTACCCCTATTACTGCCTATTACCCCTATTACTCCCTTTACTACCCTATTACTCTTTATTACTGCCTATTACTGCCTATTACCCCTATTACCCCTATTACCCCTATTACTGCCTTTACTGCCTATTACCCCTATTACACCCTATTACCCCTACCACTGATTATGTTTCATGTTTTATGTGGACCCCAGGAAAAACTGTTCGCTGCTCTTTTGCTCCAGCTAATGGGGAACAAACTATACCAAATACCAAATTACCACGGAATCTATTACCATTACCTTCCCCTATCACCCCTATTACCCCACCTCCCTTTACCCCTATTAATTACCTATTGGATTACCCCATAAAGTTATTACCCCTATTACTCCCTATTACCCCCTATTACACCTATTACTGCCTATTACTGCCTATTACTCCCTATTACCCCCTATTATCCCTTATTACTCCCTTTACTACCCTATTACCCCTATTGCTGCTTATTACTCCCTATTACTGGATGTCATAAGGTGACCCCTTTGTTAGTCGCTATTACTGGATAAGACTGCCTATTACTCCCTATTACTTAAATGTAATGTAAATTACCCCTATTACTTACTCTATTACTGTCTATTACCCCCTATTACTATCTATTACCCCTATTACCCCTATTACCCCTGCCTATTACCCCTACTACCCCTATTATCCCTTATTACTCCCTTTACTACCCTATTACCCCTATTACCCTATTACTCCCTATTACTGCCTATTACCCCTATTACTGCCTATTACTCCTATTACCCCTATTACTGCCTATTACTCCTATTACCCCCATTACTGCCTATTACCCCTTATTACTCCCTTTACCCCCTATTACCCCTATTACTGCCTATACTGCCTATTACTGCCCAATTACCCCTATTACCCCTATTACTGTCTATTACCCCCATTACTGCCTATTACCCCTATTACTGCCTATTACCCCCTATTACCCCTATTACTGCCTATTACCCCTATTACCCCCTATTACCCCCGATTACCCCTTTTACCCTATTACCCCAATACTCTTTATTGCTGTCTATTACCCCTATTACTGCCCTATTACCCCTATTACTCCCTTTACCCCCTATTACTCCCTATTATCCCTATTACCCCTATTACCCCCTATTACCCCATATTACCCCTTATTACTCCCTTTACTACCCTATTACTCCCTATTACCCCCTATTACCCCTTATTACTCCCTATTACTGCCTATTACTTCTATTACTGCCTATTACTGCCTATTACCCCTTTACTTCTATTACTGAGCTCAGTTGGTATTACCCCCAGGGTATTACCCTGGGACCACCCATATTACCCACACATGATTACTCCTTGGATAAAAGCCTGCTATTATATTATATTATATTATATTATTACTGCCTATTACTGCCTATTACCCCTATTACTGCCTATTACCCCTTATTACTCCCTTTACTACCCTATTACCCCTATTACTGCCTATTACTGCCTATTACTGCCTATTATTGCCTATTACCCCTTATTACTCCCTTTACTACCCTATTACCCCTATTACCCCTATTACTGCCTATTACTGCCTATTACTCCTATTACCCCCTATTACCCCTATTACCCCTTATTACTCTACCTATTACCCCTATTACCCCTATTGCTGCTTATTACTCCCTATTACTACCCTATTACCCCTATTACTGCCTATTACTGCCTATTACCCCTATTACTGCCTATTACCCCTATTACTGCCTATTACTGCCTATTACCCCTATTACCCCTTATTACTCCCTTTACTATTTACTCCCTATTACCCCTATTACCCCTTATTACTCCCTATTACTGCCTATTACTTCTATTACTTCTATTACCCTTCTATTTGGTAGAGTATGGCCCCCTTTACCCTATTACCCCTACCACCCATATTACACACATGACTGTAAGTCGCTTTGATACCCCATATATTATATTATATTATTTATTACCCTATTACTGCCTATTACCCCTATTACTCTATTATTATTACTCCCTTTATTATTACCCCTATTACTATTACTATTACTCCTATTATTCCTATTACCCCTATTACTCCCTATTATTCCTATTACCCCCTATTACTGCCTATTATTCCTTTATCCCTATTACCCCTATTACCCCTATTACTCCTTTACTATTACCCCTATTACTGCCTATTACTCCCTATTACTCCCTATTACCCCTATTACTCCTATTACCCCCTATTACTATTACTCCCTATTACCCCTTATTACCCCTATTACTCCTATTACTGTCTATTACCCCCTATTACCCCTATTACCCCTATTACTACCCTATTACTGTCTATTACCCCTATTACTGTCTATTACCCCCTATTACTCCCTATTACCCCTTATTACTCCCTATTACTACCCTATTACTGCCTATTACTCCTATTACCCCTATTACTGCTATTACTATTACTGCCTATTACCCCTATTACTGCCTATTACCCCTATTACTCCCTATTACTACCCTATTACCCCTATTACTGCCTATTACCCCCTATTACCCCCATTACCCATTACTCCTATTATGACTGTCTATTACCTCCTTACTGCCTATTACCCCCATTACTGCCTATTACCCCTATTACCCACTTATTACCCCTTTATGACTGTCTATTACCCCTATTACCCCCCTATTACTGCCTATTACCCCTATTACCCCACTCCCATTACTCTGCTATTATGTTTCATGTTTTATTACCCCAGGAAGAACAGCTATTACAGCTAACACCTAACCCCAGCTAATGGGTATCCTAATAATATACCAAATACCAATTACCCCCCTACTACCCATTACTCTTTATGACTGTCTATTACCCCCTATTACACCCTATTACCCCTATTACTCCCTATTACCCCTATTACTCTCTATTACTCCTTATTACCCCTATTACTCTCTATTATTCCCTATGACCCCTATTACACCCTATTACCCCATATTACCCCCTATTACCCCCTACTACCCATTACTCTTTATGACTGTCTATTACCCCCTATTACACCCTATTACCCCTATTACTCCCTATTACCCCCTATTACCCCCTATTACCTCCTATTACTCTCTATTACCCCTATTACCCCCTATTACTCTCTATTACTCCTTATTACCCCCTATTACTCCCTATTATCCCCTATTACCCCCTACTACCCATTACTCTTTATGACTGTCTATTACCCCTATTACACCTTATTACCCCTATTACTCCTTGTTACCCCTATTACTCTCTATTACCCCTATTACTCTCTATTACTCCTTGTTACCCCTAATACCCCTATTACACCCTATTACCCCTATTCCTCTCTATTACTCCTTGTTACCCCCTATTACTCTCTATTACCCCCTATTACCCCTATTACTCTCTATTGCCCCCTATTATTCTCTATTACCCCTATTACCCCTATTACTCTCTATTACCCCTATTACCCCTATTACTCCCTATTACCCCTATTACCCCTATTACCCCCTATTACACCTCGTTACCCTGTATTACTCTATATTACCCCTATTACCCCCTATTACTCTCTATTTCTCCTTATTACCCTCAATTACTCCCTATTACCCCCTATTACTCTCTATTACTCCTTATTACCCCCTATTACCCCTTTTACACCTTGTTACCCCTATTACTCTCTATTACCCCTATTACTCTCTATTTCTTCTTATTACCCCTATTACTCCCTATTTCTCCTTATTACCCCCTATTACTCTCTATTTCTCCCTATTACCCCTATTACTCTCTATTATTCCTTTTTACCCCTATTACTCTCTATTATTCCTTATTAACCCCTATTACTCTCTATTATTCCTTATCACCCACTATTACTCTCTATTATTCCTTATTACCCCTATTACTTCCTATTACCCCCTATTACTACCCCCTATTACTCTCTGTTATTCCTTATTACCCCCTATTACTCTCTATTATTCCTTATCACCCCCTATTACTCTCTATTATTCCTTATTACCCCCTATTACTCGCTATTACTCTCTATTATTCCTTATTACCCCCTATTACTTCCTATTACCCCCTATTACTCTCTATTACTCTGATGGAACTTAAATAAACAACCCAAACGTGTGCAAGCAGTCCGACAGTCACATCATCATCATCCCATTACTGTACTTGGCACTGACCATCACCTACACTACATATAGAGCAATATGTGGACACATCTTCAAATTAGTGGATTTGTCCATTTCGGCCACACCGTTTGCTGACAAGTGTATACAATCGAGCACATAGCCATGCAATCTCCATAGACAAACATTGGTAGTAGAATGTCCTTACTGAAGAGTTCAGTGACATTCAGAGTAGCACTGTCTTAGGAAAGCACCTTTCCACCTTTCCAACAACCTTCTCATCAGTCATTACCTTACCTTCTCATCAGTCATTACCTAACCTTTTCATCAGTCATTACCTTACCTTCTCATCAGTCATTACCTTACCTCTCATCATCTTTAATAACTATTTATATCTGGATTTAAAATCAACAGGATAGAATCTGCTCTATTGCCCCTGAACGAAGCAAAGCTGCCCCTAAACATTCCCAGTCCTGCACTTCCGCTACAAGCTAATAGACATATTATTTGCAATGAATTGTCAAAAAACGTATTCAATAACATCATAAAATACCCAGTCTGATGTGGAAACATGCAAATACCAAATTTATTCCAGGCTCGAGTCTCGATAAAGAAAATTAATATATTGCCAACAATCAACTTTTATAGTTCCATGATCCCTCTTTCACCACCAACAGAAAGTTGGGATAGTCAACATTCATTACTTTGAAGAGATTCCTCTTTCACCACCAACAGGAAGTTGGGATAGTCTACATTCATTACTTTGAAGAGATGGCTCTTTCACCACCAACAGGAAGTTGGGATAGTCAACATTCATTACTTTGAAGAGATGCCTCTTTCACCACCAACAGGAAGTTGGGATAGTCTACATTCATTACTTTGAAGAGATGCCTCTTTCACCACCAACAGGAAGTTGGGATAGTCTACATTCATTACTTTGAAGAGGAAACTCTCAGGTAATCTATGTTCTACTCTTAAGTGGTTAAAAACTTTTGGGAGGGGGCTTTAAAAAAAGGATTTTGTATTCATGATTAAATCTTAATATAGATGTATCCTGACGCCCCCTGGAG
>NC_060188.1:94734562-94767062 GCF_021184085.1 Oncorhynchus gorbuscha | reverse complement strand
ATGGCGCGACGCAGGCGGTGTGTGTGTTAGGGTTGTTGTCCAGTTGGAAGGTGAACCTTCACTCCAGTCTGAGATCCTGAGAGCTATGGAGCAGGTTTTCATCAAGGATCTCTCTGTACTTTGCTCTGTGAATTACCCAAACCTTAGCCTTAACCCTAACCTTAACCCTAACCATAACCTTAACCCAACACCAACTCCATACTGAGACAGATTAAACAAGCAGGGCTAGACGGGATGGGGACTGTGTTTGTGTACTATGGTAATAGGCTATGGCATTATTAATGTATTGACTTAAGCAGTTCTCTCTGGAGAGTTAATTCTTTACTCCATCTTGAATTTTGTCTGTGCGTTGGGGCTTTTCAGAAGAATAGCAGTAGAATGGAAGAGAGGGTGCCGGTGAAATAGGCCTTAGTTCCGTACAGTATTTATGTCTTACAACACTGAACATTCAATTTATTCCTAGTGACAATATCATTGAAAATGTATATATATATATATCTCATCATTTAAGTTGCTGTTTTAATTTCTTGCTTAGCTACAGTCGCTTTTCAAGTCGTTGCTTGAAGATGGTAAAGCACTAAGTTTAGTTTTTAGGTCACGGATAAGGTTATCTTCATTATCTTCTTCCTCTCCACCTCTTCCTCTCCACATCAACCCCAGAACCTGGCCTTATATATATATGCCATTTAGCGGACGCTTTAATCCAAAGCGACTTACAGTCATGTGTGCATACATTCTACGTATGGGTGGTCCCGGGGATCGAACCCACAACCCTGGTGTTACAAGCACCATGCTCTACCAACTGAGCTACAGAAGGACTTGATGAGCATCATCTGTGGGAGCTGAGTCCTGTACTCTGACCTGGTAGCTTCTTGAACAAAGGTAGACTATTCCTCTGACCTGGTATGTTATTGAACCCAGGTAGACTATTCCTCTGACCTGGTAGGTTATTGAACCCAGGTAGACTATTCCTCTGACCTGGTAGGTTATTAAACCCAGGTAGACTATTCCTCTGACCTGGTAGGTTATTGAACCCAGGTAGACTATTCCTCTGACCTGGTAGGTTATTGAACCCAGGTAGACTATTCCTCTGACCTGGTAGGTTATTGAACCCAGGTAGACTATTCCTCTGACCTGGTAGGTTATTAAACCCAGGTAGACTATTCCTCTGACCTGGTAGGTTATTAAACCCAGGTAGACTATTCCTCTGACCTGGTAGGTTATTAAACCCAGGTAGACTATTCCTCTGACCTGGTAGGTTATTAAACTCAGGTAGACTATTCCTCTGACCTGGTAGGTTATTGAACCCAGGTAGACTATTCCTCTGACCTGGTAGGTTATTGAACCCAGGTAGACTATTCCTCTGACCTGGTAGGTTATTGAACCCAGGTAGACTATTCCTCTGACCTGGTAGGTTATTGAACCCAGGTAGACTATTCCTCTGACCTGGTAGGTTATTGAACCCAGGTAGACTATTCCTCTGACCTGGTAGGTTATTAAACTCAGGTAGACTATTCCTCTGACCTGGTAGGTTATTAAACCCAGGTAGACTATTCCTCTGACCTGGTAGTTTATTCCTCTGACCAGGTAGGTTATTCCTCTGACCTGGTAGTTTATTCCCCCTGCCTAAAGACAACATTAACCCACTTGGCTAAAACAAACAAATCTTCACATTGATTTCCCTGTCATGTTTTCAAACTGTATACTATTTGAGCAATACATTATTTCCTAGATTGGTTGGATAATTGTGCATAAATATGAATAGTTCACAATCACAATTATCCCCCATAATATGTATTACTTTCTTTTGACTCAATACTTCCTCTCAGTCTCTCTTTATCATTGGTAAAAATGTAATATCCTAACGTCCAGAAGAAAGTCAAATAGATTGATTTGTTCCACCACACAGTGAGGGTGGCATGACCTCATGACTCTGGAGAGTGGAGATGAATCGTATTTATAGTTCTTAATTTGACCAGAGATGGCAGGCGAGCTCTCTCATTCCCCTCAACCAGCCTGGAATCCCAGCTAGAACACCCCGTTGATTCCATAGTTCCATCGATCCTGCAAACGCTCCAGTCCGTTCCAGTGGAGTTTATCCCACTCCACTCTTTACCCCCAACACCGTTAGATCAATGAATTCGCGTACCCATCTCCTCTCTCTCACTGGTCTCCCACAGTGAACCGCTGGACAGCTCCCGTTACGAGTATTCGGAGCCTGCATGTTCTTTCCCAAGTCTTGGGGATTTCTACCGCGTTACGCTTGGAGCCTATGCGCAGAAAAAGATGGTGAACTAACGGTTTTAGTTGTTGCTTCATAACTTGTAAACTTATCACCGCCGTACCTGCTTTTTGTTGCTATTGTATTGGGAGATTTTCTTTGGAGCAACCGGTTCCATACGCACAGCGTTAACGAACGGATTCGTGCGCTGTGTGGTTTTTAGAGAAGGATTTTTGTGATAGTGGGACTAGTGTCGCTCAGCGGTGAAGCGCAATCATGGAGGGATCATTTGGATGTATTTGGGCGAAAAGACTTTCGGTATTTGTCTGGTTATGCTATCTCGCCGGCGATTCAACATCATATAGTAAGTCTCTGATTAAAACACATTTCAATGTCGAAACATGTCAACTATGCGGGTGTGCATGCGCACACAAAAAAAGAGAAGCTGTGTTGTGTGTTGCATACAAATGTATTTCGTTGACACATCGGCTGTAGGCTATTGCTGGAGGTAGGCTTCCATTGGATGCGTATTGGTCTTGGTACTGTTGCAGAGAAGCCAACAGCTTTACGCTTGACTTTTACTCGGTTTTATAAAAAATGTTGCTACCTTTTCAGGCTGTTTAAAATGTTCCTGCATATCTTAGTCTACGTGTTTCACGTGTTTGACGTCTAATTACTTCTCGTTGTATTATTTTACAACCCTGTTGATTTGCTGATTGGCTATAATGAAATAACTCTGAATTGGCAATTTGCACTTGATCGAATCTATTATCTCTCTTTCTCTCTCTCACTCTCTCATTTTCTCTCTCTCTTTTCTCTCTCTCACTCTCACTCTATCTCCTTTTCTCTCTCTCTCGCTCTCTGTGTGTGTAGGTAGAATAATATATCTGAAACTCTATATTTAAACTTCACAATAAAATGTGTTATAGTAACTATATAACATTTTAAATTGATGTTCATTGAGGGAATACCGTGTATTTGTGTCAATAGGTCACCTGCTTGAGCCTAGTAGACTGACTATGTAAATCTACCCACATGTAATCAAGCTGATCTAGGCTGGTCTACTGCCTATATAGCCTCTTGTACTCAACTAGTGGCATAGCCTTTATCATACCTGCCCACCCAGACACAAAACACATCCATAGTCCTCGTCATCATACACTAGTACAGCGTTATTACCAGGTCAAGGACTAGCAGGTGGATTCCTCCTATAGTATAGTACTGAGCATTAGTGATTTTTTAAAGGTCGGTTGTGTTTCGGTTAGACATTAAATGCACTGTGCATTATGTGGGTTGAATGTTGTGACATCGTAGAATTAAACCAGTAATAATACAAGTCCCCGTGATGGTGTTGACTTCCGCCATTACTGCTCACCACTTACTTAACCATCGGTTATTCACGTGACTTTTAACTTCAATAATATATTATAGACACCTGAAACCCCACCTCTTTAAGGAATACCTAGGATAGGATAAGTAATCCCTCTCACCCCCCCCCCCTTAAGATTTAGATGCACTATTGTAAAGTGACTGTTCCACTGGATGTCATAAGGTGAATGCACCAATTTGTAAGTCGCTCTGGATAAGAGCGTCTGCTAAATGACTTAAATGTAAATGTACAGTTGTTGTGTATTATTACATTTGTTTTGTTTGATGAATTTATTATTTCATCACAAAGTCATCATCTCCTCTCAAAAATATCTATTCAAAGTAAAGGCCATCATTTATTGATTGATCTGAATAATAACTATCAATCACTTAGATCATGATTCCCCAAACTCGGTCCTGCCCCCCCCCACACACCCCCACCCCCACCCCCCAGCACCACACGGCTGATTCAAATAATTTACGCTTGCTGATTAGTTATTATTTGAATCAGCTGTGTAGCGCTGGGGGGTGGGGTTCCCCAGGACTGGAAGCCCCTGATTTAGATCATGTATTTTTAAGTAGAGATACCTTGCGAAGAAACTGTTATCCATCCCCTCTTGGTCCTGCATTCTGCTGTCTCTTTTATGTAGCAGGCGTAAAAGAAACACGGACCGGACAGGTAGGTACACAATGGATTATGGTCATTGTTGTTGATTGACACATTCCTTCTGCAGTAAACTATGTAGAATAGGGTTAGGGTTAGGCCTGTTGGAAACTACAACTCCCTGCTACATTGCACAGTTCTGGCTTGTTCTGATTAATCTATAGAGAAACTACAACTCCCTGCTACATTGCACAGTTCTGGCTTGATCTGATTAACCAATAGAGAAAAGGAACAATATGCGCACTTAGATCAAAGGGATTTTTTTTTACAAAATATAATTAAAATAATTTAACTGATTTTGGTCAATTAGTTGTTTAAAAAAATAAAAATAACCAAATTGTTGGTTGATCGCTCAGCACTATTTTCTAGACTAGTACTGTAGAGACTGGTAATCTGGGGACTGGTGGGTACCTCCTAGACTAGTACTGTAGAGACTGGTAATCTGGGGACTGGTGGGTACCTCCTAGACTAGTACTGTAGAGACTGGTAATCTGGGGACTGGTGGGTTCCTCCTAGACTAGTACTGTAGAGACTGGTAATCTGGGGACTGGTGGGTACCTCCTAGACTAGTACTGTAGAGACTGGTAATCTGGGGACTGGTGGGTTCCTCTAGACTAGTACTGTAGAGACTGGTAATCTGGGGACTGGTGGGTTCCTCCCAGACTAGTACTGTAGAGACTGATAATCTGGGGACTGGTGGGTTCCTCTAGACTAGTACTGTAGAGACTGGTAATCTGGGGACTGGTGGGTACATCCCAGACTAGTACTGTAGAGACTGGTGGGTACCACCTAGACTAGTACTGTAGAGACTGGTGGTTCTTCTAGACTAGTACTGTAGAGACTGGTAATCGGGGGACTGGTGGGTTCCTCTAGACTAGTACTGTAGAGACTGGTAATCTGGGGACTGGTGGGTACCTCCTAGACTAGTACTGTAGAGACTGGTAATCTGGGGACTGGTGGGTTCCTCCCAGACTAGTACTGTAGAGACTGGTGGGTACCTCCTAGACTAGTACTGTAGAGACTGGTGGGTACCTCCTAGACTAGTACTGTAGAGACTGGTAATCTGGGGACTGGTGGTTCCTCTAGACTAGTACTGTAGAGACTGATAATCTGGGGACTGGTGGGTACCTCCCAGACTAGTACCGTAGAGACTGGTAATCTGGGGACTGGTGGGTTCCTCCTAGACTAGTACTGTAGAGACTGGTGGGTACCTCCCAGACTAGTACTGTAGAGACTGGTAATCTGGGGACTGGTGGGTTCCTCCTAGACTAGTACTGTAGAGACTGGTAATCTGGGGACTGGTGGGTTCCTCCTAGACTAGTACTGTAGAGACTGATAATCTGGGGACTGGTGGGTACCTCCTAGACTAGTACTGTAGAGTCTGGTAATCTGGGGACTGGTGGGTACCTCCTAGACTAGTACTGTAGAGACTGATAATCTGGGGACTGGTGGGTACCTCCTAGACTAGTACTGTAGAGACTGGTGGGTACCTCCTAGACTAGTACTGTAGAGACTGATAATCTGGGGACTGGTGGGTACCTCCTAGACTAGTACTGTAGAGTCTGGTAATCTGGGGACTGGTGGGTACCTCCCAGACTAGTACTGTAGAGACTGGTAATCTGGGGACTGGTGGGTTCCTCCTAGACTAGTACTGTAGAGACTGATAATCTGGGGACTGGTGGGTACCTCCTAGACTAGTACTGTAGAGACTGGTAATCTGGGGACTGGTGGGTACCTCCTAGAAAATTCACACACAGTGAGAGAGGGCCGTCTCAAATAGGGTGTGTTAGAGAGGCTGTCTCAAATAGGGTGTGTTAGAGAGGGTGTCTCAAATAGGGTGTGTTAGAGAGGATGTTTCGAATAGGGTGTGTTAGAGAGGGCCGTCTCAAATAGGTTGTGTTAGAGAGGGCCGTCTCAAATAGGGTGTGTTAGAGAGGGCCGTCTCAAATAGGGTGTGTTAGAGAGGGCCGTCTCAAATAGGGTGTGTTAGAGAGGGTGTCTCAAATAGGGTGTGTTAGAGAGGGTGTCTCAAATAGGGTGGGTTAGAGAGGGCCGTCTCAAATAGGGTGTGTTAGAGAGGGTGTCTCAAATAGGATGTGTTAGAGAGGGCCGTCTCAAATAGGGTGTGTTAGAGAGGGTGTCTCAAATAGGGTGGGTTAGAGAGGGTGTCTCAAATAGGGTGTGTTAGAGAGGGTGTCTCAAATAGGGTGTGTTAGAGAGGGCTGTCTCAAATAGGGTGTGTTAGAGAGGGTGTCTCAAATAGGGTGTGTTAGAGAGGGTGTCTCAAATAGGGTGTGTTAGAGAGGGTGTCTCAAATAGGGTGTGTTAGAGAGGGTGTCTCAAATAGGGTGGGTTAGAGAGGGCCGTCTCAAATAGGGTGTGTTAGAGAGGGCCGTCTCAAATAGGGTGTGTTAGAGAGGGTGTCTCAAATAGGGTGTGTTAGAGAGGGTGTCTCAAATAGGGTGTGTTAGAGAGGGCTCAAATAGTCTCAAATAGGGTGTGTTAGAGGGGTGTCTCAAATAGGGTGTGTTAGAGAGGGTGTCTCAAATAGGGTGTGTTAGAGAGGGTGTCTCAAATAGGGTGTGTTAGAGAGGGTGTCTCAAATAGGGTGTGTTAGAGAGGGTGTCTCAAATAGGGTGTGTTAGAGAGGGTGTCTCAAATAGGGTGTGTTAGAGAGGGTGTCTCAAATAGGGTGTGTTAGAGAGGGTGTCTCAAATAGGGTGTGTTAGAGAGGGTGTCTCAAATAGGGTGTGTTAGAGAGGGTGTCTCAAATAGGGTGTGTTAGAGAGGGTGTCTCAAATAGGGTGTGTTAGAGAGGGTGTCTCAAATAGGGTGTGTTAGAGAGGGTGTCTCAAATAGGGTGTGTTAGAGAGGGCCGTCTCAAATAGGGTGTGTTAGAGAGGGTGTCTCAAATAGGGTGTGTTAGAGAGGGTGTCTCAAATAGGGTGTGTAGGAGGGTGGGTGTTTAGAGAGGGTGTCTCAAATAGGGTGTGTTAGAGAGGGTGTCTCAAATAGGGTGTGTTAGAGAGGGTGTCTCAAATAGGGTGTGTGTAGAGAGGGTGTCTCAAATAGGGTGTGTGTCTCAAATAGGGTGTGTTAGAGAGGGTGTCTCAAATAGGGTGTGTTAGAGAGGGTGTCTCAAATAGGGTGTGTTAGAGAGGGTGTCTCAAATAGGGTGTGTTAGAGAGGGTGTCTCAAATAGGGTGTGTTAGAGAGGGTGTCTCAAATAGGGTGTGTTAGAGAGGGCCGTCTCAAATAGGATGTGTTAGAGAGGGCCGTCTCAAATAGGGTGTGTTAGAGAGGGTGTCTCAAATAGGGTGTGTTAGAGAGGCTGTCTCAAATAGGGTGTGTTAGAGAGGGCCGTCTCAAATAGGGTGTGTTAGAGAGGGCCGTCTCAAATAGGGTGTGTTAGAGAGGGTGTCTCAAATAGGGTGTGTTAGAGAGGGCCGTCTCAAATAGGATGTGTTAGAGAGGGCCATCTCAAATAGGGTGTGTTAGAGAGGGTGTCTCAAATAGGGTGTGTTAGAGAGGCTGTCTCAAATAGGGTGTGTTAGAGAGGGTGTCTCAAATAGGGTGTGTTAGAGAGGCTGTCTCAAATAGGGTGTGTTAGAGAGGGCCGTCTCAAATAGGGTGTGTTAGAGAGGGCCGTCTCAAATAGGGTGGGTTAGAGAGGGCCGTCTCCACATAAGTATTGCCATAATATATTGTTTGTATTTTTGGTTACCCTTTATATTTGAAGTCAATGTCAAATAATTCAAACAAACCAAAGTGTTATGTAAAGCAGCTGACATCAGTGTAGAGCAGTGTTTAAATCCCTCTCTCTGAATGCAGCGGACATCAGTTTAAATCCCTCGTAAAGCAGCTGACATCAGTTTAAATCCCTCACTCTGAATGCAGCGGACATCAGTTTAAATCCCTCTCTCGTAAAGCAGCTGACATCAGTGTTTAAATCCCTCTCTCTGAATGCAGCTGACATCAGTGTAGAGCAGTGGTTAAATCCCTCTCTCTGAATGCAGCGGACATCAGTGTTTAAATCCCTCTCTCTGAATGCAGCTGACATCAGTGTTTAAATCCCTCTCTCTGAATGCAGCTGACATCAGTGTTTAAATCCCTCTCTCTGAATGCAGCTGACATCAGTTTAAATCCCTCTCTCTGAATGCAGCGGACATCAGTTTAAATCCCTCTCTCTGAATGCAGCTGACATCAGTTTAAATCCCACTCTCTGAATGCAGCGGACATCAGTTTAAATCCCTCTCTCTGAATGCAGCTGACATCAGTTTAAATCCCTCTCTCTGAATGCAGCGGACATCAGTTTAAATCCCTCTCTCTGAATGCAGCGGACATCAGTGTTTAAATCCCTCTCTCTGAATGCAGCAGACATCAGTGTTTAAATCCCTCTCTCTGAATGCAGCGGACATCAGTGTTTAAATCCCTCTCTCTCTCAATGCAGATGACATCAGTTTAGATCCCCCTCTCTGAATGCAGCTGACATCTGTGTTTAAATCCCTCTCTCTGAATGCAGCTGACATCAGTTTAGAGTAGTGTTTAAATCCCTCTCCCTGAATACAAAAGAACATCCGTTTAAATTTGTCTCTCTGAATGCAGCTGACATCAGTTTAAATCCCTCTTTCTGAATGCCACTCTTAATCAAGTGTCATGAATAGTCAGGTCATGAACTCACAGTAAAGCTCAGGGCTTTGAGACTGACCGAATGACAGTGTCTCCCTTTGCCCATCTCAGTAGTCCTCATGCTCTGGTGTTTACTACAATATCTTTACCATTTAGAAGTCTGGAAAATATGGCTGCTGACGGGTCAAGGACAGGATTGGGATGGACCAATTAGGAGTCCCTTTATTGAGCATAACAACAGAATCACGCTGTGTATTTAGTATTTATTAGGATCCCCATTAGTTCCTGCCAAGGCAGCGGCTACTCTTCCTGGGGTTTATTATGGATCCCCATTAGTTCCTGCCAAGGCAGCGGCTACTCTTCCTGGGGTTTATTATGGATCCCCATTAGTTCCTGTCAAGGCAGCAGCTACTCTTCCTGGGGTTTATTATGGATCCCCATTAGTTCCTGTCAAGGCAGCGGCTACTCTTCCTGGGGTTTATTATGGATCCCCATTAGTTCCTGCCAAGGCAGCGGCTACTCTTCCTGGGGTTTATTATGGATCCCCATTAGTTCCTGCCAAGGCAGCAGCTACCCTTCCTGGGGTTTATTATGGATCCCCATTAGTTCCTGCCAAGGAAGCAGCTACTCTTCCTGGGGTTTATTATGGATCCCCATTAGTTCCTGCCAAGGCAGCAGCTACTCTAGCAGGGGTTTATTATTGATCCTCATTAGTTCCTGCCAAGGCAGCAGCTACTCTTCCTGGGGGTTTATTATGGATCCCCATTAGTTCCTGTCAAGGCAGCAGCTACTCTTCCAGGGGTTTATTATGGATCCCCATTAGTTCCTGCCAAGGCAGCAGCTACTCTTCCTGGGGGTTTATTATGGATCCCCATTAGTTCCTGCCAAGGCAGCAGCTACTCTTCCTGGGGGTTATTATGGATCCCCATTAGTTCCTGTCAAGGCAGCAGCTACTCTTCCTGGGGTTTATTATGGATCCCCATTAGTTCCTGCCAAGGCAGCAGCTACTCTCCCTGGGGTTCATTATGGATCCCCATTAGTTCCTGCCAAGATAGCAGCTACTGTTCCTGGGGTTTATTATGGATCCCCATTAGTTCCTGCCAAGATAGCAGCTACTGTTCCTGGGGTTTATTATGGATCCCCATTAGTTCCTGCCAAGATAGCAGCTACTGTTCCTGGGGTTTATTATGGATCCCCATTAGTTCCTGTCAAGGCAGCAGCTACTCTTCCAGGGGTTTATTATGGATCCCCACTAGTTCCTGCCAAGGCAGCAGCTACTCTTCCTGGGGGTTTATTATGGATCCCCATTAGTTCCTGCCAAGGCAGCATCTACTCTTCCTGGGGTTTATTATGGATCCCCACTAGATCCTGCCAATGCAGCAGCTACTCTTCCTGGGGGTTTATTATGGATCCCCATTAGTTCCTGCCAAGGCAGCAGCTACTCTTCCTGGGGTTTATTATGGATCCCCATTAGTTCCTGCCAAGGCAGCAGCTACTCTTCCTGGGGTTTATTATGGATCCCCATTAGTTCCTGCCAAGGCAGCAGCTACTCTTCCTGGGGGTTTATTATGGATCCCCATTAGTTCCTGCCAAGGCAGCAGCTACTCTTCCTGGGGTTTATTATGGATCCCCATTAGTTACCACAATATTACAATATTACAATACCACAATACCACAATATTACAATATTACAATACCACAATATTACAATACCACAATCCCACAATATTACAATACCACAATATTACAATACTACATTATCACAACATTACAATACCACAATATTACAATACCACAATATTACAATACCACAATACCACAACACCACAATATTACAATACCACAATATCACAACATCACAATACCACAATATTACAATACCACAATACCAGAACACCACAATATTACAAAACCTCAATACCACAACACCACAATATTACAATACCACAACACCACAATTTTACAATACCACAATACCACAATATTACAATATTACAATACCACAATACACCAATTGATTGTGTGTGCAGGAGAGTGATATATCCTCATTAGTTGTGTAATCTAGAGAGTGAAGATATCCTCGTTAGTTGTGTAATCTAGAGAGTGAAGATCTCTTCATTAGTTGTGTAATCTAGAGAGTGAAGATCTCTTCATTAGTTGTGTAATCTAGAGAGATATATATCCTGATTAGTTATGTGTGTAATCAAGAGAGTGAAGATCTCCTTGTTAGTTGTGTAATCTAGAGAGTGAAGATCTCCTTGTTAGTTGTGTAATCTAGAGAGTGAAGATCTCCTTGTTAGTTGTGTAATCTAGAGAGTGAAGATCTCTTCATTAGTTGTGTAATCTAGAGAGTGAAGATCTCCTTGTTAGTTGTGTAATCTAGAGAGTGAAGATCTCCTTGTTAGTTGTGTAATCTAGAGAGTGAATATCTCCTTGTTAGTTGTGTAATCTAGAGAGTGAAGATCTCCTTGTTAGTTGTGTAATCTAGAGAGTGAAGATCTCCTTGTTAGTTGTGTAATCTAGAGAGTGAAGATCTCCTTGTTAGTTGTGTAATCTAGAGAGTGAAGATCTCCTTGTTAGTTGTGTAATCTAGAGAGTGAAGATATCCTTGTTAGTTGTGTAATCTAGAGAGTGAAGATCTCTTCATTAGTTGTGTAATCTAGAGAGTGAAGATCTCTTCATTAGTTGTGTAATCTAGAGAGTGAAGATCTCTTCATTAGTTGTGTAATCTAGAGAGTGAATATATCCTCATTAGTTGTGTAATCTAGAGAGTGAAGATATCCTCATTAGTTGTGTAATCTAGAGAGATATATATCCTCATTAGTTGTGTAATCTAGAGAGTGAAGATATCCTCATTAGTTGTGTAATCTAGAGAGTGAAGATATCCTCGTTAGTTGTGTAATCTAGAGAGATATATATCCTCATTAGTTGTGTAATCTAGAGAGTGAAGATATCCTCATTAGTTGTGTAATCTAGAGACATATATATCCTCATTAGTTGTGTGTAATCTAGAGAGTGAAGATATCCTCATTAGTTGTGTAATCTAGAGAGTGAAGATATCCTCGTTAGTTGTGTAATCTAGAGAGATATATATCCTCATTAGTTGTGTAATCTAGAGAGATATATATCCTCATTAGTTGTGTAATCTAGAGACATATATCCTCATTAGTTGTGTAATCTAGAGAGATATATATCCTCATTAGTTGTGTAATCTAGAGAGATATATATCCTCATTAGTTGTGTAATCTAGAGAGATATATATCCTCACTAGTTGTGTAATCTAGAGAGATATATATCCTCATTAGTTGTGTAATCTAGAGAGATATATATCCTCATTAGTTGTGTAATATAGAGAGATATATATCCTCATTAGTTGTGTAATCTAGAGAGATATATATCCTCATTAGTTGTGTAATCTAGAGAGATATATATCCTCATTAGTTGTGTAATCTAGAGATATATATATCCTCATTAGTTGTGTAATCTAGAGAGATATATATCCTCATTAGTTGTGTAATCTAGAGAGATATTATTATTAGATATATATCCTCATTAGTTGTGTAATCTAGAGAGATATATATCCTCATTAGTTGTGTAATCTAGAGAGATATATATCCTCATTAGTTGTGTAATCTAGAGAGATATATATCCTCATTAGTTGTGTAATCTAGAGAGATATATATCCTCATTAGTTGTGTAATCTAGAGACATATATATCCTCATTAGTTGTGTAATCTAGAGAGATATATATCCTCATTAGTTGTGTAATCTAGAGATATATATATCCTCATTAGTTGTGTAATCTAGTCTCATCTGAGGTAGCAGGCAGCAGAAACACGTCTTATTCCTCCCAGATCTGCTAAATTCCTGACATCCATGTCATATTGGCTGGTTTAATCTTCTCTGCATGCTGCTGCAGCTTAATGATTGGGCCAGCCTCTCTGTAGACACACAAGATCAGTCCCAAATGGAACCCTCTTCCCTCTATCAGGGCTCCTGCCTGAAACTTTTTCAGTTGGTGGCACTAGTACATGATTTTTGTCGCAAAAAAAAATAAAATGTGGCCTCGGTGTCACGCGTCAGGAAAACAATTTAATGAGCTTTATGAAGTCATTCACAGTGCTTTAGATTACTGGAGATGACAGGCTTATCAATAAATATGTTGTTTCATCTTCTGACATGTCCAAACAGGAATTCATGATTCAAGATATTTTCTTTGATGTGCAACCGAAATCCTAAATCACGAATTGTGGGTTGACAAGGTATTGTTTAAAAAATATATTATACTGTTAAAACAAATTTTGTTGTTTGTTGTTCAGGAATTTGTCTACATATTTTATGTTCGCATAATATCATACCCTAATTTATTTGGGGGGATAATTCACCACAAGAGGAGGGAAAACTTAGCTAGATCGCTAACATGAAATTTAATACACACTGTCAGTAGTCCTGTATTCTTCCAACACTAATGTCCTAACACAACTGTTGTAGCCTGCTATCCTATGTACTGGCGATGGCTGATGCACATTTTTTGCTCCGTATCTCAAAACCATGTCAAATAATGGGGAGGTAGTGGTTAGAGTGTAGAGGTGGCAGGGTAGCCTAGTGGTTAGAGTGTAGAGGTGGCAGGTAGCCTAGTGGTTAGAGTGTAGAGGTGGCAGGGTAGCCTAGTGGTTAGAGTGTAGAGGAGGCAGGGTAGCCTAGTGGTTAGAGTGTAGAGGAGGCAGGTAGCCTAGTGGTTAGAGTGTAGAGGTGGCAGGGTAGCCTAGTGGTTAGAGTGTAGAGGGGGCAGGGTAGCCTAGTGGTTAGAGTGTAGAGGTGGTAGGTAGCCTAGTGGTTAGAGTGTAGAGGAGGCAGGTAGCCTAGTGGTTAGAGTGTAGAGGTGGCAGGGTAGCCTAGTGGTTAGAGGCAGGGTAGCCTAGTGGTTAGAGTGTAGAGGTGGCAGGTAGCCTAGTGGTTAGAGTGTAGAGGTGGCAGGGTAGCCTAGTGGTTAGAGGCAGGGTAGCCTAGTGGTTAGAGTGTAGAGGTGGCAGGTAGCCTAGTGGTTAGAGTGTAGAGGCGGCAGGGTAGCCTAGTGGTTAGAGGCAGGGTAGCCTAGTGGTTAGAGTGTAGAGGCGGCAGGGTAGCCTAGTGGTTAGAGTGTAGAGGAGGCAGGTAGCCTAGTGGTTAGAGTGTAGAGGTGGCAGGTAGCCTAGTGGTTAGAGTGTAGAGGTGGCAGGGTAGCCTAGTGGTTAGAGTATAGAGGTGGCAGGTAGCCTAGTGGTTAGAGTGTAGAGGCGGCAGGTAGCCTAGTGGTTAGAGTGTAGAGGAGGCAGGTAGCCTAGTGGTTAGAGTGTAGAGGTGGCAGGTAGCCTAGTGGTTAGAGTGTAGAGGCGGCAGGTAGCCTAGTGGTTAGAGTGTAGAGGAGGCAGGTAGCCTAGTGGTTAGAGTGTAGAGGTGGCAGGTAGGCTAGTGGTTAGAGTGTAGAGGCGGCAGGTAGCCTAGTGGTTAGAGTGTAGAGGTGGCAGGGTAGCCTAGTGGTTAGAGTGTAGAGGTGGCAGGGTAGCCTAGTGGTTAGAGTGTAGAGGTGGCAGGGTAGCCTAGTGGTTAGAGTGTAGAGGAGGCAGGTAGCCTAGTGGTTAGAGTGTAGAGGAGGCAGGTAGCCTAGTGGTTAGAGTGTAGAGGCGGCAGGTAGCCTAGTGGTTAGAGTGTAGAGCACTTTGAGATATCAGCTGATGTACGAAGGGCTATATAAATAAATTTGATTTGATTTTGATTTAGAGGAGGCAGGTAGCCTAGTGGTTAGAGTGTAGAGGCGGCAGGGTAGCCTAGTGATTAGAGTGTAGAGGTGGCAGGTAGCCAAATGGTTAGAGTGTAGAGGTGGCAGGGTAGCCTAGTGGTTAGAGTGTAGAGGTGGCAGGTAGCCTAGTGGTTAGAGTGTAGAGGTAGCCTAGTGGTTAGAGTGTAGAGGTGGCAGGGTAGCCTAGTGGTTAGAGTGTTGGTCTAGTAACCGCAAAGGTTGCAAGTTCAAATCCCCGAGCTGACAAGGTACAAATCTGTCATTCTGCCTGAGGCAGTTAACACACAAATCTGTCATTGAAAATAAGACTTTGTTTGAAACTGACTTGCTTCTATTTCTCTCTCTCTCTCTCTTTCTCTCTGTATGTATATATAGTGAGATCAATAACAGAGCCATGATAATGTAGGTTCACTCTCCCTAATTGCATAGTGGGTCTGGCTAGTAGACATCTTTATTTAGCTGAGATTGACTAGAAAAGGAAAGGTTTCTGGTCTGGTCTCACTTAGAGATTGACTAGGAAATGAAAGGTGTCTGGTCTCACTTAGAGATTGACTAGGAAAGGAAAGGTGTATGGTCTCACCTAGAGATTGACTAGGAAAGGAAATATGTCTGGTCTCACTTAGAGATTGACTAGGAAAGGATAGATGTCTGGTCTCACTTAGATATTGACTCGGAAAGGAAAGGTGTCTGGTCTGGTCTCACTTAGAGATTGACTAGGAAAGGAAAGGTGTCTGGTCTGGTCTCACTTAGAGATTGACTAGGAAATGAAAGGTGTCTGGTCTCACTTAGAGATTGACTAGGAAAGGAAAGGTGTCTGGTCTGGTCTCACTTAGAGATTGACTAGGAAATGAAAGGTGTCTGGTCTCACTTAGAGATTGACTAGGAAAGGAAAGGTGTATGGTCTCACCTAGAGATTGACTAGGAAAGGAAATATGTCTGGTCTCACTTAGAGATTGACTAGGAAAGGATAGATGTCTGGTCTCACTTAGATATTGACTCGGAAAGGAAAGGTGTCTGGTCTAGTCTCACTTAGAGATTGACTAGGAAAGGAAAGATGTCTGGTCTCACTTAGATATTGACTCGGAAAGGAAAGGTGTCTGGTCTAGTCTCACTTAGAGATTGACTAGGAAAGGAAAGGTGTCTGGTCTCACTTAGAGATTGACTCGGAAAGGAAAGATGTGTCTGGTCTCACTTAGAGATTGACTCGGAAAGGAAAGATGTGTCTGGTCTCACTTAGAGATTGACTCGGAAAGGAAAGGTGTCTGGTCTCACTTAGAGATTGACTCGGAAAGGAAAGGTGTCTGGTCTAGTCTCACTTAGAGATTGACTAGGAAAGGAAAGGTGTCTGGTCTCACTTAGAGATTGACTAGGAAAGGAAAGGTGTATGGTCTCACCTAGAGATTGACTAGGAAAGGAAATATGTCTGGTCTCACTTAGAGATTGACTAGGAAAGGATAGATGTCTGGTCTCACTTAGATATTGACTCGGAAAGGAAAGGTGTCTGGTCTAGTCTCACTTAGAGATTGACTAGGAAAGGAAAGATGTCTGGTCTCACTTAGATATTGACTCGGAAAGGAAAGGTGTCTGGTCTAGTCTCACTTAGAGATTGACTAGGAAAGGAAAGGTGTCTGGTCTCACTTAGAGATTGACTCGGAAAGGAAAGATGTGTCTGGTCTCACTTAGAGATTGACTAGGAAAGGAAAGATGTCTGGTCTCACTTAGATATTGACTCGGAAAGGAAAGGTGTCTGGTCTCTCACTTAGAGATTCACTAGGAAAGGAAAGGTGTCTGGTCTAGTCTCAAAGGAAAGATGTGTCTGGTCTCAGAGATTGACTAGGAAAGGAAAGATGTGTCTGGTCTCACTTAGAGATTGACTCTGAAAGGAAAGGTGTCTGGTCTAGTCTCACTTAGAGATTGACTAGGAAAGGAAAGGTGTCTGGTCTCACTTAGAGATTGACTAGGAAAGGAAAGGTGTCTGGTCTCACTTAGAGATTGACTAGGAAAGGTGATGTGTCTGGTCTCACTTAGAGATTGACTAGGAAAGGAAAGGTGTCTGGTCTCACTTAGAGATTGACTAGGAAAGGAAAGGTGTCTGGTCTCACTTAGAGATTGACTAGGAAAGGAAATATGTCTGGTCTCACTTAGAGATTGACTAGGAAAGGAAAGATGTCTGGTCTCACTTAGATATTGACTCGGAAAGGAAAGGTGTCTGGTCTAGTCTAACTTAGAGATTGACTAGGAAAGGAAAGATGTCTGGTCTCACTTACATATTGACTCGGAAAGGAAAGGTGTCTGGTCTAGTCTCACTTAGAGATTGACTAGGAAAGGAAAGGTGTCTGGTCTCACTTAGAGATTGACTCGGAAAGGAAAGATGTGTCTGGTCTCACTTAGAGATTGACTCGGAAAGGAAAGATGTGTCTGGTCTCACTTAGAGATTGACTCGGAAAGGAAAGCTGTCTGGTCTGGTCTCACTTAGAGATTGACTCGGAAAGGAAAGATGTGTCTGGTCTTACTTAGAGATTGACTCGGAAAGGAAAGGTGTCTGGTCTGGTCTCACTTAGAGATTGACTCGGAAAGGAAAGATGTCTGGTCTGGTCTCACTTAGAGATTGACTAGGAAAGGAAAGATGTCTGGTCTCACTTAGAGATTGACTCGGAAAGGAAAGATGTCTGGTCTCACTTAGAGATTGACTAGGAAAGGAAAGATGTCTGGTCTGGTCTCACTTAGAGATTGACTCGGAAAGGAAAGATGTCTGGTCTCACTTAGAGATTGACTCGGAAAGGAAAGATGTCTGGTCTCACTTAGAGATTGACTAGGAAAGGAAAGATGTCTGGTCTGGTCTCACTTAGAGATTGACTCGGAAAGGAAAGATGTGTCTGGTCTGGTCTCACTTAGAGATTGACTAGGAAAGGAAAGATGTGTCTGGTCTGGTCTCACTTAGTAAAATGCAATGGAAAGCAATTCTATGTTGCTGTTGTTTACAGGTTGCCTATAGGACGCAAGTGCAGGTAGTTGGTTAGATCCTGTTCTATACTTCTTATGCTACATACTGTATGACAAACTTACATGCAGCATAGAACATACAACATGTCATGTACAGTTGAAGTCGGATGTACACCTTAGCCAATTACATTGAAACTCAGTTTTTCACAATTCCTGACATTTAATCCGAGTAATAATGCCCTGTTTTAGGTCAGTTAGGATCACCATTTTATTTTAAGAATGTGAAATGTCAGAATAATAGTAGAGAGAATTATTTATTTCAGCTTTATTTTTCTTTCATCACATTCCCAGTGGGTCAGACGTTTACATTCACTCAATTGGTATTTGGTATCATTACCTTTTAAATGGTTTAACTTGGGTCAAATGTTTCGGGTATCCTTCCACAAGCTTCCCACAAAACGTTGGGTGAATTCTGGCCCATTCCTCCTGACAGAACTGGTGTAACTGAGTCAGGCTTGTAAGGCCTCTTTGCTCGCACACGCTTTTTCAGTTCGGCCCACAAATTTGGAAGACCCATTTACGACCAAGCTTTAACTTCCTGACTGATGTTTTGAGATGTTGGTTCAATATATCTATATAATTTTCCACACTCATGATGCCATCTATTTTGTGAAGTGCACCAGTCCCTCCTGCAGCAAAGCACCCCCACAACATGATGCTGCCACCCCCGTGCTTCATGGTTGGGATGGTGTTCTTCGGCTTACAAGCCTCCCCTTTTTCCCTCCAAACATAACGATGGTCATTATGGCCAAACAGTTCTCTTTTAGTTTCATCAGACCAGAGGACATTACTCCTAAAAGTACGATCTTTGTCCCCATGTGCAGTGGCAAACCGTAGTCTGGCATTTTTATGGTGGTTTTGGAGCAGTGGCTTCTTCCTTGCTGAGCGGCCTTTCAGGTTATGTCGATATAGGACTTGTTTTACTGTGGATATAGATACTTTTGTACCCTTTTCCTCCAGCATCTTCACAAGGTCCTTTGCTGTTGTTCTGGGATTGATTTGCACATTTCGCACCAAAGTACGTTCATCTCTAGGAGACAGAACGCATCTCCTTTCTTAGCGGTGAGACGGCTGCGTAGTCCCATGGTGTTTATATTTGCATGTTTGTACAGATGAACGTGGTACCTTCAGGCATTTTTAAAATACTCCCCAGGATGAACCAGACTTGTGGAGGTCTACAATTTTTTCTCTGAGGTCTTGGCTGATTTCTTTTGATCTTCCCATGATGTCAAGCAAAGAGGCACTGAGTTTGAAGTCTCACATTATGTCAATAAGCCTATCAGAAGCTTCTAAAGTCATGACATCATTTTCTGGAATTTTCCCAGCTGTTTAAAGGCACAGTCAACTTAGTGTATGTTAACTTCTGACACACTGGAATTGTGTTACAGTGAATTATAAGTGAAATAATATTTCTGTAAACAATTGTTGGAAAAATGACTTGTGTCATGCATAATGTAGATGTCCTAACCGACTTGCCAAAACAATAGTTTGTTAACAAGACATTTGTGGATTGGTTGAAAAACAAGTTTTAATGACTCCAACCTAAGTGAATGTAAACTTCCTACTTCAATGTATAAATAACATAAACATTGAATTAAATCAGGCTTTATTTTGTATATGTGTTCTGCTTTAAAGTGTTCTCAGGGCCCTGGAGCATTTCACAATGGAGGGAGGAGGAAGAAGGAGGAGGAGGAGCATGGTAAAGGATGGATGGAGGAAAGGGAGGAGGGAGGGATGGAAGGAGGGAGGGAGGGAGGAGAAAGGGATGGGAGGAAGGGAGGAGGGAGGGAGGAGTGAGGGAAGAGAGAGGGATGGAAGGAGGAAGGAAAGGGAGGAGGGAGAAGGAGGAGAAAGGGAGGGATGGAAGGAGGGAGGAAAGGGAGGAGGGAGGGATGGAAGGAGGGAGGAAAGGGAGGAGGGAGGGATGGAAGGAGAAGAAAGGGAGGAGGGAGGGATGGAAGGAAAGGGAGGAGGGAGGGATGGAAGGATAGGGAGGAGGGAGGGATGGATGGAGAAGATGGATGGTAGAGGATGGAGGATGGTGGAGGGAGGGAGGGAGGGTGTTGGATGGAGGGAGGGAGGATGGAGGGAGAGAGAGAGAGGGAGGATGGAGGGAGGGAGGAGGATGGTGGAAGGAGGGGGATGGATGAAGTGCAGTGCAGGGAGCCTTGGGCATGGTGCATCACTAATCTTTATAAGTGGCTGTACATTTCACACCACTGTACAGAAGTGTGTGTGTGTGTGGGGGGGGGGGGTATTTCACGGCCAATGGCTGTTCTTTGCTCAGTGGTTTCAGGAGGCTCCAACGACCTGCTATGAATATTTATAGCTTTAGCTTCAGTAAACACTCATCTGGGCTCAGATTAGGGCTGGGACAATTACTGTATACCCGTGTAACTCACGGTTACGGATGAAGAATGTCATGAAAATAAAATTACTGTCATAACCGTTTCAGACGGGACGGCAGGGGCTTTGTGCGGTTGAGTCCGTTTCTGCTGTAACATGGACTACAGTAACATGGACTTCAGTAAAATGGACGATAGTAACGGGGACTACAGTAACATGGGCTACAGTAACATGGACCACAGTAACATGGATTTCAGTAACATGGACCACAGTAACATGGACTACAGTAACATGGACCACAGTAACATGGACTACAGTAACATGGACCACAGTAACATGGAATACAGTAACATGGACTACAGTAACATGGACCACAGTAACATGGACCACAGTAACAGGGACTACAGTAACATGGACTTCAGTAACATGGACTGCAGTAACATGGACTGCAGTAACATGGACCACAGTAACATGGACCACAGTAACATGGACTACAGTAACATGGACTACAGTAACATGGACTACAGTAACATGGACTACAGTAACAGGGACTACAGTAACATGGACTACAGTAACATGGACTACAGTAACATGGACTACAGTAACAGGGACTCCAGTAACATGGACCACAGTAACAAGGACTCCAGTAACATGGACTTCAGTAACATGGACTACAGTAACATGGACTACAGTAACAGGGACTCCAGTAACATGGACTACAGTAACATGGACTCCAGTAACATGGACTACAGTAACATGGACTACAGTAACATGGACTACAGTAACATGGACTACAGTAACATGGACTTCAGTAACATGGACTTCAGTAACATGGGCTAGAGTAACATGGACTACAGTAACATGGAATATAGTAACATGGACTTCCGTAACATGGACTACAGTAACATGGACTACAGTAACAGGGACTACAGTAACATGGACCACAGTAACATGGACCACAGTAACAGGGACTACAGTAACATGGACTACAGTAACATGGACCACAGTAACAGGGACTACAGTAACATGGACTACAGTAACATGGACTACAGTAACAGGGACTACAGTAACATGGACTACAGTAACATGGACTACAGTAACATGGACTACAGTAACAGGGACTCCAGTAACATGGACCACAGTAACAGGGACTCCAGTAACATGGACTACAGTAACATGGACTACAGTAACAGGGACTCCAGTAACATGGACTACAGTAACATGGACTCCAGTAACATGGACCACAGTAACAGGGACTCCAGTAACATGGACTACAGTAACAGGGACTCCAGTAACATGGACTACAGTAACAGGGACTCCAGTAACATGGACTATAGTAACAATGACAGCGGTTATTACGATGACAGCGGTTATTACGATGACAGCGGTTATTACGATGACAGCGGTTATTACGATGACAGCGGTTATTACGATGACAGCGGTTATTACGATGACCGGGGAGAGAAAGTCCGGAGGCAGGCAGGTAAGCCACTACAGTCCGTTAAATGTCATAATTTTATTGATTTACATCTTTGGTACAGTAATCAAACATTTGTCGCTAAATTTCGAACAATTGGGTCTGTCAACTCAAGGGAGAAAAAAAACATATTAAAGAGGACACTCTCAATTACTGGTGAATCCATTCAGGAGGTTAAATCCTATATTTATCGTGATTTACTTACTGTAATTGCTTGTACGGGTCAAATTGAGCATCAACGGTTTAGACCGAATCGAATATTAACCAAATATAGACATCTTCCTCATATGTAGGTTCAATTATAGAAGATGTGTAATGAGGCTTTAATGAAAATCATGTTCCTCCCGTTCGGACCGACATGCACTTGTGTTATTAATTACTAACCAAGAGAAAACATCAAAGCTACTTTGGTTGAGGAACAATGTACAAACCATGACTGTGATACGTGGTTGTCTCACCTAGCTATCTGGAGATGAATGTACTGACTGACTGGTCCACCTAGCTATCTGGAGATGAATGTTCTGACTATGACTGGTCCACCTAGGTATCTGGAGATGAATGTACTGACTATGACTGGTCCACCTAGCTATCTGGAGATGAATGTACTGACTATGACTGGTCCACCTAGCTATCCGAAGATGAATGTTCTGACTATGACTGGTCCACCTAGCTATCTGGAGATGAATGTTCTGACTATGACTGGTCCACCTAGCTATCTGGAGATGAATGTACTGACTATGACTGGTCCACCTAGCTATCTGGAGATGAATGTACTGACTATGACTGGTCCACCTAGCTATCTGGAGATGAATGTACTGACTATGACTGGTCCACCTAGCTATCTGGAGATGAATGTACTGACTATGACTGGTCCACCTAGCTATCTGGAGATGAATGTACTGACTATGACTGGTCCACCTAGCTATCTGGAGATGAATGTACTGACTATGACTGGTCCACCTAGCTATCTATACTGGGGTGGAGAGACGCAGAGAGGGGGGTAAGGACTGAGATAAAGGAGAGATCTCTCTTGTGTCATGGATCAACAAGCTATGGTCTCTCTTGTGTCATGGATCTACAAGCTATGGTCTCTCTTGTGTCATGGATCAACAAGCTATTGCCTCTCTTGTGTCAGGGGCCAACAAGCTATGGCCTCTCTTGTGTCAGGGGCCAACAAGCTATGGCCTCTCTTGTGTCAGGGGCCAACAAGCCTCCTTGGGGGACTGCTTAGAACTATTGAACTGACTTCATTATAGTCAGTTAACTATTTCAGGGACTGGCCAGCAACATCCCAGGAACTGGTACAGGTCCCCAGGCCGTAGGTTGAGAAACATTGAACTAGACCACAATCCAAAACTTTGTAATCTATCAAGTACACTTGTAATTCTTTAATTCTCCAGGCATTAATGAACAGCTTGACAAGTAACGTGGTTAATTAATTCACCTGTGTATTTATGTAAACACTGTGGAATAGAATCATGTGTTGTTGGTTGAAAGTGTTTGTATTTCATTTCCAACGTTAACATAATCACTGATCTTCTCGGTCAGATTACATTAGGGGGGGGAAGCATACGGCTGAGGGAAGATATAAAGAGATAAGATCTGCACCAAAGGGCACCCTATTCCCTATGTAGTGCACTACTTTAGACCAGAGCCCTATTCCCTATATAGTTCACTACTTTTGATTTGATCCCCAGGGTCTGGTCAAAAGTAGTGGACTTTGTAGGGATAGGGTGCTATTTGGAATGCAACCAGATATATATTTCTTTGTTGATACATATCTGTTGTATTTATTGAAAACAGAGGTTGTTGCAGTGTAGTACGCGACTTTATTATTTATTCATCTCGCTGGCCGACTACACCATCCATCCACAAAATCACAGCAGCTGCCAAGAAGTAAGACACTGAAAGAAACATATGGCTTCCCCCTAGCCATCACCTTGAGGATGATATGTTGGCTGATATCTCTGTCTGTCGGTTTGTCACAGGTGATAGAGTTGAGTTGATATGATTCTCACACACACACAGAGGGCTGCTGAAATACATCCCAGCTGATGGTGCGATGCGATGGACAATGAGCATTCTCATGGTCCACTGCTGAAATCATCCCCTCCTCCACCTCATTAACTTCCTCCTCCTCCTCCATCTCCTCACCCTCCTCTTCCTCCTTCACTTCCTCCTCTCCATCTACCTCCTCCTCCCTCTTCTCTTCCTCTTCCTCCTCCTCCTCTTCTCCTCCTCATCTTCCTCTGCCTCTTCCTCCCCCTTATCATCTACCTGTTCCTTCTCTTCTCCTCTTCCTCCTCATCCTCCTCTTCCTCCACTTCCTCTTCCTCTTTCTCCTCTTCCTCATCACCCTCATCATCTTCCTACTCTTCCTCTTCTTCCTCCTCTTCTTCCTATTCCTCATCATCCTCATCATCCTCATCTTCCTCCTCCTCCTCCTTCATCTCTATCTCCCTTGTCTGTCTATCCCCACACTGCAACTCACCCCACACTGCAACTCACCCCACACTATCTTGCAACCCACCCCACACTGCAACCCACCCCACACAGCAACCCACCCCACACTGCTCTTGTCTGTCCACCCACCCCACCCCACACTGCCATCCACCCCACACTGCCACCCACCCCACACAGCAACCCACCCCACACTGCCACCCACCCCACACTCTGTTTTACCCCACCCCACCCACCCCACACTGCCACCCACCCCACACTGCCACCCATCACACCCCATACTGCCACCCACCCCACACTGCAACCCACCCCACACTGCCACCCACCCCACACTGCCACCCACCCCACACTGCCACCCACCCCACACTGCCACCCACCCCACACTGCCACCCACCCCACACAGCAACCCACCCCACACTGCCACCCACCCCACACTGCCACCCACCCCACACTGCCACCCATCACACTGCACCCACCCCACACTGCCACCCACCCCACACTGCCACCCACCCCACACTGCCACCCACCCCACACTGCCACCCATCACACCCCATACTGCCACCCACCCCACACTGCCACCCACCCCACACAGCAACCCACCCCACACTGCCACCCACCCCACACTGCAACCCACCCCACACTGCCATCCACCCCACCCCACACCCCACACTGCAACCCACCCCACACTGCCACCCACCCCACACTGCCACCCATCACACCCCATACTGCCACCCACCCCACACTGCAACCCACCCCACACTGCCCCACCCCACTGCCACCCACCCCACACTGCCACCCACCCCACCCCACACTGCCACCCCCCACCCCACCCACACACAGCAACCCACCCCACACTGCCACCCACCCCACACTGCCACCCACCCCACACTGCCACCCCCCACACACCCCACACTGCCACCCACCCCCCATACACCCCACACTGCCACCCACCCCACCCCACACTGCCACCCACCCCACACTGCCACCCATCCCACCCCACCCACCCACCCCACACTGCCACCCCACACTGCCACCCACCCACACTGCCACCCACCCCCCACACTGCCACCCACCCACCCCACACTGCCACCCACCCCACACAGCCACCCCCACACTGCCACCCACCACCCACCCCACACCACCCACCCACCCCCACCCACCCACCCCACACTGCCACCCACCCCACCCCACACTGCCACCCACCCCACACTGCCACCCACCCCACCCCACACTGCCACCCACCCCACACTGCCACCCACCCCACACTGCCACCCCACCCCACCCACCCCACCCCACACTGCCCCACCCCACCCCACACTGCCACCCACCCCACCCCACACTGCCACCCACCCCACCCCACCCACCCCACACTGCCACCCACCCCACCCCACACTGCCACCCACCCCACACTGCCACCCACCCCACACCCACCCCACACTGCCACCCACCCCACACTGCCACCCACCCCACCCCACCGACCCCACACCCCCACCCCACCCCACACTGCCACACACCCCACACTGCCACCCACCCCACACTGCCACCCACCCCACACAGCCACCCACCCCACACTGCCACCCACCCCACCCCACACTGCCACACACCCCACACTGCCACCCACCCCACACTGCCCCACCCCACACTGCCACCCACCCCACCCCACACTGCCATCCCACCCCACACTGTCTCCCACCCCACACTGTCTCCCACCCCACACTGCCTCCCACCCCACACTGCCACCCACCCCACACTGCCACCCACCCCACACAGCAACCTACCCCACACTGCAACCCACCCCACACTGCAACCCACCCCACACAGCAACCCACCCCACACTGCCACCCACCCCACACTGCCACCCACCCCACCCCATCCCACCCCACACTGCCTCCCACCCCACCCCACACTGCCATCCCACCCCACACTGCTCCCACCCCACACTCCCCACCCCACACTGCCTCCCACCCCACACTGCCACCCACCCCACACTGCCTCCCACCCCACACTGCAACCCACCCCACACTGCCATCCCACCCCACACTGCCACCCACCCCACACAGCAACCCACCCCACCCCACACTGCACACACCACTGTCAATCCATACCTGTCTGCCACACACAGCTGTGATTTAGGCTCTGCTGGGAAGACAATCAGTGGTCTGTGGAGGTGAGAAAGAACTCCGTAAGTCTGCTACTGTGCCCACATAACACAATACGTTAGGCATTTCTAGACTAGGGTGTCCTATAGATCTACCAGCAACAAATATCTACATTGTTTTTGTATTCACAAACTGAACTGATTGAAAACTCCTTTAGAAACTACAGATTTCTCACCAAACTTTATTTTAAACCAGTTATTCTATTTAAAAAAAAGTGTACTAAAAGTAACAGCATAACTGTGGCTAAACGGGTTCTGTTGTTGTTGTCTAGCGGCTGAATCGTTATTGACTCCTGGCACGGTGCCGTCCGAGGGCCATGTCAGTTACTCACTCGGCTCCACTGGAAGGACTGGCTGGCTATGCCCTTTGCCAAGACACCGATAACAATAATGCCCCTTTTTAAGCTGGAAGCCACAGTTTATCCATGGACCCTTTGGGTCGTAATCCGGCTCCAGCTGGAGACATGAGAGGTCGCTTGGCAGACACGGATGTAAGTCAAAGCACTGTCCTTAAACTCCGCGAGGAGAAGATTGGCCTCTCTCTACGTGTTTCTTGTTGTTGCGGAAAGTCAGGTAGATCTGCTAATGCTAACTTTGTATCGCTGAATCTATCTTTAGGAGAGGTGTCGCAGATGTGGGTTACTGTATGCCGTGTCTGTTGACACGATAGGTGGTGCATTTAGTGTTTGTTTGTTTTGTTATTAAATGCTGTCAATGAGAGGCTTTCTTCATTTTTCTTTCTTTATTTTGTATGAATGTGACACTGCCCATTGCTCCATTAGGAGATTAAAGGAATACATTTGTGTTTTATCCAGGTTGTGCATTTAGGTTGGCCTCTCTCTGAAGAAAGCCTCTCATTTACAGTGGCCTCTCTCTGAAGAAAGCCTCTCATTTACAGTGGCCTCTCTCTGAAGAAAGCCTCTCATTTACAGTGGCCTCTCTCTGAAGAAAGCATCTGTTCTGATTTAAATTGACTTCAACCCCAAGTAATCAGCGCCGTGTGCTGAAAAGGGGAAGGGGTCAATTAAGAGAGAGAGAAAGAGGGAGGGAGAGAGAGAGAGAGAAAGAGAGAGACAAGGGACAGAATAACAAGCAGATCATGCAGGCAGCACCACATGTGGCGGGATGGGTCGGTCTGTTGAAATAAATAAAAAGGCAAGCTGATGACAGGAGACGGTGAAAAGACCCTTCACTGTTCAAAGAGGTTGGCTCTCATTACCATGACAATCACCACTCTCTCACCACCCATCTGTCCACCCCCCCCACACACACACACACACACATATCCCCCATCCCTCACCCATCTGTCCATGGCTGAGTAGAGAAGGAATAGGTAGATGGCAAGGGTTGATAGTGTGTGTGTGTGTGTGTGTGTGTGTGTGTGTGTGTGTGTGTGTGTGTGTGTGTGTGTGTGTGTGTGTGTGTGTGTGTGTGTGTGTGTGTGTGTGTGTGTGTGTGTGTGTGTGTGTGTGTGTGTGTGTGTGTGTGTGTGTGTGTGTGTGTGTGTGTGTGTGTGTGTGTGTGTGTGTGTTCCTCCCATGCTGTCTCAGTGCTCCAGGCCTCCTCGGGCAGGCAGGATGAAGTGATGAGGTCATGGTTGTTCTCCTCCTCCATCAGTCAACACGCTGGCCTTTTATTAAGGCCTTAATGCTAATTCTCACAGCAGATTATTAACACCGGGGCCTGAGCATGAGGTTCATGTATCTGCTGCTGCCGACACTTAATACATAGTCAAATGTAGTCTTGCAGCACAAGTGGAGAATTTCGTTGGGTTCAAATAATATTTGAAATCCTTCAAATGTTTTTGTTATTTTTATCTTGGCTGGATTGTCAGATGGGGGTGGTGTTTGGACTTCTTTTGTGACTGTTACGTTGCTTCCATTGGGCCAGGTAAACTCCATCAAGCACAAATACATTATTTGACAAGGATTTCAAAGAGTAGTTGAACCCAGGTCTGATGGAGAAACAGCAAGCGTGCGGTTGCAATAGGACACAAGTTAACTTGGTATAGGTGGTTGTGGTGTCTGTTGACAGCCATGATATCATCTGCTGGGATCACTGGCTAAACCAGGTGAAAATGTTTGGTGGAATTACCCATGCATGTATAGCCATTCCCCTTTGACTCTGTCTGGTGTGGTTATCACAGCCGAAGTAATGGCTCTCTGTACAGGCTGTGAACTCATAATGCTGTGAACTCATAATGCTGGTGGATCATAATGCTGGGAACTCATAATGCTGGGGGATCATAATGCTGGGAACTCATAATGCTGAGGGATCCTAATGCTGGGAACTCATAATGCTGAGGGATCATAATGCTGTGAACTCATAATGCTGGGAACTCATAATGCTGAGGGATCATAATGCTCATAATGCTGGGGGATCATAATGCTGGGGGATCATAATGCTGGGGGATCATAATGCTGTGAACTCATAATGCTGGGAACTCATAATGCTGGGGGATCATAATGCTGTGAACTCATAATGCTGGGGGATCATAATGCTGTGAACTCATAATGCTGAGGGATCATAATGCTGTGAACTCATAATGCTGGGAACTCATAATGCTGGGAACTCATAATGCTGAGGGATCATAATGCTGAGGGATCATAATGCTGAGGGATCATAATGCTGGGGGATCATAATGCTGAGGGATCAACATGCTGGGAACTCATAAAGCTGGGAACTCAAAATGCTGAGGGATCATAATGCTGAGGGATCATAATGCTGAGGGATCATAATGCTGAGGGATCAACATGCTGGGAACTCATAAAGCTGGGAACTCAAAATGCTGAGGGATCATAATGCTGAGGGATCATAATGCTGAGGGATCATAATGCTGAGGGATCATAATACTGAGGGATCAACATGCTGGGAAGTCATAAAGCTGGGAACTCAAAATGCTGAGGGATCATAATGCTGGGGGATCATAATGCTGGGAACTCATAAAGCTGGGGGATCATAATGCTGGGAACTCATAACGCTGGGAACTCATAAAGCTGGGAACTCATAATGCTGGGAACTCACAATGTTGAGGGATCATAATGCTAAGGGATCATAATGCTGAGAGATCACAATGCTGGGAACTCATAATGCCGGGGGATCATAATGCTGAGGGATCATAATGCTGGGGGATCATAATGCTGAGGGATCATAATGCTGAGGGATCAACATGCTGGGAACTCATAATGCTGGGAACTCATAAAGCTGGGAACTCAAAATGCTGAGGGATCATAATGCTGGGGGATCATAATGCTGGGAACTCATAAAGCTGAGGGATCATAATGCTGGGAACTCATAACGCTGGGAACTCATAAAGCTGGGAACTCATAATGCTGGGAACTCATAATGCTGGGAACTCATAATCCTGAGGGATCATAATGCTGGGAATTCATAATAATGGGGGATCATAATGCTGGGAACTCATAATGTTGAGGGATCATAATGCTGCGAACTCATAATGCTGGGAACTCATAAAGCTGGGAACTCATAATGCTGGTGGATCATAGTGTTGGGAACTGAGAATGTTGTGGGATCATAATACTGGGAACTCATAATGCTTGCGGGTTAATATGCTGGGAACCCACAATGTTGAGGGATTATATTGCTGGGAACACATAATGTTGTGGGATCATAATGCTGAAGGATGATAATGCTGAGGAGTCATAATGCTGGGAACTCATAATGCTGAGGGATCATAATGCTGAGGGATCATAATGCCGAGGGATCACAATGCTGGGAACTCATAATGTTGAGGGATCATAATGCTGAGGGATCATAATGCTGAGGGATCACAATGCTGGGAACTCATAATACTGGGGGATCATAATGCTGAGGGATCATAATGCTGAGGGATCATAATGCTGGGAACTCATAAAGCTGGGAACTCAAAATGCTGAGGGATCATAAAGCTGGGGGATCATAATGCTGGGAACTCATAATGCTTGAGGGATTAATATGCTGAGGAATCATAATGTTGAGGGATAATAATTCTGAGGGATCATAATGCTGAGGGATCATAATGCTGAGGGATCATAATGCTGGGAAATGAGTCATAATGCTGGGAACTCATAATCCTGAGGGATCATAATGCTGGGAACTCATAATAATGGGGGATCATAATGCTGGGAACTCATAATGTTGAGGGATCATAATGCTGGGGGATCATAATGCTGGGCACTCATAATGCTGCGAACTCATAATGCTGGGAACTCATAATGCTGGGAACTCATAATGCTGGGACCTCATAATGCTGGTGGATCATAGTGATGGGAACTGAGAATGTTGTGGGATCATAATGCTGGGAACTCATAATGCTGAGGGATCCCATAATGTTGAGGGATTATATTTCTGGGAACACATAATGTTGTGGGATCATAATGCTGAAGGATGATAATGCTGATGAGTCATAATGCTGGGAACTCATAATGCTGAGGGATCATAATGCTGAGGGATCATAATGCTGGGAACTCATAATGCTGAGGGATCATAATGCTGTGAACTCATAATGCTGGGAACTCATAATGCTGGGAACTCATAAGGCTGGGAACTCATAATGCTGGGGTATCATAATGCTGGGAACTCATAATGCTGGGAACTCATAATGCTGGGAACTCATAAAGCTGGGAACTCATAATGCTGGGAACTCATAATGCTGGGAACTCATAATGCTGGTGGATCATAGTGCTGGGAACTCAGAATGTTGTGGGATCATAATGCTGGGAACTCATAATGCTTGGGGGTTAATATGCTGGGAACCCACAATGTTGAGGGATTATATTTCTGGGAACACATAATGCTGAGAACTCATAATGCTGAACGATGATAATGCTGAGGAGTTATAATGCTGGGAACTCATAATGCTGGGGGATCATATTGCTGGGGGTTCTTAATGCTCAGAACTCATAATGCTGGGAACTCATAATGCTGAGGGATCTTAATGCTGTGAACTCATAAAGCTGAGGGATCCTAATGCTGAGGATCATAATGCTGAGGGATCATAATGCTGGGAACTCATAATACTGAGGGATCATAATGCTGAGGGATTATATTGCTGGGGACTCATAATGCTGGGAACTCATAAAGCTGGGAACTCATAATGCTGAGGGATCATAATGCTGAGGGATCATAATGCTGGGAACTCATAACGCTGAGGGATCATAATGCTGGGAACTCATAATGTTGAGGGATCATAATGCTGGGAACTCATAATACTGGGGGATCATAATGCTGGGAACTCACAACGTTGAGGAATCATAACGCTGAGGGATCATAATGCTGGGAACTCATAATGTTGAGGGATCATAATGCTGGGAACTCATAATACTGGGGGATCATAATGCTGGGAACTCACAACGTTGAGGGATCATAATGCTGGGAACTCATAATGTTGAGGGATCATAATGCTGGAAACTCATAATGCTGAGGGATCATAATGCTGGGAACTCACAAGGCTGAGGGATCATAATGCTGAGGGATTATATTGCGGGGAACTCATAATGCTGGGAGCTCATTATGCTGAGGGATTCCACCTATTCATAGTTTTTAATGGTAGGCAAACCCTGCACCCCTGTCAAGGGGCTGTTTCCCAAATGGGACCCTTTTCCCTTTCTATTGCACTACTTTTTACCAGAGCGCAATGAGTTTGGCCGATGGACTCAAAAGTGGTGCACTATAAAGGGATGAGGTGCCCTTTGGGACTCCAGCTGTCCGTAGTGTAATTCCAACTCTGCCCTCCTGCTCAGCACACACATACACGCACTCATGCGCACACACACACACACACACACACACACACACACACACACACACACACACACACACACACACACACACACACACACACACACACACACACACACACACACACACACACACACACACACACACACACACACACACACACGCGCGCATTGGGACCCCTCTTCCCCAACAGATGATGATAGCTGTATACGTGACCGCTTCTTTGTAGCAGGCCCGTGGATCTTCCCGAGGGTCATTATATCTCCTAAACAACCAGGCCCCGTGTGGACAGGAACTCATGCTGATGTAGGTTGTCAGGTCTCCCCATTTTTAAGTGACGCCTGGTGCGTTAATATGTTTGCGTCTCATTGGTTACACACACTATATTATTTGTCACATGCTTGGTAAACAACAGGTATAGACTAATAGTGAAATGCTTACTTACGGACCCATCCAATAACACAGAGAGATATATATGTAGAAGATACACAATTGAGTAACGATTACGAAGTAATTGAGGTAGATACACTGTATGACCAAAAGTATGTGGACACACTGCTCTAGTCGAACATCTCATTCTAAAATCATGACCATTAAAATGGAGTTGGTCCCCTCCCCATTGCTGCTATTACAGCCTCCACTCTTCTGGGAAGGCT
>NC_060188.1:94677062-94729562 GCF_021184085.1 Oncorhynchus gorbuscha | reverse complement strand
CCCATCCCCATCCACCATCCCCATCCACCATCCCATCCACCATCCCCATCCCCATCCACCATCCCCATCCACCATCCCCATCCACCATCCCCCGACCACACCCCCATCCACCATCCCCCATCCACACCCCCATCCCCATCCACCATCCCCATCCACACCCCCATCCCCATCCACACCCCCATCCACCATCCCTTCCACCATCCCCATCCACCATCCCATCCACCATCCCCATTCACCAGCCCCATCCACCACCCCCATCCCCATCCACCATCCCCATCCACCATCCCCATCCACCATCCCCCGACCACACCCCCATCCACCATCCCCATCCTCCACCCCATCCACCATCCCCATCCACCATCCCATCCTCCACCCCATCCACCATCCCCATCCACCACCCCATCCACCATGCCATCCACCATCCCCATCCACCATCCCATCCTCCACCCCCATCCACTACCCCATCCACCATCTCCATCTACCACCCCCATCCACCATCCCCATCCTCCACCCCATCCACCACCCCCATCCACCACCCCATCCACCATCCCATCGTCCACCCCATCCACCACCCCCATCCACCATCCACCATCCCATCCCCCCATCCACCAGCCCCATCCACACCCCCCATCCCCATCCACCATCCCCATCCACACTCCCCCATCCCCATCCACCATCCCCATCCACACCCCCCATCCCCATCCACCATCCCCATCCACCATCCCCATCCACACCCCCATCCACCATCCCCATCCACACCGCCCATTCCCATCCACCATCCCCATCCACCATCCCCATCCACCATCCCCATCCACCCCCCCATCCACCATCCCATCCACCATCCCCATCCACCAGCCCCATCCACCATCCCCATCCACACCCCCATCTACCATCCCTATCCACCATCCCCATCCACACCCCCATCCACCATCCATATCCACCATCCCCATCCACACCCCCATCCACCATCCCTATCCACCCTTCCCCATCCACACCCCCATCCCCATCCACAATCCCCATCCACACCCCCCATCCCCATCCACACCCCCATCCCCATCCACCATCCCCATCCCCATCCACCATCCCCATCCACCATCCCATCCACCATCCCCATCCCCATCCACCATCCCCATCCACCATCCCCATCCACCATCCCCCGACCACACCCCCATCCACCATCCCCCATCCACACCCCCATCCCCATCCACCATCCCCATCCACACCCCCCATCCCCATCCACACCCCCATCCACCGTCCCTTCCACCATCCCCATCCACCATCCCATCCACCATCCCCATTCACCAGCCCCATCCACCACCCCCATCCCATCCACCATCCCCATCCACCATCCCCATCCACCATCCCCCGACCACACCCCCATCCACCATCCCCATCCTCCACCCCATCCACCATCCCCATCCACCATCCCATCCTCCACCCCATCCACCATCCCCATCCACCACCCCATCCACCATCCCATCCACCATCCCCATCCACCATCCCATCCTCCACCCCCATCCACTACCCCATCCACCATCTCCATCTACCACCCCATCCACCATCCCCATCCTCCACCCCATCCACCACCCCCCTATCCACCACCCCATCCACCATCCCATCGTCCACCCCATCCACCATCCCCATCCACCCTCTCCATCCACCATCCCCATCCACCATCCCATCCTCCACCCCCATCCACTACCCCATCCACCATCTCCATCTACCACCCCCATCCACCATCCCCATCCACCACCCCATCCTCCACCCCCATCCACTACCCCATCCACCATCTCCATCTACCACCCCCATCCACCATCCCCATCCACCACCCCATCCACCACCCCATCCACCACCCCATCCACCCTCTCCATCCACCACCCCATCCACTCTCTCCATCCACCACCCCATCCACCACCCCAACCACTCTCTCCATCCACCACCACACCCTAGCAAAAACTCAAATCCTACTTGATGGTGATTGTGCTCACTGTTGCTGCTGTTGGCAGCTTCTGAAGGCATCTCCCCATGGACATGGATGGATGTCCGATTTCAAAGTGAATCTTGAGAGATCTAGCTGGTGTGTGTGTGTGTGTGTGTGTGTGTGTGTGTGTGTGTGTGTGTGTGTGTGTGTGTGTGTGTGTGTGTGTGTGTGTGTGTGTGTGTGTGTGTGTGTGTGTGTGTGTGTGTGTGTGTGTGTGTGTGTGTGTGTGTGTGTGTTACTCAGACTCGTACATACAATTTCAGTAGCTCCAACAAAGCATCATGGCCACTGTAGTGTATAATTAAATCCACTAGAAAATAATGATATCCTTCTCGCCCGGAGGCTGTAGAAATATTCGGTTGTCTCTTTAATTACTTGCCGGTTACATTGATAGACATCACGTTGCTGTGGAAATCAATCACACTGATGGACAATTCAATAATTAACCGTTAATGCCAAAGAACATGCTAGAATACGTAAAAAAAATAATGAAATAATGAGGACATTGGAGTTGGAGCTGCAGAGAGAAAACGTGAACAGTGTGAGGAAGGTAAGGGTCCCAAATTGAACCCTATTCCCTATATAGTTCACTACTTTAGACCAGGGCCCTATAGAACCATATTCCCTATATAGTGCACTACTTTAGACCAGGGCCCTATAGAACCATATTCCCTATATAGTGCACTACTTTAGACCAGGGCCCTATAGAACCCTATTCCCTATATAGTGCACTACTTTAGACCAGAGTCCTATGGAACCCTATTCCCTATATAGTACACTACTTTAGACCAGGGCCCTATAGAACCATATTCCCTATATAGTGCACTACTTTAGACCAGGGCCCTATAGAACCCTATTCCCTATATAGTGCACTACTTTAGACCAGAGTCCTATGGAACCCTATTCCCTATATAGTACACTACTTTAGACCAGAGCCCTATAGAACCATATTCCCTATATAGTTCACTACTTTAGACCAGAGCCCTATAGAACCCTATTCCCTATATAGTGCACTACTTTAGACCAGGGCCCTATAGAACCATATTCCCTATATAGTGCACTACTTTAGACCAGGGCCCTATAGAACCATATTCCCTATATAGTGCACTACTTTAGACCAGGGCCCTATGGAACCCTATTCCCTATATAGTTCACTACTTTAGACCAGAGCCCTAAGGAACCCTATTCCCTATATAGTGCACTACTTTAGACCAGGGCCCTATAGAACCATATTCCCTATATAGTGCACTACTTTAGACCAGGGCCCTATAGAACCCTATTCCCTATATAGTGCACTACTTTAGACCAGGGCCCTATAGAACCCTATTCCCTATATAGTGCACTACTTTAGACCAGAGTCCTATGGAACCCTATTCCCTATATAGTACACTACTTTAGAGCAGGGCCCTATAGAACCATATTCCCTATATAGTGCACTACTTTAGACCAGGGCCCTATAGAACCCTATTCCCTATATAGTGCACTACTTTAGACCAGAGTCCTATGGAACCCTATTCCCTATATAGTACACTACTTTAGACCAGGGCCCTATGGAACCCTATTCCCTATATAGTGCACTACTTTAGACCAGAGTCCTATGGAACCCTATTCCCTATATAGTACACTACTTTAGACCAGGGCCCTATGGAACCCTATTCCCTATATAGTGCACTACTTTAGACCAGAGTCCTATGGAACCCTATTCCCTATATAGTTCACTACTTTAGACCAGAGCCCTATGGAACCCTATTCCCTATATAGTTCACTACTTTAGACCAGAGCCCTAAGGAACCCTATTCCCTATATAGTTCACTACTTTAGACCAGAGCCCTATGGAACCCTATTCCCTATATAGTTCACTACTTTAGACCAGAGCCCTAAGGAACCCTATTCCCTATATAGTGCACTACTTTAGACCAGGGCCCTATAGAACCATATTCCCTATATAGTGCACTACTTTAGACCAGGGCCCTATAGAACCCTATTCCCTATATAGTGCACTACTTTAGACCAGGGCCCTATAGAACCCTATTCCCTATATAGTGCACTACTTTAGACCAGAGTCCTATGGAACCCTATTCCCTATATAGTACACTACTTTAGACCAGGGCCCTATAGAACCATATTCCCTATATAGTGCACTACTTTAGACCAGGGCCCTATAGAACCCTATTCCCTATATAGTGCACTACTTTAGACCAGAGTCCTATGGAACCCTATTCCCTATATAGTACACTACTTTAGACCAGGGCCCTATGGAACCCTATTCCCTATATAGTGCACTACTTTAGACCAGAGTCCTATGGAACCCTATTCCCAATATAGTGCACTACTTTAGACCAGGGCCCTATAGAACCATATTCCCTATATAGTGCACTACTTTAGACCAGAGTCCTATGGAACCCTATTCCCTATATAGTGCACTACTTTAGACCAGGGCCCTATAGAACCATATTCCCTATATAGTTCACTACTTTAGACCAGAGCCCTAAGGAACCCTATTCCCTATATAGTTCACTACTTTAGACCAGAGCCCTAAGGAACCCTATTCCCTATATAGTTCACTACTTTAGACCAGAGCCCTAAGGAACCCTATTCCCTATATAGTTCACTACTTTAGACCAGAGCCCTAAGGAACCCTATTCCCTATATAGTGCACTACTTTAGACCAGGGCCCTATGGAACCCTATTCCCTATATAGTGCACTACTTTAGACCAGGGCCCTATAGAACCATATTCCCTATATAGTACACTACTTTAGACCAGGGCCCTATAGAACCATATTCCCTATATAGTACACTACTTTAGACCAGGGCCCTATAGAACCATATTCCCTATATAGTGCACTACTTTAGACCAGGGCCCTATAGAACCATATTCCCTATATAGTACACTACTTTAGACCAGGGCCCTATAGAACCATATTCCCTATATAGTGCACTACTTTAGACCAGGGCCCTATAGAACCATATTCTCTATATAGTACACTACTTTAGACCAGGGCCCTATAGAACCATATTCCCTATATAGTACACTACTTTAGACCAGGGCCCTATAGAACCATATTCCCTATATAGTGCACTACTTTAGACCAGGGCCCTATAGAACCATATTCCCTATATAGTACACTACTTTAGACCAGGGCCCTATAGAACCATATTCCCTATATAGTGCACTACTTTAGACCAGGGCCCTATAGAACCATATTCCCTATATAGTACACTACTTTAGACCAGGGCCCTATAGAACCATATTCCCTATATAGTACACTACTTTAGACCAGGGCCCTATAGAACCATATTCCCTATATAGTACACTACTTTAGACCAGGGCCCTATAGAACCCTATTCCCTATATAGTACACTACTTTAGACCAGGGCCCTATAGAACCCTATTCCCTATATAGTGCACTACTTTAGACCAGGGTCCTATGGGCATAGGGAATAGGGTGCCATTTTAGACACAGATTCATCAACCAATCCTTGGAACCCATTTCTATGACATATTAAAGAGGAGCCTGGTAGCAAAGGGAGAGAGCTATTAAAACCCCGACACCTCCACCCCTACTTCAATCAGAAGTCCCCTCACTCTGGTGTGGCTGCATCCCAAATGGCACTGTGTTCCCTATATAGGACACACTCTTTGACCAGGAAACGTAAGGGGCTCTAGCAAAACGAGTTCACTATGTAGGGAATAGGGTGCTGTTTGGGACTGGTTTTGGTTTTCCTGATCTCTCCTTTGTGTTGCATCCAATTCTTCACCCTGAGCTAAAACCTTAACCTCAACAATAGTCTAATGAATAGAAGTCATGTCTGAGCCCAGCGCCTGCCCCCGGCTTCCAGGGATACATCTCTTCCATTTCTGAGAAACCGATTGACACGCAAGTAGCCCCAGGACCAAGAGAGGAGAGGAGAGGAGAGTAGAGGAAATGAGAGAGGGAAGAGGAAGAGGAGAGGAAATGAGAGAGGGAAGAGGAGAGGAGAGGAAATGAGAGAGGCAAGAGGAGAGGAAATGAGAGAGGCAAGAGGAGAGGAGAGGAAATGAGAGAGGCAAGAGGAGAGGAAATGAGAGAGGCAAGAGGAGAGGAGAGGAAATGAGAGGGAAGAGGAGAGGAGAGGAAATGAGAGAGGGAAGAGGAGAGGAGAGGAAATGAGAGAGGGAAGAGGAAGAGGAGAGGAAATGAGAGAGGGAAGAGGAAGGGGAGAGGAAATGAGAGAGGGAAGAGGAGAGGAGAGGAAATGAGAGAGGGAAGAGGAGAGGAGAGGAAATGAGAGAGGGGAGAGGAAGAGGAGAGGAGAGGAAATGAGAGAGGGAAGAGGAAGATGAGAGGAAATGAGAGAGGGAAGAGGAAGAAGAGAGGAGAGGAAATGAGAGAGGGAAGAGGAGAGTAGAGGAAATGAGAGAGGGAAGAGGAAGAGGAGAGGAAATGAGAGAGGCAAGAGGAAGAGGAGAGGAAATGAGAGAGGCCAATAGGAGAGGAGAGTAGAGTGAATGAGAGAGGGAAGAGGAAGAGGAGAGGAAATGAGAGAGGCAAGAGGGAGAGGAGAGGAAATGAGAGAGGCAAGAGTGGAGAGGAAATGAGAGAGCGAAGAGGAGAGGAGAGGAAATGAAAGAGGGAAGAGGAAGATGAGAGGAAATGAGAGAGGGAAGAGAGGAGGAGAGGAAATGAGAGAGGCCAATAGGAGAGGAGAGGAAATGAGGGTGGAAGAGGAAGAGGAGAGGAGAGGAAATGAGAGAGGGAAGAGGAGAGGAAATGAGAGAGGGAAGAGGAAGAGGAGAGGAAATGAAAGAGGGAAGAGGAAGATGAGAGGAAATGAGAGAGGGAAGAGAGGAGGAGAGGAAATGAGAGAGGCCAATAGGAGAGGAGAGGAAATGAGGGTGGAAGAGGAAGAGGAGAGGAGAGGAAATGAGAGAGGGAAGAGGAGAGGAAATGAGAGAGGGAAGAGGAGAGGAAATGAGAGAGGGAAGAGGAGAGGAGAGGAAATGAGAGAGGCCAATAGGAGAGGAGAGGAAATGAGGGGGGAAGAGGAAGAGGAGAGGAGAGGAAATGAGAGAGGGAAGAGGAAAGGAGAGGAAATGAGAGAGGGAAGAGGAAGATGAGAGGAAATGAGAGAGGGAAGAGAGGAGGAGAGGAAATGAGAGAGGGAAGAGGAGAGGAGAGGAAATGATGGGGGAAGAGGAAGAGGAGAAGAAATGAAAGAGGGAAGAGGAAGATGAGAGGAAATGAGAGAGGGAAGAGAGGAGGAGAGGAAATGAGAGAGGCCAATAGGAGAGGAGAGGAAATGAGGGTGGAAGAGGAAGAGGAGAGGAGAGGAAATGAGAGAGGGAAGAGGAGAGGAAATGAGAGAGGGAAGAGGAGAGGAAATGAGAGAGGGAAGAGGAGAAGAGAGGAAATGAGAGAGGCCAATAGGAGAGGAGAGGAAATGAGGGGGGAAGAGGAAGAGGAGAGGAGAGGAAATGAGAGAGGGAAGAGGAAAGGAGAGGAAATGAGAGAGGGAAGAGGAGAGGAGAGGAAATGAGAGAGAGAAATAGGAGAGGAGAGGGGGGATCAGGAGAGGAGAGTAGAGGAAATGAGAGGGAAGAGGAGAGGAGAGTAGAGGAAATGAGAGGAGAGAGGAGGAGATGAGTCAGTCCATCATTGAAATCTTGACCTCCTAATAATTTCTGTGAGGATGTAGACGCTAAGTCAACAGCCTCTCTCAATTCAATTCAATTCAATTCAATTCAAGGGCTTTATTGGCATGGGAAACATGTGTTAACATTGCCAAAGCAAGTGAGGTAGATAATATATAAAGTGAAATAAACAATTAAATTTAACAGTAAACATTACACATACAGACGTTTCAAAACAATAAAGACTTTACAAATGTCATATTATATATATACAGTGTTTTTACAATGTACACATGGTTAAAGGACACAAGATAAAATAAATAAGCATAAATATGGGTTGTATTTACAATGGTGTTTGTTCTTCACTGGTTGCCCTTTTCTCGTGGCAACAGGTCACAAATCTTGCTGCTGTGATGGCAGACTGTGGAATTTCACCCATTAGATATGGGAGTTTATCAAAATTGGATTTGTTTTCGAATTCTTTGTGGATCTGTGTAATCTGAGGGAAATATGTCTCTCTAATATGGTCATACATTGGGCAGGAGGTTAGGAAGTGCAGCTCAGTTTCCACCTCATTTTGTGGGCAGTGAGCACATAGCCTGTCTTCTCTTGAGAGCCATGTCTGCCTACGGCGGCCTTTCTCAATAGCAAGGCTATGCTCACTGAGTCTGTACATAGGGGACAGGAGCTGTAGGAGTCAGTAGCAGCTCATCTAGCTACGGGGCAGGAGCTGTAGGAGTCAGTAGCAGCTCATCTAGCTATGGGGCAGGAGCTGTAGGAGTCAATAGCAGCTCATCTAGCTATGGGACAGGAGCTGTAGGAGTCAGTAGCAGCTCATCTAGCTACGGGACAGGAGCTGTAGGAGTCAGTAGTAGCTCATCTAGCTACGGGGCAGGAGCTGTAGGAGTCAGTAGCAGCTCATCTAGCTACGGGACAGGAGCTGTAGGAGTCAGTAGCAGCTCATCTAGCTACGGGACAGGAGCTGTAGGAGTCAGTAGCAGCTCATCTAGCTACGGGGCAGGAGCTGTAGGAGTCAGTAGCAGCTCATCTAGCTACGGGACAGGAGCTGTAGGAGTCAGTAGCAGCTCATCTTGCTATGGGACAGGAGCTGTAGGAGTCAGTAGCAGCTCATCTAGCTACGGGGCAGGAGCTGTAGGAGTCAGTAGCAGCTCATCTAGCTACGGGGCAGGAGCTGTAGGAGTCAGTAGCAGCTCATCTAGCTACGGGGCAGGAGCTGTAGGAGTCAGTAGCAGCTCATCTAGCTACGGGACAGGAGCTGTAGGAGTCAGTAGCAGCTCATCTAGCTACGGGACAGGAGCTGTAGGAGTCAGTAGCAGCTCATCTAGCTACGGGACAGGAGCTGTAGGAGTCAGTAGCAGCTCATCTAGCTATGGGGCAGGAGCTGTAGGAGTCAGTAGCAGCTCATCTAGCTATGGGGCAGGAGCTGTAGGAGTCAGTAGCAGCTCATCTAGCTATGGGACAGGAGCTGTAGGAGTCAGTTGCAGCTCATCTAGCTATGGGACAGGAGCTGTAGGAGTCAGTAGCAGCTCATCTAGCTACGGGGCAGGAGCTGTAGGAGTCAGTAGCAGCTCATCTAGCTATGGGACAGGAGCTGTAGGAGTCAGTAGCAGCTCATCTAGCTACGGGGCAGGAGCTGTAGGAGTCAGTAGCAGCTCATCTAGCTACGGGACAGGAGCCTGTGTTACAAATGGAACCCTTTTCCCTAGTGCACTGCTTTTGACCAGAGTTATGGAAAGGTGAAATAAAATAAAAACAGTACTGCAGCCTGGAGACAGACTGGGTTGGAAGGGAACATCCCCTGGGACAGAATTAAAAACACCCTTGTGTGCATGGATGGGAGGGTGGTGGGGTGTGTTTGTTTAAGAATTGCTGTTATTAGATAGTGTGTGTGTGTGTGTGTTTGTGTGTGTATGTGTGTGTGTGTTTGTTAGAAAGGGGTGTGTGTGTGAGAGAGAGAGAGAATATCCCAACCAATCTACCTACCTCATCCCCATATTGTTTTTTATTAATTTTTCTGCTATTTTGCTCACCAGTATCTCTACTTTCACATCATCATCTACTCATTTATCAATCCAGTGTTAATCTGTTAAATTGTAACTATTTGCTCCTATTGGCCTATTTATTGCCTTACCTCCTCATGCCTTTTGCACACACTGTATATAAACTTTCTTTTTTCTACAGTGTCATTGACTTGTTTATTGTTTATTGACTTGTTTATTGTTAATTCCATCTTTTTTCCATGTTTGTGTAACTCTGTGTTGTTGTTTGTGTCTGTGTTATTGACTGTATGTTTGTTTACTCCATGTAACTCTGTGTTGTTGTTTGTGTCTGTGTTATTGACTGTATGTTTGTTTACTCCATGTAACTCTGTGTTGTTGTTTGTGTCGGTGTTATTGACTGTATGTTTGTTTACTCCATGTAACTCTGTGTTGTTGTTTGTGTCGGTGTTATTGACTGTATGTTTGTTTACTCCATGTAACTCTGTGTTGTTGTTTGTGTCGGTGTTATTGACTGTATGTTTGTTTACTCCATGTAACTCTGTGTTGTTGTTTGTGTCTGTGTTATTGACTGTATGTTTGTTTACTCCATGTAACTCTGTGTTGTTGTTTGTGTCGGTGTTATTGACTGTATGTTTGTTTACTCCATGTAACCCTGTGTTGTTGTTTGTTGTTGAACTGCGTTGCTTTATCTTGGCCCAGGTTGCATGTTGAAAATGAGAACTTGTTCTCAACTGGCCTACCTGGTTAAATAAAGGTGAAATAAAAACAAATTAAAAAGAGAGAGCCTGGTATATACAGTATTGTGTGTGCAGAAGAGAAACTATGCTCTCTCTCCTCTCTCTCTGATATATCTGCTAGTAATAGCAGGTTGGACAAACTCTACAGTCCTACCACTCAGCTCTCCTTCAATGCTGTCTGATGGAGGGGGCCATAGAAAAATCACTGTTCTCTTTTTTTATCCTCCCAAAACCACACCAGGAGTCCACTTTTGTGGCCTGGGAAAAAATCGACAAAAATGATAGAATTGTGGGTTCTTTCTTTTCAAAGTTGCGACGTACCACACCACAGGTTACGGGGTCGTTATTTAAGTGTCGGCCATTGTTGCCAGAATGATGCAATTTGCCACAATTTCCCACCATCTACCACCATAAACTTAACATGTTTACAGGAAGAACCACTGTAGTTTCCCTTGTCAGCTAGAGACCCTGGTTTGGTTACCAGTGTTTCTGTGGTGTGTATCAGCTAGAGACCCTGGTTTGGTTACCAGTGTTTCTGTAGTGTGTATCTGGTTTGGTTAGTGTGTATCAGCTAGAGACCCTGGTTTGGTTTTCTGGTTATCCCCTGGTTTGGTTACCAGTGTTTCTGTAGTGTGTATCAGCTAGAGACCCTGGTTTGGTTACCAGTGTTTCTGTAGTGTGTATCAGCTAGAGACCCTGGTTTGGTTACCAGTGTTTCTGTAGTGTGTATCAGCTAGAGACCCTGGTTTGGTTACCAGTGTTTCTGTAGTGTGTATCAGCTAGAGACCCTGGTTTGGTTACCAGTGTTTCTGTAGTGTGTATCAGCTAGAGACCCTGGTTTGGTTACCAGTGTTTCTGTAGTGTGTATCAGCTAGAGACCCTGGTTTGGTTACCAGTGTTTCTGTAGTGTGTATCAGCTAGAGACCCTGGTTTGGTTACCAGTGTTTCTGTGGTGTGTATCAGCTAGAGACCCTGGTTTGGTTACCAGTGTTTCTGTAGTGTGTATCAGCTAGAGACCCTGGTTTGGTTACCAGTGTTTCTGTAGTGTGTATCAGCTAGAGACCCTGGTTTGTTTCTGTTACCAGTGTTTCTGTAGTGTGTATCAGCAGTGTTTCTGTGTGTGTATCAGCTAGAGACCCTGGTTTGGTTACCAGTGTTTCTGTAGTGTGTATCAGCTAGAGACCCTGGTTTGGTTACCAGTGTTTCTGTAGTGTGTATCAGCTAGAGACCCTGGTTTGGTTACCAGTGTTTCTGTAGTGTGTATCAGCTAGAGACCCTGGTTTGGTTACCAGTGTTTCTGTAGTGTGTATCAGCTAGAGACCCTGGTTTGGTTACCAGTGTTTCTGTAGTGTGTATCAGCTAGAGACCCTGGTTTGTTACCAGTGTTTCTGTAGTGTGTATCAGCTAGAGACCCTGGTTTGGTTACCAGTGTTTCTGTGGTGTGTATCAGCTAGAGACCCTGGTTTGGTTACCAGTGTTTCTGTGGTGCTCATGTGATTGCAGAGTTTGCTAAGCAAATGGCCAGTGGATTAAGGCAGATAATCATGACATCATTCTGTCAGGTAGGACATAGGCTACTTTGTAGTTAGCATTTATTTTTCGAAGGTTCCTGGGAAAGCCTTTCCACCTACCTGCTAACGGTTATCATTCGCATTATCGCTAACGGCTACACAGAGTGTAGACTAGACATAGGAGCACCGCAACTCTCACAGACAGGGGCTCTGATTCAGTAGGGGTTGGGGTAAATGCGGAAGACGCATTTCCTTTGAATACATTCAGTTGGACAACTGACTAGGTATCCCCCTTTCACTTTCCCTTTCCTGTGCCCAGAACGTTGCTGTTCATGTCTCGTGATCAACTCTGTTCAATAGATTTAGTTGGTTTCCTACTAAATTCAATAAATTTGTTCGATTCCGTTTTAATGTCTGGAGTCCGTGATTCCGGCAACGCAGATTTTATGGGACCTTACTGGTGCGACTAGGCTATTTTCCTGAAAAACCTACACTGTAAAAAAAAAAATATATATATATATAGTGGTTACAACTAATTATCAATTTAAAATGATGTGTTTGCTCAACTTGTCTCATGGTGGCATTGCAGGATGATCGGTAAACCGTGAAATCAAGAGATTGTGAGTCCAAATCCCAGGTGAGGACAGGTTGGATATTAATTACTATATACATGAACATGAACAATGACTACGTGTGTCAAATATTTAATTTTAAAAACATTTTATGTCAATAGAACTGTGTGTGTAATTAGTTCCACAGCTATTATTTTAAATTCAATAAAACATATTAATAACTATGTCAGTGTGTAGTGTTGGTGACTGTCCGTGTGTAATGTTGGTGACTGTCAGTATGTAATGTTGGTCAGTGTGTAATGTTGGTGACTGTCCGTGTGTAATGTTGGTGACTGTCAGTATGTAATGTTGGTCAGTGTGTAATGTTGGTGACTGTCAGTGTGTAATGTTGGTGACGGTCAGTATGTAATGTTGGTCAGTGTGTAATGTTGGTGACTGTCAGTATGTAATGTTGGTGACTGTCAGTATGTAATGTTGGTGACTGTCAGTATGTAATGTTGGTGACTGTCAGTATGTAATGTTGGTCAGTGTAATGTTGGTGACTGTCAGTATGTAATGTGGTGACTGTCAGTGTGTAATGTTGGTGACTGTCAGTGTAATGTTGTGACTGTCAGTGTGTAATGTTGGTGACTGTCCGTGTGTAATGTTGGTGACTGTCAGTATGTAATGTGGTGACTGTCAGTATGTAATGTGGTGACTGTCAGTATGTAATGTTGGTGACTGTCAGTATGTAGTGTTGGTGACTGTCAGTATGTAATGTTGGTGACTGTCAGTATGTAATGTTGGTGACTGTCAGTATGTAATGTTGGTGACTGTCAGTATGTAATGTGGTGACTGTCAGTGTGTAATGTTGGTGACTGTCAGTATGTAATGTTGGTGACTGTCAGTATGTAAGGTGGTGACTGTCAGTATGTAATGTTGGTGACGGTCAGTGTGTAATTTTGGTCAGTATGTAATGTGGTGACTGTCAGTATGTAATGTTGGTGACTGTCAGTGTGTAATGTTGGTGACTGTCAGTGTGTAATGTTGGTGACTGTCAGTATGTAATGTGGTGACTGTCAGTATGTAATGTTGGTGACTGTCAGTATGTAATGTTGGTGACTGTCAGTATGTAATGTTGGTGACTGTCAGTGTGTAATGTTGGTGACTGTCAGTATGTAATATGGTGACTGTCAGTATGTAATGTTGGTGACTGTCAGTATGTAATGTTGGTGACTGTCAGTATGTAATGTTGGTAACTGGCAGTATGTAATGTTGGTGACTGTCAGTATGTAATGTGGTGACTGTCAGTATGTAATGTTGGTGACTGTCAGTATGTAATGTTGGTGACTGTCAGTGTGTAATGTTGCTGACTGTCAGTGTGTAATGTTGGTGACTGTCAGTATGTAATGTTGGTGACTGTCAGTATGTAATGTTGGTGACTGTCAGTGTGTAATGTTGGTGACTGTCAGTGTGTAATGTTGGTGACTGTCAGTATGTAATGTTGGTGACTGTCAGTATGTAATGTTGGTGACTGTCAGTGTGTAATGTTGGTGACTGTCAGTATGTAATGTTGGTGACTGTCAGTATGTAATGTGGTGACTGTCAGTATGTAATGTTGGTGACTGTCAGTATGTAATGTTGGTGACTGTCAGTGTGTAATGTTGCTGACTGTCAGTGTGTAATGTTGGTGACTGTCAGTATGTAATGTTGGTGACTGTCAGTATGTAATGTTGGTGACTGTCAGTGTGTAATGTTGGTGACTGTCAGTGTGTAATGTTGGTGACTGTCAGTATGTAATGTTGGTGACTGCCAGTATGTAATGTTGGTGACTGTCAGTGTGTAATGTTGGTGACTGTCAGTATGTAATGTTGGTGACTGTCAGTATGTAATGTTGGTGACTGTCAGTATGTAATGTGGTGACTGTCAGTATGTAATGTTGGTGACTGTCAGTGTGTAATGTTGGTGACTGTCAGTATGTAATGTTGGTGACTGTCAGTATGTAATGTTGGTGACTGTCAGTGTGTAATGTTGGTGACTGTCAGTATGTAATGTTGGTGACTGTCAGTATGTAATGTTGGTGACTGTCAGTGTGTAGTGTTGGTGACTGTCAGTATGTAATGTTGGTCAGTGTAATGTTGGTGACTGTCAGTGTGTAATGTTGGTGACTGTCAGTGTGTAATGTTGGTCAGTGTGTAATGTTGGTGACTGTCAGTGTGTAATGTTGGTCAGTGTGTAATGTTGGTCAGTGTCAGTGTGTAATGTTGGTCAGTGTGTAATGTTGGTCAGTGTCAGTGTGTAATGTTGGTCAGTGTAATGTTGGTCAGTGTCAGTGCAATGTTGGTCAGTGTGTAATGTTGGTCAGTGTAATGTTGGTCAGTGTAATGTTGGCCAGTGTAATATTGGTCAGTGTAATGTTGGTCAGTGTCAGTGTGTAATGTTGGTCAGTGTCAGTGTGTAATGTTGGTCAGTGTCAGTGTGTAATGTTGGTCAGTGTAATGTTGGTCAGTGTAATGTTGGTCAGTGTCAGTGTGTAATGTTGGTCAGTGTCAGTGTGTGTAATGTTGGTCAGTGTAATGTTGGTCAGTGTTAGTATGTAATGTTGGTCAGTGTAATGTTGGTCAGTGTAATGTTGGTCAGTGTAATGTTGGTCAGTGTCAGTGTGTAATGTTGGTCAGTGTAATGTTGGTCAGTGTCAGTATGTAATGTTGGTCAGTGTAATGTTGGTCAGTGTAATGTTGGTCAGTGTCAATGTGTGTAATGTTGGTCAGTGTAATGTTGGTCAGTGTCAGTGTGTGTAATGTTGGTCAGTGTCAGTGTGTGTAATGTTGGTCAGTGTAATGTTGGTCAGTGTCAGTGTGTAATGTTGGTCAGTGTAATGTTGGTCAGTGTAATGTTGGTCAGTGTCAGTGTGTAATGTTGGTCAGTGTAATGTTGGTCAGTGTCAGTATGTAATGTTGGTCAGTGTAATGTTGGTCAGTGTACTGTTGGTCAGTGTCAGTGTGTGTAATGTTGGTCAGTGTAATGTTGGTCAGTGTCAGTGTGTTTAATGTTGGTCAGTGTCAGTGTGTGTAATGTTGGGCAGTGTAATGTTGGTCAGTGTCAGTGTGTAATGTTGGTCAGTGTAATGTTGGTCAGTGTCAGTATGTAATGTTGGTCAGTGTAATGTTGGTCAGTGTAATGTTGGTCAGTGTAATGTTGGTCAGTGTCAGTATGTAATGTTGGTCAGTGTAATGTTGGTCAGTGTCAGTATGTAATGTTGGTCAGTGTAATGTTGGTCAGTGTAATGTTGGTCAGTGTCAGTGTGTAATGTTGGTCAGTGTCAGTGTGTAATGTTGGTCAGTGTCAGTGTGTGTAATGTTGGTCAGTGTAATGTTGGTCAGTGTCAGTGTGTGTAATGTTGGTCAGTGTCAGTGTGTGTAATGTTGGCCAGTGTAATGTTGGTCATTGTCAGTATGTAATGTTGGTCAGTGTAATGTTGGTCAGTGTAATTTTGGTCAGTGTAATGTTGGTCAGTGTAATGTTGGTCAGTGTAATGTTGGTCAGTGTCAGTGTGTGTAATGTTGGTCAGTGTAATGTTGGTCAGTGTAATTTTGGTCAGTGTAATGTTGGTCAGCGTAATGTTGGTCAGTGTAATGTTGGTCAGTGTAATGTTGGTCAGTGTCAGTGCCAGTGTAATGTTTGTCAGTGTCAGTGTGTGTAATGTTGGTCAGTGTAATGTTGGTCAGTGTAATGTTGGTCAGTGTAATGTTGGTCAGTGTCGGTGCCAGTGTAATGTTGGTCAGTGTCAGTGTGTGTAATGTTGGTCAGTGTAATGTTGGTCAGTGTAATGTTGGTCAGTGTCGGTGCCAGTGTAATGTTTGTCAGTGTAATGTTGGTCAGTGTAATGTTGGTCAGTGTAATGTTGGACAGTATCAGTATGTAATGTTGGTCAGTGTAATGTTGGTCAGTGTCAGTATGTAATGTCGGTCAGTGTAATGTTGGTCAGTGTAATGTTGGTCGGTGTCAGTGTGTAATGTTGGTCAGTGTCAGTGTGTAATGTTGGTCAGTGTCAGTGTGTAATGTTGGTGACTGTCAGTGTGTAGTGTTGGTGACTGTCAGTATGTAATTTTGGTCAGTGTAATGTTGGTCAGTGTCAGTGCAATGTTGGTCAGTGTGTAATGTTGGTCAGTGTAATGTTGGTCAGTGTAATGTTGGCCAGTGTAATATTGGTCAGTGTAATGTTGGTCAGTGTCAGTGTGTAATGTTGGTCAGTGTCAGTGTGTAATGTTGGTCAGTGTCAGTGTGTAATGTTGGTCAGTGTAATGTTGGTCAGTGTAATGTTGGTCAGTGTCAGTGTGTAATGTTGGTCAGTGTCAGTGTGTGTAATGTTGGTCAGTGTAATGTTGGTCAGTGTTAGTATGTAATGTTGGTCAGTGTAATGTTGGTCAGTGTAATGTTGGTCAGTGTAATGTTGGTCAGTGTCAGTGTGTAATGTTGGTCAGTGTAATGTTGGTCAGTGTCAGTATGTAATGTTGGTCAGTGTAATGTTGGTCAGTGTAATGTTGGTCAGTGTCAATGTGTGTAATGTTGGTCAGTGTAATGTTGGTCAGTGTCAGTGTGTGTAATGTTGGTCAGTGTCAGTGTGTGTAATGTTGGTCAGTGTAATGTTGGTCAGTGTCAGTGTGTAATGTTGGTCAGTGTAATGTTGGTCAGTGTAATGTTGGTCAGTGTCAGTGTGTAATGTTGGTCAGTGTAATGTTGGTCAGTGTCAGTATGTAATGTTGGTCAGTGTAATGTTGGTCAGTGTACTGTTGGTCAGTGTCAGTGTGTGTAATGTTGGTCAGTGTAATGTTGGTCAGTGTCAGTGTGTGTAATGTTGGTCAGTGTAATGTTGGTCAGTGTCAGTGTGTAATGTTGGTCAGTGTAATGTTGGTCAGTGTCAGTATGTAATGTTGGTCGGTGTAATGTTGGTCAGTGTAATGTTGGTCAGTGTAATGTTGGTCAGTGTCAGTATGTAATGTTGGTCAGTGTAATGTTGGTCAGTGTCAGTATGTAATGTTGGTCAGTGTCATGTTGGTCAGTGTAATGTTGGTCAGTGTCAGTGTGTAATGTTGGTCAGTGTCAGTGTGTAATGTTGGTCAGTGTCAGTGTGTGTAATGTTGGTCAGTGTAATGTTGGTCAGTGTCAGTGTGTGTAATGTTGGTCAGTGTCAGTGTGTGTAATGTTGGCCAGTGTAATGTTGGTCATTGTCAGTATGTAATGCTGGTCAGTGTAATGTTGGTCAGTGTAATGTTGGTCAGTGTCAGTGTGTGTAATGTTGGTCAGTGTAATGTTGGTCAGCGTCAGTGTGTGTAATGTTGGTCAGTGTAATGTTGGTCAGTGTCAGTGTGTGTAATGTTGGTCAGTGTAATGTTGGTCAGTGTAATTTTGGTCAGTGTAATGTTGGTCAGTGTAATGTTGGTCAGTGTAATGTTGGTCAGTGTCAGTGTGTTTAATGTTGGTCAGTGTAATGTTGGTCAGTGTAATTTTGGTCAGTGTAATGTTGGTCAGTGTAATGTTGGTCAGTGTAATGTTGGTCAGTGTAATGTTGGTCAGTGTCGGTGCCAGTGTAATGTTTGTCAGTGTCAGTGTGTGTAATGTTGGTCAGTGTAATGTTGGTCAGTGTAATGTTGGTCAGTGTCGGTGCCAGTGTAATGTTGGTCAGTGTCAGTGTGTGTAATGTTGGTCAGTGTAATGTTGGTCAGTGTAATGTTGGTCAGTGTAATGTTGGTCAGTGTCGGTGCCAGTGTAATGTTTGTCAGTGTAATGTTGGTCAGTGTAATGTTGGTCAGTGTAATGTTGGTCAGCGTCAGTGTGTGTAATGTTGGTCAGTGTAATGTTGGTCAGTGTAATGTTGGTCAGTATCAGTATGTAATGTTGGTCAGTGTAATGTTGGTCAGTGTAATGTCGGTCAGTGTAATGTTGGTCAGTGTAATGTTGGTCGGTGTCAGTGTGTAATGTTGGTCAGTGTCAGTGTGTAATGTTGGTCAGTGTCAGTGTGTAATGTTGGTCAGTGTCAGTATGTAATGTTGGTCAGTGTAATGTTGGTCAGTGTAATGTTGGTCAGTGTGTAATGTTGGTCAGTGTCAGTGTGTAATGTTGGTCAGTGTAATGTTGGTCAGCGTCAGTGTGTGTAATGTTGGTCAGTGTAATGTTGGTCAGTGTAATGTTGGTCAGTGTAATGTTGGTCAGTGTAATTTTGGTCAGTGTAATGTTGGTCAGTGTAATGTTGGTCAGTGTCAGTGTGTGTAATGTTGGTCAGCGTAATGTTGGTCAGTGTAATGTTGGTCAGTGTAATGTTGGTCAGTGTCGGTGCCAGTGTAATGTTTGTCAGTGTCAGTGTGTGTAATGTTGGTCAGTGTAATGTTGGTCAGTGTAATGTTGGTCAGTGTAATGTTGGTCAGTGTCGGTGCCAGTGTAATGTTGGTCAGTGTCAGTGTGTGTAATGTTGGTCAGTGTAATGTTGGTCAGTGTAATGTTGGTCAGTGTAATGTTGGTCAGTGTAATGTTGGTCAGTGTCGGTGCCAGTGTAATGTTTGTCAGTGTAATGTTGGTCAGTGTAATGTTGGTCAGCGTCAGTGTGTGTAATGTCGGTCAGTGTAATGTTGGTCAGTGTAATGTTGGTCAGTGTAATGTTGGTCAGTGTCGGTGCCAGTGTAATGTTGGTCAGTGTCAGTGTGTGTAATGTTGGTCAGTGTAATGTTGGGCAGTGTAATGTTGGTCAGTGTAATGTTGGTCAGTGTCGGTGCCAGTGTAATGTTTGTCAGTGTTTGCTGTCATATTCAGAAAAGCTAGAGTAGCTTATCATCCCCTGAAAGTCTATGTTTCTCCAACCCTAAGTGTGATGCATATTATCCTGGGTATATTTATCATGTCTGTGTAGGCAGGAGGAGGGGGCCCTAATTTGGTTAGATCCTGTTCCATTAATTTCACTTACAGCGTCTATGATGACAAGCTTGTGCTATTGATAAATTGACTGTTGAATGAAGACTGTCTCCTAACAGTGGTTGACAAAGCCGGGGCTGAGTGGAGATTTGCCGGGACATAATTTAGGAGCTAACAGAATTAAATTACACACACAATGCTTCCCTGGTCTGGAAGTATCACAAAGAAAAATCTATTTCTGACCTTAAAGTGATGGTTAAAAGACATAAATAATTGGCTATAAAGGTTTTTGCTTCAGGGGAGGCGAGGTGGTCATCAAAGTGACGAGTGAGGTACAATCAACCCTAATGGTAGTTTAAAGCAGGGTTATGTTTGTAATGCCAGACTATGGAATCTAAATGTGTGTTTCTTATGGCGGTGACCTGGTTGACCGGCTCTAATGTGAAAGACTTTATTAGTGTTATTATGCATGGCTCACTCACCCCCTTAACCAGTCAATACTTGTCAAGATTCATTTAGAGAATGGTCCTCCTCTTCCTCCTCTGAGGAGCCTCCATTGGTGTAAAGATACAATTAGAGAATGGTCCTCCTCTTCCTCTGAGGAGGAGCCTCCATTGGTGTAAAGATACATTTAGAGAATGGTCCTCCTCTTCCTCCTCCGAGGAGCCTCCATTGGTGTAAAGATACAATTACAGAATTGTTTCAGAAAAATACTTTCTGTAGAGTGCCATATCTACCTGTCCACATGTCCACCTGTCTACCTGTCCTAATGTCCACCTGTCCACATTGTCACCTGTCCACCTGTCCACCTGTCATGTGTCCTATCATCTGTTAGGCTGTTGCTATAAGCACCACCCTCCAGTTCTGACTTCTACAGACAGTTGCTAGCTCATCACTGTCACCAGGACTGGGGGAGTGGGGTGCTGGTGGCTGTAAACTGGGGGAGTGGGGTGCTTCTGGGGTAAACAGGGGGAGTGGGGTGCTGGTGGGGGTAAACTGGGGGAGTGGGGTGCTTCTGGGGTAAACAGGGGGAGTGGGGTGCTGGTGGGGGTAAACTGGGGGAGTGGGGTGATGGTGGGGTAAACTGTGGGAGTGGGGTAAACTGTGGGAGTGGGGTGCTGGTGGGGTAAACTGTGGGAGTGGGGTGCTGGTGGGGGTAAACTGGGGGAGTGGGGTGCTGGTGGGGGTAAACTGGGGGAGTGGGGTGCTGGTGGGGGTAAACTGGGGGAGAGGGGTGCTGGTGGGGGTAAACTGTAGGAGTGGGGTGCTGGTGGGGGTAAACTGGGGGAGTGGGGTGCTGGTGGCTGTAAACAGGGGGAGTGGGGTGCTGGTGGGGTAAACTGGGGGAGTGGGGTGCTGGTGGGGGTAAACTGGGGGGGGGAGTGAGGTGCTGGTGGGGGTAAACTGGGGAGTGGGGTGCTGGTGGGGGTAAACTGGGGGAGTGGGGTACTGGGGTAGTGGTGGGGGTAAACTGGGGAGTGTGGTGCTGGTGGGGGTAAACTGGGGGAGTGGGGTGCTGGTGGGGGTAAACTGGGGGAGTGGGGTGCTGGTGGGGGTAAACTGGGGGAGTGGGGTGCTGGTGGCTGTAAACTGGGGGAGTGGGGTGATGGTGGGGGTAAACTATGGGAGTGGGGTGCTGGTGGGGGTAAACTGGGGGAGTGGGGTGCTGGTGGGGGTAAACTGGGGGAGTGGGGTACTGGGGTACTGGTGGGGGTAAATTGGGGAGTGTGGTGCTGGTGGGGGTAAACTGGGGGAGTGGGGTGCTGGTGGGGGTAAACTGGGGGAATGGGGTGCTGGTGGCGGTAAACTGGGGAGTGGGGTGCTGGTGGGGGTAAACTGGGGAGTGGGGTGATGGTGGGGGTAAACTGGGGAGTGGGGTGCTGGTGGGGGTAAACTGGGGGAGTGGGGTACTGGGGTACTGGTGGGGGTAAACTGGGGAGTGTGGTGCTGGTGGAGGTAAACTGGGGAGTGGGGTGCTGGTGGGGGTAAACTGGGGAGTGGGGTGCTGGTGGGGGTAAACTGGGGGAGTGGGGTGCTGGTGGCTGTAAACTGGGGGAGTGGGGTACTGGTGGGGGTAAACTGGGGGAGTGGGGTGCTGGTGGGGGTAAACTGGGGGAGTGGGGTGCTGGTGGGGGTAAACTGGGGGAGAGGGGTGCTGGGGTACTGGTGGGGGTAAATTGGGGAGTGTGGTGCTGGTGGGGGTAAACTGGGGGAGTGGAGTGCTGGTGGGGGTAAACTGGGGGAGTGGGGTGCTGGTGGGGGTAAACTGGGGAGTGGGGTGCTGGTGGGGGTAAACTGGGGAGTGGGGTGATGGTGGGGGTAAACTGGGGGAGTGGGGTGCTGGTGGGGGTAAACTGGGGGAGTGGGGTGCTGGTGGGGTAAACTGGGGGAGTGGGGTTCTGGTGGCTGTAAACTGGGGGAGTGAGGTGCTGGTGGGGTAAACTGGGGGAGTGGGGTTCTGGTGGCTGTAAACTGGGGGAGTGGGGGTAAACTGGGGGAGTGGGGGTAAACTGGGGGAGTGGGGTAAACTGGGGGAGTGGGGTGCTGGTGGGGGTAAACTGGGGGAGTTAGGTGCTGGTGGGGGTAAACTGGGGAGTGGGGTGCTGGTGGGGGTAAACTGGGGAGTGTGGTGCTGGTGGAGGTAAACTGGGGGAGTGGGGTGCTGGTGGGGGTAAACTGGGGGAGTGGGGTGCTGGTGGGGGTAAACTGGGGGAGTGGGGTACTGGGGTACTGGTGGGGGTAAACTGGGGAGTGTGGTGCTGGTGGAGGTAAACTGGGGGAGTGGGGTGCTGGTGGGGGTAAACTGGGGGAGTGGGGTGCTGGTGGGGGTAAACTGGGGGAGTGGGGGTAAACTGGGGGAGTGGGGGTAAACTGGTAAACTTGTTTACTTTGTTTATTGTTTTCCCTCTGAATGGCGAACCAGCCTCTATCTTGATGCAGTAATTGGACAGAAAACACGTTGACTTCACGTCAGCTTTATTTAATCAATTTGATGAGAATTTAAATCACCTGCAATCTGCACATCTAATACCCAGTTGAAACACTGATCTCCTCTGGAAACAAAGCTGACAGAAGGATTAGTTCATCCCAAATGGGACCACATTCCCTGCACTTATTTATTAGTATTATTAGTATTATTATTCATTAATTTATTTTTACCTTAGTTTCAAAAGGGAAGTAATATATACAAAAGCAAGCATATACAGCATGCAATAGAGGTAAACAAAAACATAGATACAAATAGATACAAAAACACAGTCAATTAAAAACAAACACCTTCATTATAAAAATATTTTGCTGTCTGAATTGTCCTAGGGACACCAAAGCATTCAATCGAAACATCTTTTGGGGAGATTATTCCCAAGCATAGGGTGTAAGGAAATTAATTAAAGGCCGATTTACCCAACTCTGTAGACACCAAAGTAGTCTCCTAAGTTACCTAACTCTGTAGACACCAAAGTAGTCTCCTAAGTTACCTAACTCTGTAGACACCAAAGTAGTCTCCTAAGTAGTCTCCTAAGTAGTCTCCTAAGTAGTCTTCTAAGTAGTCTCCTACTTAGAAGCCATATATTATAATAATGATTTATAGTATCACCACATTTAAGAACAGGGTAGAACTGTTGATAAATAGTGTTGGATTCGGGGTTAAACTTGAAACGTAGTTATATTCAGAAGTATAGGAACATTAGTTACCTAAGATACACGAGGGGGGGGGGCATTATGAAGCAGGAGGGGCTGAGGGCAAGGAAAACAATCGCATGTGACATTACTGGTAAGGGGAGAAACTGTTGAAAGCTCATATCACTCTGCTTAGCAAGAATGATGTAATTTTAGAGATGAGGAGGAGACTCCACCCAAAGCAGGGTATGAATACCACTTGGTTGAGCTTCTCTAGTGTCCGTGAGTTATCTACTCACAGTTAGAAGGTCCTTCTGTAGCTCAGTTGGTAGAGCATGGCGCTTGTAACGCCAGGGTAGTGGGTTCGATCCCTGGGACCACCCATACGTAGAATGTATGCACACATGACTGTAAGTTGCTTTGGATAAAAGCGTCTGCTAAATGGCATATATTATATTTATTATTATTATATTATATTATTATATTATTATATATTATTATTATATTATATTATATTATATTATATTATATTATATTATATTATATTATTAGAACCTAACAATAGTATCCCCGTAATCAACAACACGTATAATTGTTGATAGATAGTATCACCATAATCAACAACGGGTAGAAAAGTTGACTACACAATCTGCTTCCTGTTGACCAGAGAGGGGCAACATCTGTTTCTATACAAAAAAAGCCCACTTTCAATCTTTGCTTCTTAACAAACTCATTTGTATGCTTTTACACATTAATTAATTGTCAATCCAAATACCTTAGGTATTTGTATTCAGGGACTTGTTGGATTACAGAACCATCTGATGAGTGAACATGTAATCCATCTGAGACAATCTTACGAGCACTTGGAAACAATGTGAGTTTAAATCAGTACGGGCTTCCTGTACAGCTGTAAAATCAGACTGTAGCCTTGCCAAAGCCAGGTCAGCAGTCGGTGCAATTGAGTACACTGTAGTATCAACTGCATTAAACATTTTAAACAGGTTGACCAATGAAGAGAAGAGGTCCCAAAATGGATCCCTGTGGTACACCTTGATGTACTTCAAGAAATTCATACTTAACCCCATCAATCACGACGGCCTGAGTTCTGTCACTAAGAGAATCATGAAACCAAGAACAGGCGTCAGAACTCAGACCTATCGAGGACAACTTGTTCAATAAAATGACACGATCAACGGTATCAAAATCCTTTTGGCAGGTCTACAAATAAACCCTGATTGGATGGTCAGGCCTAAACCCTGATTGGATGGTCAGGCCTAAACCCTGATTGGATGGTCAGGCCTAAACCCTGATTGGATGGTCAGGCCTAAACCCTGATTGGATGGTCAGGCCTAAACCCTGATTGGATGGTCAGGCCTAAACCCTGATTGGATGGTCAGGCCTAAATCCTTTTGACAGGTCTACAAACAAAGCAGAACATTTCATTTTAGTGTCTAAAGCATTTGACAAATTTCATCAACAAATAATGGGGTTGCGGTGATAGTGCTGTGCCCTTGCCTAAACCCTGATTAATTGACATTGAAAATAGCATGTTCGGATAAAAAGAAAAAGCTAAATTGCTTATTTAGCAAAGTTTGGAGAATCTTGGCTAGACAGGAGATAGGACCATAATGATCAATATCACTACCACCCCCCCCTTATGGAGTGGCAGCACATAGCTTATATTTCCTGATAACAATATTACATTTAAGATATGCGTTCCTGAGTCGGCAATGAGGGGGGCGGGCACATTTGAGCAGACCCGGCTCCAATTGGTCAGCCCCTGTGGCTTGCTTCCTATCTACAGCAAGTAAGGCATCGAGGGCTACCGTTTTCAATCTGAGAAAATGCTTTGAATCAGCATTTTGCCCACTCTTAGAGATAGTATGCCTTAAAGACGCTCTTTCAAAAAGATAGCCCGCTGAAATAAAATGGCGATTAAATGCATCATTGATGTTATTTGTTTTTTTTGGTCTGTATTGGGGCCAGAGTCTGAATTCATTTGTTGTGGCAGTGAGGAAGAAGTAGAACCCTTCAGAGATTTGACAATCTTCCAGATTTTTTTTGCTGATTCCTCTCACAAACAGAAAAAGTCATTACGTAATAATCAGATTTAGCCTTTCTGATTTGTCTTATACGTTGATTCCTCGGTTGCTTAAAAGATTGCCAATCCGGGTCTAAGCTTGTGTTCCTGGCTTTGACCCAGGCAACATTTCTCTCTTATGAATCAGGCATTCGATCTACCTTCAACTCTCAAGAGCTTTCAAGGGAGCATGACTATCTACAATAGCGTTGAAGACATTTACAGAAACAAAAAAAAGCTTAAAGTTAGTCAGGTTCAGGGATTATCTGAAATACAAACCAAGGTCACTAATATATAAAAAAAAGCTAGTTCACTAAAGTGTTCAGAGTTCCTGTTAAAATCAAATCAAATCAAATGTTATTTGTCACATACACATGGTTAGCAGATGTTAATGCGAGTGTAGCGAAATGCTTGTGCTTCTAGTTCCGGCAATGCAGTGATAACCAACAAGTAATCTAACTAACAACTCCAAAACTACTGTCTTATACACAGTGTAAGGGGATAAAGAATATGTACATAAGGATGTATGAATGAGTGATGGTACAGAGCAGCATACAGTAGATGGTATCGAGTACAGTATATACATATGAGATGAGTATGTAAACAAAGTGGCATAGTTAAAGTGGCTAGTGATACATGTATTACATATGGATGCAGTAGATGATATAGAGTACAGTATATACGTATGAGACGAGTAAGTAAACAAAGTGGCATAGTTAAAGTGGCTAGTGATACATGTATTACATAAGGATGCAGTAGATGATATAGAGTACAGTATATACGTATGAGACGAGTAAGTAAACAAAGTGGCATAGTTAAAGTGGCTAGTGATACATGTATTACATACATCATGTATGTTAGTTCCTGTTAGTCTCACATCTCTGACATGTAAACCTGGGCAGTGGTCACTAAAATCCTGTGGGGAAAAAAACAAACACCAGTAACATCTTTAGTATTCGTCAAAATGAGATCAATCGTTGGTAGATCTTGATGGATCTTTCGGATTAGGCCGTGTAGGCTCAGTTGTCCGCTGAGACAGGTTTAGCTCAGAGCAAATATCTTTCAGCGTATCTCGACACTGGCGTCCTCTGAATCAATATAACATTTTCCCGTACTTAGTAGCTCAGATTGACCAAACTTAGATAGTAATTCAGATAAATTGTTAAGGGGCCCAAGAGGGAGCTGAGGGGCGGTGATATACACGCGCACTAGTGTCAGCTGACCAAGGTCCACATTAAGAACCAGACAGTCAAACGGCTAAAAGACAGAGGCCGCACAGCTGGTTATTATGACCAAGGCCCACACTAAGAACGAGACAGTCAAACTGCTTAGAGACAGAGGCAGCACAGCTGGTTATTATGACCAAGGCCCACATTAAGAACCAGACAGTCAAACTGCTTAGAGACAGAGGCAGCTAGAGCTACAAAAAATATTTATAAATATGGCAACAACCACAACTCTGCCGATTCTGTCTCATCTGTAAACACCTAATCCAGACAGTGACAGATCGGAGTCCATCACGGAATTATTCAACCAAATTTCAGAAATGACCAGAATGTCCATGTTGGATTGGGAAACCCGGATGATAATGAAATCAATCTTTTAAGGTGAATGCACCATTTTGTAAGTCGCTCTGGATAAGAGCGTCTGCTAAATGACTTAAATGTAATGATGTAATGTAAATCAAACTTATAGCATTTACATGAATCAGTCCAATACTGCAGCTGTGGGTTTTCAGATCTTATCAAATGGAGTCTCTCATAAAAGCATACTATGATCAGTAGGTAACAACTTGTAATGAAAATACCATGGGATTGATTTGAATTGATATACAGCAGATGCAAGATTGTCTGGAACTGGCCTCGAACGGGGACGTGGGCGGCACACTATGGAGTGGTGGGTGCGGAGTCAGACACAGAGGGCAGAGGATTCATAGAAAACCCAACTTTATTTCGGTAAACGGGTAAGTGGTCAACGCCAACACAACAGACGAACCAAATATGACGGACCCCCAAATATGACCGACCCCCAAACGGGACCGACCCCCAAACGGGACCGACCCCCAAACGGGAAAGACCCCCAAATATGAGGGGTCAAATATTGTGTCCTCCTCCCAGAGCGCCAAGAACCTTGGCGTGATCCTGGACAACACCCTGTCGTTCTCAACTAACATCAAGGCGGTGGCCCGTTCCTGTAGGTTCATGCTCTACAACATCCGCAGAGTACGACCCTGCCTCACACAGGAAGCGGCGCAGGTCCTAATCCAGGCACTTGTCATCTCCCGTCTGGATTACTGCAACTCGCTGTTGGCTGGGCTCCCTGCCTGTGCCATTAAACCCCTTCAACTCATCCAGAACGCCGCAGCCCGTCTGGTGTTCAACCTTCCCAAGTTCTCTCACGTCACCCCGCTCCTCCGTTCTCTCCACTGGCTTCCAGTTGAAGCTCGCATCCGCTACAAGACCATGGTGCTTGCCTACGGAGCTGTGAGGGGAACGGCACCTCAGTACCTCCAGGCTCTGATCAGGCCCTACACCCAAACAAGGGCACTGCGTTCATCCACCTCTGGCCTGCTCGCCTCCCTACCACTGAGGAAGTACAGCTCCCGCTCAGCCCAGTCAAAACTGTTCGCTGCCCTGGCCCCCCAATGGTGGAACAAACTCCCTCACGACGCCAGGACAGCGGAGTCAATCACCACCTTCCGGAGACACCTGAAACCCCACCTCTTTAAGGAATACCTAGGATAGGTTAAGTAATCCCTCTCACCCCACCCCCCCTAAGTTTTAGATGCACTATTGTTAAGTGACTGTCCCACTGGATGTCATAAGGTGAATGCACCAATTTGTAAGTCGCTCTGGATAAGAGCGTCTGCTAAATGACTTAAATGTAAATGTAAATATGACCGACACCCAAACGGGACAGACACAGAGAGCCGGTGGTCAACGGCAACACAACAGGCGAACCAAATATGACCGACCCCCAAACGGGACACCAAAACGGTCCGAGAACATACTACACACAACCATCCACAGACAAAACAGAAAACAAGCCCCTTCACAAAAACAGGTGGGCGTAACCGGCTTAAATAGCCCTAAAACAAATCTCAAACAAGGAACAGGTGAAATAAATACAGACATAAGAAACAGAAAAGGAAAAAGGGACCGGTGACGACGACTGCCGAGCGCCGCCCGAACAGGAAGGGGAGTTACCTTCGGTGGAAGTTGTGACAGTGGACCTGCGGTATGATGATAATGCTGATCATTTATGGTTGGGATTATCTGAGCGGCACTTGTGGTGTTGATAAATGTCTCAGCACAGCCTTAAAATGTGAGGACCGAGTCTCTAAAACAAGCATACTATGCTCAGATAAGTCTCAGCACAGCCTTAAAATGTGAGGACAGAGTCTCTAAAACAAGCATACTATGCTCAGATAAGTCTCAGCACAGCCTTAAAATGTGAGGACCGAGTCTCTAAAACAAGCATACTATGCTCAGATAAGTCTCAGCACAGCCTTAAAATGTGAGGACCGAGTCTCTAAAATAAGCATACTATGCTCAGATAAGTCTCAGCACAGCCTTAAAATGTGAGGACCGAGTCCAGGCTCCAAGATGGATTGGATGGACCCCGTCCTCTCTGTAGAACATCTTCTGTTTCCAGAAGGTGTCAAAGTAAGTCCGACAGAGCTACAGTGGACTCGTAGCCAGTCGGGTCGTGCCAGCAACCTACTGAATCTTTCACTGCTACGACTCAGGGAAGGCACTGGGCCTGAAATAATTGGACGCTTGTTGGAGTCTTTCAGGTATCCAATTAGTTCTTTAAAACCTGGTAAATACAACTCCTGCAGTGCACAAATTGTTCCTTTGAACGCGGAAGCCTCCATGAGGAGAGAAATAGCATCTCAATCCATGTCTCAGAGAAAACGATTTACAGGCAGAATAAAAAAGAAAAAGAAGGACCTATATGGGCAGTTGGGATATACACCCTATTCCCTATGTAGTGCACTACTTTAGACCAGAGCCCTATGGAAGCCTATTCCCTATATAGTGCACTACTTTAGACCAGAGCCCTATGGAACCCTATTCCCTATATAGTGCACTACTTTAGACCAGAGCCCTATGGAACCCTATTCCCTATATAGTACACTACTTTAGACCAGAGCCCTATGGAACCCTATTCCCTATATAGTGCACTACTTTAGACCAGAAGCCTATAGAACCCTATTCCCTATATAGTGCACTACTTTAGACCAGAGCCCTATGGAACCCTATTCCCTATATAGTGCACTACTTTAGACCAGAGCCCTATAGAACCCTATTCCCTATATAGTGCACTACTTTAGACCAGAGCCCTATGGAACCCTATTCCCTATATAGTGCACTACTTTAGACCAGAGCCCTATAGAACCCTATTCCCTATATAGTGCACTACTTTAGACCAGAGCCCTATGGAACCCTATTCCCTATATAGTGCACTACTTTAGACCAGAGCCCTATAGAACCCTATTCCCTATATAGTGCACTACGGTTGACCAGAGCCCTATAGAACCCTATTCCCTATATAGTGCACTACTTTAGACCAGAGCCCTATAGAACCCTATTCCCTATATAGAGCACTACTTTAGACCAGAGCCCTATGGAACCCTATTCCCTATATAGTGCACTACTTTAGACCAGAGCCCTATAGAACCCTATTCCCTATATAGTGCACTACTTTAGACCAGAGCCCTATGGAACCCTATTCCCTATATAGTGCACTACTTTAGACCAGAGCCCTATAGAACCCTATTCCCTATATAGTGCACTACTTTAGACCAGAGCCCTATAGAACCCTATTCCCTATATAGTGCACTACTTTAGACCAGAGCCCTATAGAACCCTATTCCCTATATAGTGCACTACTTTAGACCAGAGCCCTATGGAACCCTATTCCCTATATAGTGCACTACTTTAGACCAGAGCCCTATGGAACCCTATTCCCTATATAGTGCACTACTTTAGACCAGAGCCCTATGGAACCCTATTCCCTATATAGTGCACTACTTTAGACCAGAGCCCTATGGAACCCTATTCCCTATATAGTGCACTACTTTAGACCAGAGCCCTATGGAACCCTATTCCCTATATAGTGCACTACTTTAGACCAGAGCCCTATGGAACCCTATTCCCTATATAGTGCACTACTTTAGACCAGAGCCCTATGGAACCCTATTCCCTATATAGTGCACTACTTTAGACCAGAGCCCTATGGAACCCTATTCCTATATAGTGCACTACTTTAGACCAGAGCCCTATGGAACCCTATTCCCTATATAGTGCACTACTTTAGACCAGAGCCCTATGGAACCCTATTCCCTATATAGTGCACTACTTTAGACCCTAGACCCTATTCCCTATATAGTGACTACCCAGAGCCCTATTCCCTATATAGTGCACTACTTTAGACCAGAGCCCTATGGAACCCTATTCCCTATATAGTGCACTACTTTAGACCAGAGCCCTATGGAACCCTATTCCCTATATAGTGCACTACTTTAGACCAGAGCCCTATGGAACCCTATTCCCTATATAGTGCACTACTTTAGACCAGAGCCCTATGGAACCCTATTCTACTTTAGACCAGAGCCCTATGGAACCCTATTCCCTATATAGTGCACTACTTTAGACCAGAGCCCTATGGAACCCTATTCCCTATATAGTGCACTACTTTAGACCAGAGCCCTATGGAACCCTATTCCCTATATAGTGCACTACTTTAGACCAGAGCCCTATGGAACCCTATTCCCTATATAGAGCACTACTTTAGACCAGAGCCCTATGGAACCCTATTCCCTATATAGTGCACTACTTTAGACCAGAGCCCTATGGAACCCTATTCCCTATATAGTGCAGAGCCCTATAGAACTTTAGACCAGAGCCCTATGGAACCCTATTCCCTATATAGTGCACTACTTTAGACCAGAGCCCTATAGAACCCTATTCCCTATATAGTGCACTACTTTAGACCAGAGCCCTATAGAACCCTATTCCCTATATAGTGCACTACTTTAGACCAGAGCCCTATGGAACCCTATTCCCTATATAGTGCACTACTTTAGACCAGAGCCCTATGGAACCCTATTCCCTATATAGTGCACTACTTTAGACCAGAGCCCTATGGAACCCTATTCCCTATATAGTGCACTACTTTAGACCAGAGCCCTATGGAACCCTATTCCCTATATAGTGCACTACTTTAGACCAGAGCCCTATGGAACCCTATTCCCTATATAGTGCACTACTTTAGACCAGAGCCCTATGGAACCCTATTCCCTATATAGTGCACTACTTTAGACCAGAGCCCTATGGAACCCTATTCCCTATATAGTGCACTACTTTAGACCAGAGCCCTATGGAACCCTATTCCCTATATAGTGCACTACTTTAGACCAGAGCCCTATGGAACCCTATTCCCTATATAGTGCACTACTTTAGACCAGAGCTATTCTAGTGCACTACTTTAGACCAGAGCCCTATGGAACCCTATTCCCTATATAGTGCACTACTTTAGACCAGAGCCCTATGGAACCCTATTCCCTATATAAAGCACTACTTTATATGGAACCCTATTCCCTATATAGTGCACTACTTTAGACCAGAGCCCTATGGAACCCTATTCCCTATATAGAGCACTACTTTAGACCAGAGCCCTATGGAACCCTATTCCCTATATAGTGCACTACTTTAGACCAGAGCCCTATGGAACCCTATTCCCTATATAGAGCACTACTTTAGACCAGAGCCCTATGGAACCCTATTCCCTATATAGAGCACCTTTAGACCAGAGCCCTATGGAACCCTCCCTATATAGTGCACTACTTTAGACCAGAGCCCTATGGAACCCTATTCCCTATATAGTGCACTACTTTAGACCAGAGTCCTATGGAACCCTATTCCCTATATAGTGCACTACTTTAGACCAGAGCCCTATGGAACCCTATTCCCTATATAGTGCACTACTTTAGACCAGAGCCCTATGGAACCCTATTCCCTATATAGAGCACTACTTTAGACCAGAGCCCTATGGAACCCTATTCCCTATATAGAGCACTACTTTAGACCAGAGCCCTATGGAACCCTATTCCCTATATAGTGCACTACTTTAGACCAGAGCCCTATAGAACCCTATTCCCTATATAGTGCACTACTTTAGACCAGAGCCCTATAGAACCCTATTCCCTATATAGAGCACTACTTTAGACCAGAGCCCTATGGAACCCTATTCCTAACCTTTAGACCAGAGCCCTATAGAACCCTATTCCCTATAGTGCACTACTTTAGACCAGAGCCCTATGGAACCCTATTCCCTATATAGTGCACTACTTTAGACCAGAGCCCTATAGAACCCTATTCCCTATATAGTGCACTACTTTAGACCAGAGCCCTATAGAACCCTATTCCCTATATAGTGCACTACTTTAGACCAGAGCCCTATAGAACCCTATTCCCTATATAGTGCACTACTTTAGACCAGAGCCCTATGGAACCCTATTCCCTATATAGTGCACTACTTTAGACCAGAGCCCTATGGAACACTATTCCCTATATAGTGCACTACTTTAGACCAGAGCCCTATGGAACCCTATTCCCTATATAGTGCACTACTTTAGACCAGAGCCCTATAGAACCCTATTCCCTATATAGTGCACTACTTTAGACCAGAGTCCTATGGAACCCTATTCCCTATATAGTGCACTACTTTAGACCAGAGCCCTATGGAACCCTATTCCCTATATAGTGCACTACTTTAGACCAGAGCCCTATGGAACCCTATTCCCTATATAGAGCACTACTTTAGACCAGAGCCCTATGGAACCCTATTCCCTATATAGTGCACTACTTTAGACCAGAGCCCTATAGAACCCTATTCCCTATATAGTGCACTACTTTAGACCAGAGCCCTATAGAACCCTATTCCCTATATAGAGCACTACTTTAGACCAGAGCCCTATGGAACCCTATTCCCTATATAGTGCACTACTTTAGACCAGAGCCCTATAGAACCCTATTCCCTATATAGTGCACTACTTTAGACCAGAGCCCTATGGAACCCTATTCCCTATATAGTGCAACTTTAGACCAGAGCCCTATTATTCCCTATATAGTGCACTACTTTAGACCAGAGCCCTATAGAACCCTATTCCCTATATAGTGCACTACTTTAGACCAGAGCCCTATAGAACCCTATTCCCTATATAGTGCACTACTTTAGACCAGAGCCCTATGGAACCCTATTCCCTATATAGTGCACTACTTTAGACCAGAGCCCTATGGAACCCTATTCCCTATATAGTGCACTACTTTAGACCAGAGCCCTATGGAACCCTATTCCCTATATAGTGCACTACTTTAGACCAGAGCCCTATGGAACCCTATTCCCTATATAGTGCACTACTTTAGACCAGAGCCCTATGGAACCCTATTCCCTATAGTGCACTACTTTAGACCAGAGCCCTATGGAACCCTATTCCCTATATAGTGCACTACTTTAGACCAGAGCCCTATGGAACCCTATTCCCTATATAGTGCACTACTTTAGACCAGAGCCCTATGGAACCCTATTCCCTATATAGTGCACTACTTTAGACCAGAGCCCTATGGAACCCTATTCCCTATATAGTGCACTACTTTAGACCAGAGCCCTATGGAACCCTATTCCCTATATAAAGCACTACTTTAGACCAGAGCCCTATGGAACCCTATTCCCTATATAGTGCACTACTTTAGACCAGAGCCCTATGGAACCCTATTCCCTATATAAAGCACTACTTTAGACCAGAGCCCTATGGAACCCTATTCCCTATATAGTGCACTACTTTAGACCAGAGCCCTATGGAACCCTATTCCTTATTATAGTGCACTACTTTAGACCAGAGCCCTATGGAACCCAATTCCCTATTATAGTTTAGACCAGAGCCCTATGGAACCCTATTCCCTATTATAGTGCACTACTTTAGACCAGAGCCCTATGGAACCCTATTCCCTACATAGTGCACTACTTTAGACCAGAGCCCTATGGAACCCTATTCCCTATTATAGTGCACTACTTTAGACCAGAGCCCTATGGAACCCAATTCCCTATTATAGTGCACTACTTTAGACCAGAGCCCTATGGAACCCTATTCCCTATATAGTGCACTACTTTAGACCAGAGCCCTATGGACCCTATTCCCTATATAGTGCACTACTTTAGACCAGAGCCCTATGGAACCCTATTCCCTATATAGTGCACTACTTTAGACCAGAGCCCTATGGAACCCTATTCCCTATATAGTGCACTACGGTTGACCAGGGCCCATAGGGAATAGGGTACGACTTGGGATGCATCAGGAAGGCTGCTGTGCCTTTAATTTCCCCTCCGTGTCTCCTAACAGGAAATCAGGATAAATTACTATGAGCTAAAATAGCATTCATTCGGAGGGTTGGAGATGATAAATGGTCGTTCTATTCTCATTGATTGGATTCCGTTCCCTATAGCACACACTAGACTAGGTTCCGGTCCTAAATTGCACCCTATTCCCCACACAGTGCACTACTATGTCCTATGGGCTCTGGTCAGATGTAGTGCGCTATATAGGGAATAGGTTGCCATTTCGGACGCATTCTAACAGGATCTAAGAGCATTAACGTTGAGTGTGTGAATGAAGTCCTGCAGTTGGTGGAGGTCATAGTTAGCATATTTTAACACACAGGTAATAGTTAGCATATTTCAACAGTCACAGATAATAGTTAGCATATTTCAACAGTCACAGGTCATAGTTAGCATATTTTAACACACAGGTAATAGTTAGCATATTTTAACACACAGATAATAGTTAGCATATTTTAACACACAGGTAATAGTTAGCATATTTCAACAGTCACAGATAATAGTTAGCATATTTCAACAGTCACAGATAATAGTTAGCATATTTCAACAGTCACAGATAATAGTTAGCATATTTCAACAGTCACAGATAATAGTTAGCATATTTTAACACACAGATAATAGTTAGCATATTTTAACACACAGATAATAGTTAGCATATTTCAACAGTCACAGATAATAGTTAGCATATTTTAACAGTCACAGATAATAGTTAGCATATTTCAACACACAGGTAATAGTTAGCATATTTTAACACACAGATAATAGTTAGCATATTTCAACTCTTGAGTTGTGAATGAAGTACTGTGGTTAGGGGAGGTCATAGTTAGCATATTTCAACACTCATAGTGGGAATGAAAGCCATTCTGTCTTTTCTCAAGGGTCTACTGTTATATTGTCATTGTTCTGTTCATCAGACCAGATTAATTAATTGATACGAAGAAACGCGTTTGAGGTGTAGCTTATTACCTTTTGGGGTGAATAAGTAAAGTTTTCAATTTTTAAGGATATAGAAAATGGATGGTGGTTTTTCAATGATGTGTTTAAAAAGATGTGTTTAATTTAAAACAGTTTGCTGTTCAGGCCTTGTGCATAAATGAGTGAATTTAATTCAAAAGGTAATTGTGTGCCTCGTTTAATGTAGAAACATTTTCTAGAAGGTCATTTGCTAATGGTACTATTGAAACTGGTCCAAGACAAAAGACAAGGTGTTCTCGATAAAGAACCAGGAGTTTTTGGAGGAGGAACAGAACGTATGGTTTTGGTTACAGAGTTACAACCTTACTAACATCTTATTTACATTCATCATATTAATACATGTGAATATATTAATACACGGGGTCCTTCTGTAGCTCAGTTGGTAGAGCATGGCGCTTGTAACGCCAGGTTAGTGGGTTCGATCCCCGGGACCACCCATACGTAGAATGTATGCACACATGACTGTAAGTCGCTTTGGATAAAAGCGTCTGCTAAATGGCATATATTATATATTATTATTATTATGAATATATTAATTCTCCTAGGAGATAGATGTGACAGTCCAGTCTAAATAGATGAATCCCTGAAAATGTATTTTGTTTTTAAAGAAGTAGTCAACACTAGAAATCTAGTATTTCTCCGTTCATAACGTGTCACATTTTCTGCATCAGTCGTGAAGTTTGATTTATTTTCAAGCGGTGAATAGCAGAGGTGATACATGCTGATAGGCTGATAGAATAACGATGATGTATGAAGACATCACCAGGAGGGGAGGAGTCTGGGCCGGCTGACATGGACCATTCTGATTGATTGGCAGGTTCTTATCTGACGGGGAGGCGGGTATTGTGTGTGTCTGGGTTGTGGAGAAACCAAACAAGAGGGAACAGAGCTGTAGTCATGTCATGCCTTTGGTTGACCTCCTCTTTAACATATCTAGACTGATCCTTATCACATCAGACCAATGTTATCAGATCTAACCCTCACAATAGACTGACCTTACCAATAAAGACATTATTCTCCCTTTCTCTCACTCTCTCTCTCTCTCTCTCTCTCTCTCTCTCTCTCTCTCTCTCTCTCTCTCTCTCTCTCTCTCTCTCTCTCTCTCTCTCTCTCTCTCTCTCTCTCTCTCTCTCTCTCTCTAACCAGACATACTGTATAGCAGTAACAATAACCAGACATATAGCAGTAACAATAACCAGACATATAGCAGTAACTATAACCAGACACTGTATAGCAGTAACTATAACCAGACACTGTATAGCAGTAACTATAACCAGACATATAGCAGTAACTATAACCAGACATATAGCAGTAACAATAACCAGACATATAGCAGTAACAATAACCAGACATACTGTATAGCAGTAACTATAACCAGACATACTGTATAGCAGTAACAATAACCAGACATATAGCAGTAACTATAACCAGACATACTGTATAGCAGTAACTATAACCAGACATATAGCAGTAACAATAACCAGACATATAGCAGTAACAAGAACCAGACATATAGCAGTAACAATAACCAGACATATAGCAGTAACAAGAACCAGACATATAGCAGTAACAAGAACCAGACATATAGCAGTAACTATAACCAGACATATAGCAGTAACTATAACCAGACATATAGCAGTAACTATAACCAGACATACAGTATAGCAGTAACTATAACCAGACATATAGCAGTAACAATAACCAGACATATAGCAGTAACTATAACCAGACAAATAGCAGTAACTATAACCAGACATATAGCAGTAACTATAACCAACATATAGCAGACATAACCAGACATATAGCAGTAACTATAACCAGACATATAGCAGTAACTATAACCAGACATATAGCAGTAACTATAACCAGACATATAGCAGTAACAATAACCAGACATATAGCAGTAACTATAACCAGACATATAGCAGTGACATATAGCAGTAACTATAACCAGACATACTGTATAGCAGTAACTATAACCAGACATATAGCAGTAACTATAACCAGACATACTGTATAGCAGTAACAATAACCAGACATATAGCAGTAACAATAACCAGACATACTGTATAGCAGTAACAATAACCAGACATACTGTATAGCAGTAACTATAACCAGACATATAGCAGTAACTATAACCAGACATATAGCAGTAACTATAACCAGACATATAGCAGTAACTATAACCAGACATATAGCAGTAACTATAACCAGACATATAGCAGTAACTATAACCAGACATATAGCAGTAACTATAACCAGACATATAGCAGTAACTATAACCAGACATATAGCAGTAACAAGAACCAGACATATAGCAGTAACTATAACCAGACATATAGCAGTAACTATAACCAGACATATAGCAGTAACTATAACCAGACATATAGCAGTAACTATAACCAGACATACTGTATAGCAGTAACTATAACCAGACATACTGTATAGCAGTAACTATAACCAGACATACTGTATAGTAGTAACTATAACCAGACATACTGTATAGCAGTAACTATAACCAGACATACTGTATAGCAGTAACTATAACCAGACATATAGCAGTAACAATAACCAGACATACAGCAGTAACTATAACCAGACATATAGCAGTAACAATAACCAGACATATAGCAGTAACAATAACCAGACATACTGTATAGCAGTAACAATAACCAGACATATAGCAGTAACAATAACCAGACATATAGCAGTAACAATGAGGGGACTGAGGCTTCAGTGTGTTAGTAGAACAGGTTAGTGAACTCAGCCCCGGGACCAGCTGGATGAGGGGACTGAGGCTTCAGTGTGTTAGTAGAACAGGTTAGTGAACTCAGCCCCGGGACCAGCTGGATGAGGGGACTGATGCTTCAGTGGGTTAGTAGAACAGGTTTGAGAACTCAGCCCCAGGACCAGCTGTTCAGTGTGTTAGTAGAACAGGTTAGTGAACTCAGCCCCAGGACCAGCTGGATGAGGGGACTGAGGCGTCAGTGTGTTAGTAGAACAGGTTTGTGAACTCAGCCCCAGGAGCAGCTGGATGAGGGGACTGAGGCTTCAGTGTGTTAGTAGAACAGGTTTGTGAACTCAGCCCCAGGACCAGCTGGATGAGGGGACTGAGGCTTCAGTGGGTTAGTAGAACAGGTTAGTGAACTCAGCCCCAGGACCAGCTGGATGATGGGACTGAGGCTTCAGTGTGTTAGTAGAACAGGTTAGTGAACTCAGCCCCAGGACCAGCTGGATGAGGGAACTGAGGCTTCAGTGGGTTAGTAGAACAGGTTTGAGAACTCAGCCCCAGGACCAGCTGTTCAGTGTGTTAGTAGAACAGGTTAGTGAACTCAGCCCCAGGACCAGCTGGATGAGGGGACTGAGGCGTCAGTGTGTTAGTAGAACAGGTTTGTGAACTCAGCCCCAGGACCAGCTGGATGAGGGAACTGAGGCTTCAGTGTGTTAGTAGAACAGGGTAGTGAACTCAGCCCCGGGACCAGCTGGATGAGGGGACTGAGGCTTCAGTGTGTTAGTAGAACAGGTTAGTGAACTCAGCCCCAGGACCAGCTGGATGAGGGGACTGAGGCTTCAGTGGGTTAATAGAACAGGTTTGAGAACTCAGCCCCAGGACCAGCTGTTCAGTGTGTTAGTAGAACAGGTTAGTGAACTCAGCCCCAGGACCAGCTGGATGAGGGGACTGAGGCGTCAGTGTGTTAGTAGAACAGGTTTGTGAACTCAGCCCCAGGACCAGCTGGATGAGGGAACTGAGGCTTCAGTGTGTTAGTAGAACAGGTTATTGAACTCAGCCCCGGGACCAGCTGGATGAGGGGACTGAGGCTTCAGTGTGTTAGTAGAACAGGTTTGTGAACTCAGCCCCAGGACCAGCTGTTCAGTGTGTTAGTAGAACAGGTTAGTGAACTCAGCCCCAGGACCAGCTGGATGAGGGGACTGAGGCTTCAGTGGGTTAGTAGAACAGGTTTGTGAACTCGGCCCCAGGACTAGCTGGATGAGAGGACTGAGGCTTCAGTGTGTTAGTAGAACAGGTTAGTGAACTCAGCCCCAGGACCAGATGGATGAGGGGACTGAGGCTTCAGTGTGTTAGTCGAACAGGTTATTGAATTCAGCCCCGGGACCAGCTGGATGAGGGGACTGAGGCTTCAGTGTGTTAGTAGAACAGGTTAGTGAACTCAGCCCCAGGACCAGCTGGATGAGGGGACTGAGGCGTCAGTGTGTTAGTAGAACAGGTTAGTGAACTCAGCCCCAGGACCAGCTGGATGAGGGAACTGAGGCTTCAGTGGGTTACTAGAACAGGTTTCAGTGAACTCTCAGCCCCAGGACCAGCTGGATGAGGGGACTGAGGCTTCTGTGTGTTAGTAGAACAGGTTTGTGAACTCAGCCCCAGGACCAGCTGGATGAGGGACTGAGGCTTCAGTGTGTTAGTAGAACAGGTTTGTGAACTCAGCCCCAGGACCAGCTGGATGAGGGGACTGAGGCTTCAGTGTGTTAGTAGAACAGGTTTGTGAACTCAGCCCCAGGACCAGCTGGATGAGGGAACTGAGGCTTCAGTGGGTTAGTAGAACAGGTTTGAGAACTCAGCCCCAGGACCAGCTGTTCAGTGTGTTAGTAGAACAGGTTAGTGAACTCAGCCCCAGGACCAGCTGGATGAGGGGACTGAGGCTTCAGTGTGTTAGTAGAACAGGTTTGTGAACTCAGCCCCAGGACCAGCTGTTGAGGGAACTGAGGCTGTGTGTTAGTAGAACAGGTTATTGAACTCAGCCCCGGGACCAGCTGGATGTAGAACAGGTTAGTGAACTCAGCCCCAGGACCAGCTGGATGAGGGGACTGAGGCTTCAGTGGGTTAGTAGAAGCTGGATTTGTGAACTAGAACAGGTTAGTGAACTCAGCCCCAGGACCAGCTGGATGAGGGGACTGAGGCTTCAGTGGGTTAGTAGAACAGGTTAGTGAACTCAGCCCCAGGACCAGCTGGATGATGGGACTGAGGCTTCAGTGTGTTAGTAGAACAGGTTAGTGAACTCAGCCCCAGGACCAGCTGGATGAGGGGACTGAGGCTTCAGTGTGTTAGTAGAACAGGTTAGTGAACTCAGCCCCAGGACCAGCTGGATGAGGGGACTGAGGCTTCAGTGTGTTAGTAGAACAGGTTAGTGAACTCAGCCCCAGGACCAGCTGGATGAGGGGACTGAGGCTTCAGTGTGTTAGAGAACAGGTTAGTGAACTCAGCCCCAGGACCAGCTGGATGAGGGGACTGAGGCTTCAGTGTGTTAGTAGAACAGGTTTGTGAACTCAGCCCCAGGACCAGCTGGATGAACAGGGACTGAGGCTTCAGTGTGTTAGTAGAACAGGTTTGTGAACTCAGCCCCAGGACCAGCTGGATGAGGGTGAACTGAGGCTTCAGTGTGTTAGTAGAACAGGTTTGTGAACTCAGCCCCAGGACCAGCTGGATGAGGGGACTGAGGCTTCAGTGTGTTAGTAGAACAGGTTTGTGAACTCAGCCCCAGGACCAGCTGGATTCAGTTCAGTGTGTTAGTAGAACAGGTTAGTGAACTCAGCCCCAGGACCAGCTGGATGAGGGGACTGAGGCTTCAGTGGGTTAGTAGAACAGGTTTGTGAACTCAGCCCCAGGACCAGCTGGATGAGGGGACTGAGGCTTCAGTGTGTTAGTAGAACAGGTTAGTGAACTCAGCCCCAGGACCAGCTGGATGAGGGGACTGAGGCTTCAGTGGGTTAGTAGAACAGGTTATTGAACTCAGCCCCAGGACCAGCTGGATGATGGGACTGAGGCTTCAGTGTGTTAGTAGAACAGGTTAGTGAACTCAGCCCCAGGAACAGCTGGATGAGGGAACTGAGGCTTCAGTGGGTTAGTAGAACAGGTTTGAGAACTCAGCCCCAGGACCAGCTGTTCAGTGTGTTAGTAGAACAGGTTAGTGAACTCAGCCCCAGGACCAGCTGGATGAGGGGACTGAGGCTTCAGTGGGTTAGTAGAACAGGTTTGTGAACTCAGCCCCAGGACCAGCTGGATGAGGGGAACTGAGGCTTCAGTGTGTTAGTAGAACAGGTTAGTGAACTCAGCCCCAGGACCAGCTGGATGAACTGAGGCTTCAGTGGGTTAGTAGAACAGGTTAGTGAACTCAGCCCCAGGACCAGCTGGATGAGGGACTGAGGCTTCAGTGTGTTAGTAGAACAGGTTAGTGAACTCAGCCCCAGGACCAGCTGGATGAGGGGACTGAGGCTTCAGTGTGTTAGTAGAACAGGTTTGTGAACTCAGCCCCAGGACCAGCTGTTCAGTGTGTTAGTAGAACAGGTTAGTGAACTCAGCCCCAGGACCAGCTGGATGAGGGGACTGAGGCTTCAGTGGGTTAGTAGAACAGATTTGTGAACTCGGCCCCAGGACTAGCTGGATGAGGGGACTGAGGCTTCAGTGTGTTAGTAGAACAGGTTAGTGAACTCAGCCCCAGGACCAGCTGGATGAGGGGACTGAGGCTTCAGTGGGTTAGTAGAACAGGTTAGTGAACTGGATGAGGGGACTGAGCCCCAGGACCAGCTGGATGATGGGACTGAGGCTTCAGTGTGTTAGTAGAACAGGTTAGTGAACTCAGCCCCAGGACCAGCTGGATGAGGGGACTGAGGCGTCAGTGTGTTAGTAGAACAGGTTAGTGAACTCAGCCCCAGGACCAGCTGGATGAGGGAACTGAGGCTTCAGTGTGTTACTAGAACAGGTTAGTGAACTCAGCCCCAGGACCAGCTGGATGAGGGGACTGAGGCTTCTGTGTGTTAGTAGAACAGGTTTGTGAACTCAGCCCCAGGACCAGCTGGATGAGGGGACTGAGGCTTCCGTGTGTTAGTAGAACAGGTTTGTGAACTCAGCCCCAGGACCAGCTGGATGAGGGGACTGAGGCTTCAGTGTGTTAGTAGAACAGGTTTGTGAACTCAGCCCCAGGACCAGCTGGATGAGGGAACTGAGGCTTCAGTGGGTTAGAACAGGTTAGTGAACTCAGCCCCAACAGGTTTGAGAACTCAGCCCCAGGACCAGCTGTTCAGTGTGTTAGTAGAACAGGTTAGTGAACTCAGCCCCAGGACCAGCTGGATGAGGGGACTGAGGCGTCAGTGTGTTAGTAGAACAGGTTTGTGAACTCAGCCCCAGGACCAGCTGGATGAGGGAACTGAGGCTTCAGTGTGTTAGTAGAACAGGTTAGTGAACTCAGCCCCGGGACCAGCTGGATGAGGGGACTGAGGCTTCAGTGTGTTAATAGAACAGGTTTGTGAACTCAGCCCCAGGACCAGCTGTTCAGTGTGTTAGTAGAACAGGTTAGTGAACTCAGCCCCAGGACCAGCTGGATGAGGGGACTGAGGCTTCAGTGGGTTAGTAGAACAGATTTGTGAACTCGGCCCCAGGACTAGCTGGATGAGGGGACTGAGGCTTCAGTGTGTTAGTAGAACAGGTTAGTGAACTCAGCCCCAGGACCAGCTGGATGAGGGGACTGAGGCTTCAGTGGGTTAGTAGAACAGGTTAGTGAACTCAGCCCCAGGACCAGCTGGATGATGGGACTGAGGCTTCAGTGTGTTAGTAGAACAGGTTAGTGAACTCAGCCCCAGGAACAGCTGGATGAGGGAACTGAGGCTTCAGTGGGTTAGTAGAACAGGTTTGAGAACTCAGCCCCAGGACCAGCTGTTCAGTGTGTTAGTAGAACAGGTTAGTGAACTCAGCCCCAGGACCAGCTGGATGAGGGGACTGAGGCGTCAGTGTGTTAGTAGAACAGGTTTGTGAACTCAGCCCCAGGACCAGCTGGATGAGGGAACTGAGGCTTCAGTGTGTTAGTAGAACAGGGTAGTGAACTCAGCCCCGGGACCAGCTGGATGAGGGGACTGAGGCTTCAGTGTGTTAGTAGAACAGGTTAGTGAACTCAGCCCCAGGACCAGCTGGATGAGGGGACTGAGGCTTCAGTGGGTTAATAGAACAGGTTTGAGAACTCAGCCCCAGGACCAGCTGTTCAGTGTGTTAGTAGAACAGGTTAGTGAACTCAGCCCCAGGACCAGCTAGATGAGGGGACTGAGGCGTCAGTGTGTTAGTAGAACAGGTTTTTGAACTCAGCCCCAGGACCAGCTGGATGAGGGAACTGAGGCTTCAGTGTGTTAGTAGAACAGGTTATTGAACTCAGCCCCGGGACCAGCTGGATGAGGGGACTGAGGCTTCAGTGTGTTAGTAGAACAGGTTTGTGAACTCAGCCCCAGGACCAGCTGTTCAGTGTGTTAGTAGAACAGGTTAGTGAACTCAGCCCCAGGACCAGCTGGATGAGGGGACTGAGGCTTCAGTGGGTTAGTAGAACAGGTTTGTGAACTCGGCCCCAGGACTAGCTGGATGAGGGGACTGAGGCTTCAGTGTGTTAGTAGAACTGGTTAGTGAACTCAGCCCCAGGACCAGCTGGATGAGGGGACTGAGGCTTCAGTGTGTTAGTAGATCAGGTTAGTGAACTCAGCCCCAGGACCAGCTGGATGAGGGAACTGAGGCTTCAGTGTGTTAGTAGAACAGGTTAGTGAACTCAGCCCCAGGACCAGCTGTTCAGTGTGTTAGTAGAACAGGTTAGTGAACTCAGCCCCAGGACCAGCTGGATGATGGGACTGAGGCTTCAGTGTGTTAGTAGATCAGGTTAGTGAACTCAGCCCCAGTACCAGCTGGATGAGAGGACTGAGGCTTCAGTGTGTTAGTAGAACAGGTTTGTGAACTCAGCCCCAGGACCAGCTGGATGAGGGAACTGAGGCTTCAGTGTGTTAGTAGAACAGGTTAGTGAACTCAGCCCCGGGACCAGCTGGATGAGGGGACTGAGGCTTCAGTGTGTTAGTAGAACAGGTTTGTGAACTCAGCCCCAGGACCAGCTGTTCAGTGTGTTAGTAGAACAGGTTAGTGAACTCAGCCCCAGGACCAGCTGGATGAGGGAACCGAGGCTTCAGTGTGTTACTAGAACAGGTTAGTGAACTCAGCCCCAGGACCAGCTGGATGAGGGGACTGAGGCTTCAGTGTTTTAGTAGAACAGGTTAGTGAACTCAGCCCCAGGACCAGCTGGATGAGGGGACTGAGGCTTCAGTGTTTTAGTAGAACAGGTTTGTGAACTCGGCCCCAGGACTAGCTGGATGAGGGGACTGAGGCTTCAGTGTGTTAGTAGAACTGGTTAGTGAACTCAGCCCCAGGACCAGCTGGATGAGGGGACTGAGGCTTCAGTGTGTTAGTAGATCAGGTTAGTGAACTCAGCCCCAGGACCAGCTGGATGAGGGAACTGAGGCTTCAGTGTGTTAGTAGAACAGGTTAGTGAACTCAGCCCCAGGACCAGCTGTTCAGTGTGTTAGTAGAACAGGTTAGTGAACTCAGCCCCAGGACCAGCTGGATGATGGGACTGAGGCTTCAGTGTGTTAGTAGATCAGGTTAGTGAACTCAGCCCCAGTACCAGCTGGATGAGAGGACTGAGGCTTCAGTGTGTTAGTAGAACAGGTTTGTGAACTCAGCCCCAGGACCAGCTGGATGAGGGAACTGAGGCTTCAGTGTGTTAGTAGAACAGGTTAGTGAACTCAGCCCCGGGACCAGCTGGATGAGGGGACTGAGGCTTCAGTGTGTTAGTAGAACAGGTTTGTGAACTCAGCCCCAGGACCAGCTGTTCAGTGTGTTAGTAGAACAGGTTAGTGAACTCAGCCCCAGGACCAGCTGGATGAGGGAACCGAGGCTTCAGTGTGTTACTAGAACAGGTTAGTGAACTCAGCCCCAGGACCAGCTGGATGAGGGGACTGAGGCTTCAGTGTTTTAGTAGAACAGGTTAGTGAACTCAGCCCCAGGACCAGCTGGATGAGGGGACTGAGGCTTCAGTGTTTTAGTAGAACAGGTTAGTGAACTCAGCCCCAGGATCAGCTGGATGATGGGACTCTTTTCTTTGCTCAGCTCTTGGCATTGCAGGGCTTGATAATGATAGGAGAGGGGGGTCACTGTATTTGAGATGTTTCCAAAACTGAATTGCTCTTTATTATTAGTGTATTTTGGCCTAATTCTGCCCTGCATCCCTTGTTTGTAGTGTTCCTCTGGACATGTAGGAGAATCTTACAGAACTCTGCATGCAGGGTTTCAATGGGGTATTTGTCCCCTTTGATGAAATCTTGTTTTGCAAGTGGACCCCATACCTCGCTGCCATGAAGTCCAATTGGTTCCATGACATATTCAATTAGTGTTAGCCACATTTTAATAGGTATTTCAATTTGAATGAGCTTTTTAATGGCGTAGAATGCCCTGCATGCTTTCGCTCTCAGTTCATTCACTGCCTCATTAAGGTGTCCAGTTGAGCTTATTTTTAAACCTAAGTAATTGTAGTGTGTGCAGTACTCTATATATTTTGTAGCAATTGAACTCTTGTCTCTGTCTCTGCATCTCTGTCTGTCTCTGTCTCTCTCTCTCTCTTTCTCTCACTCTGTCTCTGTCTCTGACACTTCACCGAATGCGAACACATTCAAGGACATCTAATTGGTCCAGAAACCGATGTGTTTTGGGAGCAAGAGCAAGAACATTGGCTTTGACATTCTGATTGGTTAGAGAAGGTCCAATCGCTATGACTTTGTTTTGTACAACACCCCTCATGTCCCTGATCACCACAAACTACTTCAACGATGGCAGTCTCAGACTGAAGTGTGTAGCGAACGACAGAGCGGCGGTGTTATTTAGTGTGAGTCATCAGGCCACATTATATCTACCAACCACGTAGGTTAAATATGAGTGAGTGTAGCTCGATGATTCACCTGTGTTATTTGTGTATAGTGTATGTTTATGAGGTTTTTCCCTGTGTTCCTGAACCCTGCTCGTCTCTGATCCTCTCGGTTCCACTCTTCATCTCTCGGTTCCTCTCTTCTCCTCTCTGATCCTCTCGGTTCCTCTCTGCTCCTCTCTGCTCCTCTCTGATCCTCTCTGATCCTCTCTTCTCCTCTCTGCCCCTCTCTGATCCTCTCTGCCCCTCTCTGATCCTCTCGGTTTCTCTCTTCTCCTCTCCGATCTTCTCGGTTCCTCTCTTCTCCTCTATGATCCTCTCGGTTCCTCTCTTCTCCTCTCGGGTCCTCTCTTCTCCTCTCTGCTCCTCTCTAATCCTCTCTGTTCCTCTCTTCTCCTCTGTTCTCCTCTCTGATCTTCTCGGTTCCTCTCTTCTCCTCTGATCCTGTTTGTTCCTCTCTTCTCCTCTCTGCTCCTCTCAGATCCTCTCGGTTCCTCTCTTCTCCTCTCTGCTCATCTCTACTCCTCTCTTCTCCTCTCTGATCTTCTCGGTTCCTCTCTTCTCCTCTCTGAACCCCTCGGTTCCTCTCTTCTCCTCTCTGATCGTCTCGGTTCCTCTCTTCTCCTCTCTGCTCCTCTCTGATCCTCTCGATTCCTCTCTGATCCTCTCGGTTCCTCTCTTCTCCTCTCTGCTCATCTCTACTCCTCTCTTCTTCTCTCTGATCCTCTCGGGTCCTCTCTTCTCCTCTCTGCTCCTCTCTAATCCTCTCTGTTCCTCTCTTCTCCTCTGTTCTCCTCTCTGATCTTCTCGGTTCCTCTCTTCTCCTCTGATCCTGTTTGTTCCTCTCTTTCCTCTCTGCTCCTCTCAGATCCTCTCGGTTCCTCTCTTCTCCTCTCTGCTCATCTCTACTCCTCTCATCTCCTCTCTGCTCCTATCCCCTCATCCCTGTTTCTCTCTGCTCCTCTCTGCTCCTCTCCCCTCATCCCTGTTTCTCTCTGCTCCTCTCTGCTCCTCTCCCCTCATCCCTGTTTCTCTCTGCTCCTCTCTGCTCCTCTCCCCTCATCCCTGTTTCTCTCTGCTCCTCTCCCCTAATCCCTGTTTCTCTCTGCTCCTCTCCACTCATCCCTGTTTCTCTCTGCTCCTCTCTGCTCCTCTCCCCTCATCCCTGTTTCTCTCTGCTCCTCTCCCCTAATCCCTGTTTCTCTCTGCTCCTCTCCACTCATCCCTGTTTCTCTCTGCTCCTCTCTGCTCCTCTCCCCTCATCCCTGTTTCTCTCTGCTCCTCTCTGCTCCTCTCCAATCATCCCTGTTTTTCTTTGGTCCTCTCTGCTCCTCTCCCCTCATCCCTGTTTCTCTCTGCTCCTCTCCACTCATCCCTGTTTCTCTCTGCTCCTCTCTGCTCCTCTCCAATCATCCCTGTTTCTCTCTGCTCCTCTCTGCTCCTCTCCAATCATCCCTGTTTTTTTTGGTCCTCTCTGCCAGTCAAACAACCAGAGGTCATTCACTTGGCTGTTTTAGTCGCAGCATCAGTGTCCTGGCTGCAGGGCTTTAATCCACTCGATGTCTAGTGCTGCTCTCCTGTCAACTGTCAAAGCCTCCAACTCTCAATCTAGCCCACTTACACTCTGTTGAAAATATATCTTTCTGATTTATATTTTATTTTGCCCTGTTTCTCTATCTCTCTCTCTCCCTCTCTCTCTCCCTCTGTCTCTCTTCTCTCTCTCTCTCTCTCTCTCTCTGCTCTCTCCTCTCTCTCTCTCTCTCCTCTCTCTCTCTCTCTCTCTCTCTGCTCTCTCTCTCTCTGCCTCTCTCTCTCTCCTCTCTCTCTCTCTCTATCTCTCTCTCTCTCTTCCCTACATCCTCCTCCCTCTCCTCTTGGTATAGAGTGGCTGATTCTGCACAGTGCTAGCCTCAGCACTGCCTGCCACACCATACTGCCTTCCACACCATACTGCCTTCCATACCACACTGCCTTTCACACCATACTGCCTTCCACACCATACTGCCTTCCACACCATACTGCCTTCCACACCATACTGCCTTCCACACCATACTGCCTGCCACACCATACTGCCTTCCACACCATACTGCCTTCCACACCATACTGCCTTCCACACCATACTCCCTTCCACACCATACTGCCTTCCACACCATACTGCCTTCCACACCATACTGCCTTCCACACCATACTGCCTTCCACACCATACTGCCTTCCACACCATACTGCCTTCCACACCATACTGCCTTCCACACCATACTGCCTTCCACACTATACTGCCTTCCACACCATACTGCCTTCCACACCATACTGCCTTCCACACATACTGCCTTCCACACCATACTGCTTTCCACACCATACTGCCTGCCACACCATACTGCCTGCCACACCATACTGCCTTCCACACTATACTGCCTTACACAACATACTGCCTTCCACACCATACTGCCTTCCACACCATACTGCCTTCCACACCATACTGCCTTCCACACCATACTGCCTGCCACACCATACTGCCTTCCACACCATACTGCCTTCCACACCATACTGCCTTCCACACCATACTGCCTTCCACACTATACTGCCTTCCACACCATACTGCCTTCCACACCATACTGCCTTCCACACCATACTGCCTTCCACACTATACTGCGTTCCACACCATACTGCCTTCCACACCACACTGCCTTCCACACCATACTGCCTTCCACACCATACTGCCTTCCACACCATACTGCCTTCCACACTATACTGCCTGCCACACCATACTGCCTTCCACACCACACTGCCTTCCACACCATACTGCCTTCCACACCATACTGCCTTCCACACCATACTGCCTGCCACACCATACTGCCTTCCACACCATACAGTAGCACTATGCCTGCCAAACCATACGGCAGCACTATGCCTGACATCTGTTAAGAAGATGGAGTGGAATTGAGCCGCAGGGATTTACAATAAATCTATCGCAGCCTGTGGCGCGGTCAAAACAGTGGCTGACCACAGGCCAGGCAAGCGTCTACGTCGCCACTCTGTGGTTTAAGTGTGTCTGTCAACGATATTTACAGAGCCAGCCTGAGCCGGACGCTGATGTACTGACATTTGTTTTAGAGCGAGTGGGCCGAGGGGCAACATCAGCTGGGGAGTGATGTTAATGCTAGGTGATAGAATGGACCAAGGCTTTAACATGGAGGGTAGATGCTAGGTGATAGAATGGCTGGACCAAGGCTTTAATATGGAGGGTAGATGCTAGGTGATAGAATGGCTGGACCAAGGCTTTAACATGGAGGGTAGATGCTAGGTGATAGAATGGCTGGACCAAGGCTTTAACATGGAGGGTAGATGCTAGGCGATAGTCTGGACCAAGGCTTTAACATGGAGGGTAGATGCTAGGTGATTGTCTGGACCAAGGCTTTAACATGGAGGGTAGATGCTGGGGATAGAATGGCTGGACCAAGGCTTTAACATGGAGGGTAGATGCTAGGTGATAGAATGGCTGGACCAAGGCTTTAACATGGAGGGTAGATGCTAGGCGATAGTGGCTGGACCAAGGCTTTAACATGGAGGGTAGATGCTAGGCGATAGTCTGGACCAAGGCTTTAACATGGAGGGTAGATGCTAGGTGATTGTCTGGACCAAGGCTTTAACATGGAGGGTAGATGCTGGGGGATAGAATGGCTGGACCAAGGCTTTAACATGGAGGGTAGATGCTAGGTGATAGAATGGCTGGACCAAGGCTTTAACATGGAGGGTAGATGCTAGGTGATAGAATGGCTGGACCAAGGCTTTAACATGAAGGGTAGATGCTAGGCGATAGTCTGGACCAAGGCTTTAACATGGAGGGTAGATGCTAGGTGATTGTCTGGACCAAGGCTTTAACATGGAGGGTAGATGCTGGGGGATAGAATGGCTGGACCAAGGCTTTAACATGGAGGGTAGATGCTAGGTGATAGTCTGGACCAAGGCTTTAACATGGAGGGTAGATGCTGGGGGATAGAATGGCTGGACCAAGGCTTTAACATGGAGGGTAGATGCTAGGTTATAGTCTGGACCAAGGCTTTAACATGGAGGGTAGATGCTGGGGGATAGAATGGACCAAGGCTTTAACATGGAGGGTAGATGCTAGGTGATAGTCTGGACCAAGGCTTTAACATGGAGGGTAGATGCTAGGTTATAGTCTGGACCAAGGCTTTAACATGGAGGGTAGATGCTAGGTTATAGTCTGGACCAAGGCTTTAACATGGAGGGTAGATGCTAGGGGATAGAATGGCTGGACGAAGGCTTTAACATGGAGGGTAGATGCTAGGTGATAGTCTGGACCAAGGCTTTAACATGGAGGGTAGATGCTAGGTGCTAATCTGGACCAAGGCTTTAACATGGAGGGTAGATGCTAGGTGATAGAATGGACCAAGGCTTTAACATGGAGGGTAGATGCTAGGTGATAGTCTGGACCAAGGCTTTAACATGGAGGGTAGATGCTAGGTGATAGTCTGGACCAAGGCTTTAACATGGAGGGTAGATGCTAGGTGATAGTCTGGACCAAGGCTTTAACATGGAGGGTAGATGCTAGGTGATAGTCTGGACCAAGGCTTTAACATGGAGGGTAGATGCTAGGTGATAGTCTGGACCAAGGCGTTAACATGGAGGGTAGATGCTAGGTGATAGAATGGACCAAGGCTTTAACATGGAGGGTAGATGCTAGGTGATAGTCTGGACCAAGGCTTTAACATGGAGGGTAGATGCTAGGGGATAGAATGCACCAAGGCTTTAACATGGAGGGTAGATGCTAGGGGATAGAATGCACCAAGGCTTTAACATGGGGAACTCAGTCAGAATCCAAATCCCAATGGGCCCTGGTCAAATGTGGTGCGTCGTGCATGGCCGGTGTCAGCAACCTTTTTCATGTAGACAATTTATAATTCCAATTCTACCAATCTACATGGCAGTTATGATTTTCATGGAACAATTTCATTTAAAATATAATAATATCTCAAAAATTATTATAATGTGTTTTATCAAAAAATGTAATTCTATCTTTAATCAAAATGAAAAAAAAGTGAAAATGATACGAATCTAAACATTCAAATGAATCTAATGCAAAGACCACCTGCTACTGCCAAAAGGAAACATTAACATGATCCACCATGTACCATTGGCAACTAAAAAACTTAGCGCAGAACACAGAGATAAGCCTATATACCAATGCAAGTAACTCATATTGCCAACTCGATGACAATAGTTTACATGAAGCCAACAAATCAAATCATTGCAGGTAGAACATGTCTGGAGTAAAATAAATGAATAAATCACATAGGCTATAAATGGCAGCTTGTTCATGTTCTTTCAATCACATTCATCTCTCTTCTCCGTCTGTCTGCAATGAACTTGAAACATTGTATTAACTATCAACTGGGTCCAGCCTGAAGACTTGCAACTCTCTGGCAAACTTGCAACATTGAATAAACTGTTCTGGGCCATCAGAGTTCCATGCGCTGCAGGGAGCTCAGGACAATAATATTGAATGCATTAACAGAAGTTACTATAACCAAACAAATAAACACTCTGTGACTTATCGACCGCTAGGCTACCCTGCCGCCTCTACGCTTTAACCGCTAGGCTACCCTGCCGCCTCTACGCTCTAGCCGCTAGGCTACCCTGCCTCCTCTGCGCTCTAACCGCTAAGCTACCCTGCCTCCTCTGCGCTCTAACCGCTAGGCTACCCTGTCTCCTCTGCGCTCTAACCGCTAAGCTACCCTGCCTCCTCTGCGCTCTAACCGCTAGGCTACCCTGCCTCCTCTGCGCTCTAACCGCTAAGCTACCCTGCCTCCTCTGCGCTCTAACCGCTAGGCTACCCTGTCTCCTCTGCGCTCTAACCGCTAAGCTACCCTGCCTCCTCTACGCTCTAACCGCTAGGCTACCCTGCCTCCTCTGCGCTCTAACCGCTAAGCTACCCTGCCTCCTCTGCGCTCTAAACGCTAGGCTACCCTGTCTCCTCTGCGCTCTAACCGCTAGGCTACCCTGCCTCCTCTGCGCTCCAACCGCTAGGCTACCCTGCCGCCTCTACGCTCTAGCCGCTAGGCTACCCTGCCTCCTCTACGCTCTAACCGCTAGGCTACCCTGCCGCCTCTACACTCTAACCACTAGGCTACCCTGCCTCCTCTACGCTCTAACCGCTAGGCTACCCTGCCTCCTCTACGCTCTAACCGCTAGGCTACCCTGCCACCTCTACTCTAACCGCTAGGCTACCCTGCCGCCTCTACGCTCTAACCGCTAGGCTACCCTGCCGCCTCTACGCTCTAACCACTAGGCTACCCTGCGGCCTCTACGCTCTAACCGCTAGGCTACCCTGCGGCCTCTACGCTCTAACCGCTA
>NC_060188.1:94654562-94674562 GCF_021184085.1 Oncorhynchus gorbuscha | reverse complement strand
GGGGGTACCGGTACAGAGTCAATGTGGAGGCTATAAACAGGGTATTACGGTACAGAGTCGATGTGGAGGCTATATACAGGGTGTTACGGTACAGAGTCAATGTGGAGGCTATATACAGGGGTACCGGTACAGAGTCAATGTGGAGGCTATATACAGGGGGTACCGGTACAGAGTCAATGTGGAGGCTATATACAGGGGGTACCGGTACAGAGTCAATGTGGAGGCTATATACAGGGTGTACCGGTACAGAGTCAATGTGGAGGCTATATACAGGGGGTACCGGTACAGAGTCAATGTGGAGGCTATATACAGGGGGTACCGGTACAGAGTCAATGTGGAGGCTATATACAGGGGGTACCGGTACAGAGTCAATGTGGAGGCTATATACAGGGGGTACCGGTACAGAGTCAATGTGGAGGCTATATACAGGGGGTACCGGTACAGAGTCAATGTGGAGGCTATATACAGGGGGTACCGGTACAGAGTCAATGTGGAGGCTATATACAGGGGGTACCGGTACAGAGTCAATGTGGAGGCTATATACAGGGGGTACCGGTACAGAGTCAATGTGGAGGCTATATACAGGGGTACCGGTACAGAGTCAATGTGGAGACTATATACAGGGGGTACCGGTACAGAGTCAATGTGGAGGCTGTATACAGGGGGTACCGGTACAGAGTCAATGTGGAGGCTATATACAGGGGGTACCGGTACAGAGTCAATGTGGAGGCTGTATACAGGGGGTACCGGTACAGAGTCAATGTGGAGGTTATATACAGGGTGTTACGGTCCATGTGGAGGCAGAGTCAATGTGGAGGCTATATACAGGGGGTACCGGTACAGAGTCAATGTGGAGACTATATACAGGGGTACCTGTACAGAGTCAATGTGGAGGCTATATACAGGGGGTACCGGTACAGAGTCAATGTGGAGGCTATATACAGGGGGTACCGGTACAGAGTCAATGTGGAGGCTATATACAGGGGGTACCGGTACAGAGTCAATGTGGAGGCTATATACAGGGGGTACCGGTACAGAGTCAATGTGGAGACTATATACAGGGGGTACCGGTACAGAGTCAATGTGGAGGCTGTATACAGGGTATTACGGTACAGAGTCAATGTGGAGGCTATATACAGGGGGTACCGGTACAGAGTCAATGTGGAGGCTATATACAGGGGGTACCGGTACAGAGTCAATGTGGAGGCTATATACAGGGGGTACCGGTACAGAGTCAATGTGGAGGCTGTATACAGGGTATTACGGTACAGAGTCAATGTGGAGGCTATATACAGGGGGTACCGGTACAGAGTCAATGTGGAGGCTATATACAGGGTATTACGGTACAGAGTCAATGTGGAGGCTATATACAGGGGGTACCGGTACAGAGTCAATGTGGAGGCTATATACAGGGGGTACCGGTACAGAGTCAATGTGGGAGGCTGTATACAGGGGTACCAGTACAGAGTCAATGTGGAGGCTATATACAGGGGGTACCGGTACAGAGTCAATGTGGAGGCTATATACAGGGGGTACCAGTACAGAGTCAATGTGGAGGCTGTATACAGGGTATTACGGTACAGAGTCAATGTGGAGGCTATATACAGGGGGTACCGGTACAGAGTCAATGTGGAGGCTGTATACAGGGGGTACCGGTACAGAGTCAATGTGGAGTCTATATACAGGGGGTACCGGTACAGAGTCAATGTGGAGGCTGTATACAGGGGGTACCGGTACAGAGTCAATGTGGAGGCTGTATACAGGGGGTACCGGTACAGAGTCAATGTGGAGGCTATATACAGGGGGTACCGGTACAGAGTCAATGTGGAGTCTATATACAGGGGGTACCGGTACAGAGTCAATGTGGAGGCTGTATACAGGGGTACCGGTACAGAGTCAATGTGGAGGCTATATACAGGGGTACCGGTACAGAGTCAAGTGGAGGCTGTATACAGGGGTACCGGTACAGAGTCAATGTGGAGGCTATATACAGGGGTACCGGTACAGAGTCAATGTGGAGGCTGTATACAGGGGGTACCGGTACAGAGTCAATGTGGAGGCTATATACAGGGGGTACCGGTACAGAGTCAATGTGGAGGCTAAATACAGGGGGTACCGGTACAGAGTCAATGTGGAGGCTATATACAGGGGGTACCGGTACAGAGTCAATGTGGAGGCTATATACAGGGGGTACCGGTACAGAGTCAATGTGGAGGCTATATACAGGGGGTACTGGTACAGAGTCAATGTGGAGGCTGTATACAGGGGGTACCGGTACAGAGTCAATGTGGAGGCTATATACAGGGGTACCGGTACAGAGTCAATGTGGAGGCTGTATACAGGGGTACCGGTACAGAGTCAATGTGGAGGCTATATACAGGGGTACCGGTACAGAGTCAATGTGGAGGCTATATACAGGGGGTACCGGTACAGAGTCAATGTGGAGGCTATATACAGGGGGTACCGGTACAGAGTCAATGTGGAGGCTATATACAGGGGTACCGGTACAGAGTCAATGTGGAGGCTATATACAGGGGTACCGGTACAGAGTCAATGTGGAGGCTATATACAGGGGGTACCGGTACAGAGTCAATGTGGAGGCTATATACAGGGGGTACCGGTACAGAGTCAATGTGGAGGCTATATACAGGGGGTACCGGTACAGAGTCAATGTGGAGGCTATATACAGGTGGGTACCGGTACAGAGTTGAGGTAGTTGAGGTAATATGTACATGAACTGTAGGTAGAGTTATTTAAAGTGATTATGATGACAACAACAGAGAGTAGCAGCAGTGTAAATGGGGGCGGGTGGGGGGGGGTGCAATTGTGTTCTGGTTGGACATATGCTTAGATGTTAAGGAGTCTTAACGCTTGAGGGTAGAAGCTGTTTGGAAGCCTCTTGTACCTAGGCTCCGGTTACCACATGCTCGTGCGGTAGCAGAGAGAGCAGTCGTTGACTAGGCTGGAGTCTTTGACAATTTGTAGGGCTTTCCTCTGACACGGACTGGTAGAGAGGTCCTGGATGGCAGGAAGCTTGGCACCAGTGATGTACTGGGCCGTACGCACTACCCTCTGTATTGCCTTGCGGTCGGAGGCCGAGCAGTTGCCATACCAGGCTGTGATTCAACCAGTCAGAATGTTCTCGATGGTGCAGTTGTAGAACCTTTTGAGGATCTGAGGACCCATGCTAAATCTTTTCAGTCTCCTGAGGGGGAATAGGTTTTGTTGTGTCCTCTTCACGACTGTCTTGGTGTGTTTGGACCATGTTAGTTTGTTGATGATGTGGACACCAAGGAACTTGAAGCTCTCAACCTGCTCCACTACAGTCCCGTCGATGAGACTGAGGGCATGCTCTGTCCTCTTTTTCCTGTCAATCATCTCCTTTGTCTTGATCATGTTGAGGGAGAAGTTGTTGTCTTGGCACCACACTGGTCTCTGACCTCCTCCCTATAGGCTGTCTTGTCATTGTTGGTGATTGGGCCTACCACTGTTATCTGATCAGCGAACTTAATGATGGTGTTTGAGTCATGCCTGGCTGTCCAGTCATGAGTGAACAGGGAGTACAGGAGGGGACTGGGCACGCACCCCTGAGGTGCCCCTGTGCTGAGGATCAGCGTGGCGGATGTGTTGTTACCTACCCTTACCACTTGGGGTGGGCCCTCAGGAAGTCCAGGATCCAGTTGCATTGGGAGGTGTTTAGTCCCAGGGTCCTTAGCTTGTTGATAAGCTTTGAAGGCACTATGGTGTTGAATGGTGAGCTATAGTCAATGAATAGCATTCTCACATAGGTGTTCCTTTTGTCCAGGTGGGAAAGGGCCGTGTGGACTGCAATAGAGATTGCCTGTGGATCTGTTAGGGCGGTATGCAAATTGGAGTTTGTCTAGGTTTTCTGGGATAATGGTGTTGATGTGAGCCATGGCCAGCCTTTCAAAGCACTTCATGGCTACAGACCTGAGTGCTATGGGTCAGTAGTCATTTAGGCAGGTTACCTTAGTGTCCACAGGCACTATGGTGGTCTGCGTGAAAGATGTTTATATTTCAGACTCAGACAGAGAAAATGTAAGTGAAGAAGTTATTTCCCTCGAAGCAAGCAAAGAAGTAGTTTAGCTTGTCTGGTAGGCTCGTGTCACTGTGCAGCTCTCAGCTGTGTTTCCTTTGTAGTCTGTAATGGTTTGCAAGCCCTGCCACATCTGAGGAGTGTCAGAGCCGGTGTAGTACGATTCAATCTTAGTCCTGTGTTGACGCTTTGCCTGTTTGATGGTTTGTCGGAGGGCATAGAGGGATACAACCGATATTTGTAATATTTTTTTCCCTTTTGTACTTGAACTATTTGCACATTGTTACAAGACTGTATATAGACATAATATGACATTTAAAATGTCTATTATTTCGGAACTTGTGTAATGTAATGTTTACTGCACATTTTTTATTGTTTATTTCACTTTTGTTTATTATCTACTTCACTTGCTTTGGCAATGTTAACATATGTTTACCATGCCAATGAAGCCCTTAAAATGACATTTTACTGAATTGAGAGAGAGAGAGAGAGAGAGAGAGAGAGAGAGAGAGAGAGAGAGAGAGAGAGAGAGAGACAGGGAAAAAGAGAGAGTTAATGAGTGTTTGTATGTAAAGTGTTTAATATGGTAGCTTATCTCATTTGCACACTGTGCTTCACACCCATTGACTCCCAGACACCTGAGGTAGCCAATCCCCAGTACCTTGTTAGCTTGTAGAACTTCTGTGACTGGGGAACAGAACCGGATTCTTGAGAGTCTTTGATGTTTTCACAGACAGGATTAGTACTTGGACAATGTAAAGTTATTATCTAAGAGTAGCAATACACAAAATGGTGTGCCTAATTGTGATTTAAGCACGTTTGTTATGAGGTCCCTAGTGCATCAACCAGTACACTGTACATACTTCTTTTGGGAAAGTTGAAGGTCCCTCCACTATTACCTATTACTTTCCTATGAGAATATTATGTTATACAGTAACTTCAGAATTCCACTGTTGCATTGTCATGCCCATGGACCAGGACACAGGGTCAGAATACTTGGGCAGCAATCCCCTGGTTACCATATCAGCACATACTCTAATCTGTAATATCCATCAGTATTTCCTTGTTGAATTGCTTTGCTGTGTGCGTGTTAGTAAATAAATATCTGCTGGATAAGTATTAAGAAGGACATGCAGCCGACATACAGTTCTGAGCTGCTTAACAATAAATCCTACCTACATCCCCAGAACACAGAACCCTCTGAAGTTAATGGAAATAGACCTGTAGCCACAGAACATATTAATGGAACAGAACCAGAACACAGAACCCTCTGATATTAATGGAACTAGACCTGTAGCCACAGAACACAGAACACAGAACCCTCTGAATTAATGGAAATAGACCTGTAGCCACAGAACACAGAACACAGAACCCTCTGATATTAATGGAACTAGACCTGTAGCCACAGAACACAGAACACAGAACCCTCTGATATTAATGGAACTAGACCTGTAGCCACAGAACACAGAACACAGAACCCTCTGATATTAATGGAACTAGATCTGTAGCCACACAACACATCAAATCAAATCAAAATCAAATCAAATGTATTTATATAGCCCTTCGTACATCAGCTGATATCTCAAAGTGCTGTACAGAAACCCAGCCTAAAACCCCAAACAGCAAGCAATGCAGGTGTAGAAGCACGGTGGCTAGGAAAAACTCCCTAGAAAGGCCAAAACCTAGGAAGAAACCTAGAGAGGAACCGGGCTATGTGGGGTGGCCAGTCCTCTTCTGGCTGTGCCGGGTGGAGATTATAACAGAACATGGTCAAGATGTTCAAATGTTCATAAATGACCAGCATGGTCAAATAATAACAAGGCAGAACAGTTGAAACTGGAGCAGCAGCACAGTCAGGTGGACCGGGGACAGCAAGGAGTCATCATGTCAGGTAGTCCTGGGGCACGGTCCTAGGGCTCAGGTCCTCCGAGAGAGAGAAAGAAAGAGAGAATTAGAGAGAGCATATGTGGGGTGGCCCATCCTCTTCTGGCTGTGCCGGGTGGAGATTATAACAGAACATGGCCAAGATGTTCAAATGTTCATAAATGACCAGCATGGTCGAATAATAGTAAGGCAGAAACTGAGCAGCAGTAAGGCAGAAACTGGAGCAGCAGCATGGCCAGTTGGACTGGGGACAGCAAGGAGTCATCATGTCAGGTAGTCCTGGGAGATGGTCCTAGGGCTCAGGTCCTCCGAGAGAGAGAAAGAACGAAGGAGAGAATTAGAGAACGCACACTTAGATTCGCACAGGACACCGGGGGGGGGCAGCCCAGACAGGATGACCACAACAGTGAATCAACCCACTCAGGTGACGCACCCCTGCAGGGAAGGCATGAGAGAGCCCCAGTAAGCCAGTGACTCAGCCCCTGTAATAGGGTTAGAGGCAGAGAATCCCAGTGGAAAGAGGGGAACCGGCCAGGCAGAGACAGCAAGGCCGGTTCGTTGCTCCAGAGCCTTTCCGTTCACCTTCCCACTCCTGGGCCAGACTACACTCGAAGACATAACCCTCTGATATTAATGGAACTAGACCTATAGCCCCAGAACACAGAACCCTCTGATATTAATGGAACTAGACCTATAGCCCCAGAACACAGAACCCTCTGATATTAATGGAACTAGACCTATAGCCCCAGAACACAGAACCCTCTGATATTAATGGAACTAGACCTACAGCCCCAGAACACAGAACCCTCTGATATTAATGGAACTAGACCTATAGCCCCAAAACACAGAACCCTCTGATATTAATGGAACTAGACCTACATCCCCAGAACACAGAACATAGAACCCTCTGATATTAATGGAACTAGACCTGTAGCCACAGAACACATAACCTTCTGATGTCAATGGAACTAGACCTGTAGCCACAGAACACAGAACCCTCTGAAGTTAATGGAACTAGACCTATAGCCCCAGAACACAGAACCCTCTGAAGTTAATGGAACTAGACCTATAGCTCCAGAACCCAGAACACAGAACCCTCTGAAGTTAATGGAACTAGACCTATAGCCCCAGAACACAGAACACAGAACCCTCTGAAGTTAATGGAACTAGACCTATAGCCCCAGAACCCAGAACCCTCTGAAGTTAATGGAACTAGACCTATAGCCTCAGAACCCAGAACCCTCTGAAGTTAATGGAACTAGACCTGTAGCCACAGAACAAATAACACAGAACCCTCTGAAGTTAATGGAACTAGACCTATAGCTCCAGAACCCAGAATACAGAACCCTCTGAAGTTAATGGAACTAGACCTATAGCCCCAGAACCCAGAACCCTCTGAAGTTAATGGAACTAGACCTATAGCCTCAGAACCCAGAACCCTCTGAAGTTAATGGAACTAGACCTATAGCCACAGAACAAATAACACAGAACCCTCTGGTATTAATGAAACGAGACCTATAGCCCCAGAACACAGAACACAGAACCCTCTGAAGTTAATGGAACTAGACCTATAGCCCCAGAACCCAGAACCCTCTGAAGTTAATGGAACTAGACCTATAGCCCCAGAACACACAACCCTCTGATATGAAGGGAACTAGACCTATAGCCCCTAAACACAGAACCCTCTGATATTAATGGAACTAGACCTACAGCCCCAGAACACAGAACCCTCTGATATTAATGGAACTAGACCTGTAGCCCCTGAACACGGAACACAGAACACAGAACCCTCTGATATGAATGGTACTAGACCTATATCCCCAGAACACGGAACACAGAACACAGAACCCTCTGATATTAATGGTACTAGACCTATATCCCCAGAACACGGAACACAGAACACAGAACCCTCTGATATTAATGGTACTAGACCTATATCCCCAGAACACAGAACACAGAACACAGAACCCTCTGATATTAATGGTACTAGACCTATAGCCCCAGAACACAGAACACAGAACCCTCTGATATTAATGGTACTAGACCTATAGCCCCAGAACACACAACCCTCTGATATTAATGGAACTAGACCTATATCCCCAGAACCCAGAACCCTCTGATATTAATGGTACTAGACCTATATCCCCAGAACACGGAACACAGAACACAGAACCCTCTGATATTAATGGAACTAGACCTATATCCCCAGAACACGGAACACAGAACACAGAACCCTCTGAAGTTAATGGCTGCAGATCTGTTGGCTTAACCCCCCCTCTTAATTGTGTTTGTTTGTCATGGCGTGTGTTCCTGATAAATCCCCTCTGAATCCCAGAGCGCTCATACGCTGCTACAACATCTACAGCGTCCATATAACAATCAAACAAGACCTATTGTTCTATTAGTGAGGAAGAGGCTGATCCCCATATAGATTGTTCTATTAGTGAGGAAGAGGCTGATCCCCATATAGATTGTTCTATTAGTGAGGAAGAGGCTGATTCCCATATAGATTGTTCTATTAGTGAGGAAGAGGCTGATCCCCATATAGTTCTATTAGTGAGGAAGACCTGATCCCCATATAGATTGTTCTATTAGTGAGGAAGAGGCTGATCCCCATATAGATTGTTCTATTAGTGAGGAAGAGGCTGATCCCATATAGATTGTTCTATTAGTGAGGAAGAGGCTGATCCCCATATAGATTGTTCTATTAGTGAGGAAGACTGATCCCCATATAGATTGTTCTATTAGTGAGGAAGAGGCTGATCCCCATATAGATTGTTCTATTAGTGAGGAAGAGGCTGATCCCCATATAGATTGTTCTATTAGTGAGGAAGAGGCTGATCCCCATATAGATTGTTCTATTAGTGAGGAAGAGGCTGATCCCCATATAGATTGTTCTATTAGTGAGGAAGAGGCTGATCCCCATATAGATTGTTCTATTAGTGAGGAAGAGGCTGATCCCCATATAGATTGTTCTATTAGTGAGGAAGAACCTGATCCCCATATAGATTGTTCTATTAGTGAGGAAGAGGCTGATCCCCATATAGATTGTTCTATTAGTGAGGAAGAGGCTGATCCCCATATAGATTGTTCTATTAGTGAGGAAGAGGCTGATCCCCATATAGATTGTTCTATTAGTGAGGAAGAGGCTGATTCCCATATAGATTGTTCTATTAGTGAGGAAGAGGCTGATCCCCATATAGATTGTTCTATTAGTGAGGAAGAGGCTGATCCCCATATAGATTGTTCTATTAGTGAGGAAGAGGCTGATCCCCATATAGATTGTTCTATTAGTGAGGAAGAGGCTGATCCCCATATAGATTGTTCTATTAGTGAGGAAGAGGCTGATCCCCATATAGATTGTTCTATTAGTGAGGAAGAGGCTGATCCCCATATAGATTGTTCTATTAGTGAGGAAGAGGCTGATCCCCATATAGATTGTTCTATTAGTGAGGAAGAGGCTGATCCCCATATAGATTGTTCTATTAGTGAGGAAGAGGCTGATCCCCATATAGATTGTTCTATTAGTGAGGAAGAGGCGATCCCCATATAGATTGTTCTATTAGTGAGGAAGAGGCTGATCCCCATATAGATTGTTCTATTAGTGAGGAAGAGGCTGATCCCCATATAGATTGTTCTATTAGTGAGGAAGAGGCTGATCCCCATATAGATTGTTCTATTAGTGAGGAAGAGGCTGATCCCCATATAGATTGTTCTATTAGTGAGGAAGAGGCTGATCCCCATATAGATTGTTCTATTAGTGAGGAAGAGGCTGATCCCCATATAGATTGTTCTATTAGTGAGGAAGAGGCTGATCCCCATATAGATTGTTCTATTAGTGAGGAAGAGGCTGATCCCCATATAGATTGTTCTATTAGTGAGGAAGAGGCTGATCCCCATATAGATTGTTCTATTAGTGAGGAAGAGGCTGATCCCCATATAGATTGTTCTATTAGTGAGGAAGAGGCTGATCCCCATATAGATTGTTCTATTAGTGAGGGTGTAAGATCGGACCAATGATCGTGGTACGTGTCCATGTTTTAATAGACAAGGCTGAACACTTACAAAACAATTAGTGAAAAATAAACCAAACCGGTCCCGTGTGGCACAAACACTGACCCAAACACCCACCAACCAACAGTGAGAGGCTACCTAAATTTCTCAATTAGGTGCAGCTGGCTTCCGGGTTGGATGCGGCTGTGTTAAGAAGCCCCATATCGGAGGACACATGACTTTCAACCCTCGTCTCCCGAGCCCATGTTAGTGAGACAAGATAGTAGCTACTAACAATTGAATACCCAGAAAAAGGGGTATTTTTATTTTTAAAGAAACACAATAAACAGTCAATACTGATAAAGTACTGTAAGAAACATGCAGAATTTATTTGAACTGTTCGACCTCATGTGTCCTCTGCCTCTTCCGGTAAGCCACTTAGAGCAGTGAAGACGCTAGAAGACTTAGATGACAGAGCAAAGTCATTTCCATTACAGAATAAAAAGTCACTTCTAATTCAGCTGAAGGAAGGTACACTGCTGAAGGTCCCATGGACATGAGTTTGCTCTATATAATAATAACACAGAACACTCTGAACACAGAACACTCTGAACACAGAGAACACAGAACACTCTGAACCAGAACCTCTGAACACAGAACACTCTGAACACAGAACACTCTGAACACAGAACACTCTGAACACAGAACACTCTGAACACAGAACACTCTGAAGGAGAGGTTATGTTATTATGAGTTGTGTCCCTATTCCTTCACTGTCTTCTTGGTAAGCAACTGCAGTGTATATTTGTCCTTGTGTTTTAGGTTATTGTCCTGCTGAAAGGTGAATTCATCTCCCAGTATCTGGTGGAAAGCAGACTGCACCAGGTTTTCCTCTAGGGTTTTGCCTGCGCCTTGCTCCATCACGTTTTATTTCTTATCCTGAAAAATTATGCAGCAACCACAATGCTTGGAAATATAGATGGTGGTGGTACAGTATATACAGTAATATGGGGCGGCAGGGTAGCCTAGTGGTTAGAGCATTGGACTAGTAACCGGAAGGTTGCAAGTTCAAACTCCCGAGCTGACAAGCTACAAATCTGTCGTTCTGCCCCTGAACAGGTAGTTAACCCACTGTTCCTAGACCAGTTAACCCACTGTTCCTAGGCCAGGTAACCCCACTGTTCCTAGACCAGTTAACCCACTGTTCCTACGCCAAACCCACTGTTCCTAGACCAGTTAACCCACTGTTCCTAGACCAGTTAACCCACTGTTCCTAGACCAGTTAACCCACTGTTCTAGACCAGTAACCCCACTGTTCCTAGGTTAACCCACTGTTCCTAGGCCAGGTAACCCACTGTTCCTAGACCAGTTAACCCACTGTTCCTAGACCAGTTAACCCACTGTTCCTAGAACCCACTGTTCCTAGACCAGTTAACCCCACTGTTCCTAGACCAGTTAACCCACTGTTCCTAGGCCAGTTAACCCACTGTTCCTAGCCAGTTAACCCACTGTTCCTAGACCAGTGACCAGAACCCACTGTTCCTAGACCAGTTAACCCACTGTTCCTAGGCCAGTTAACCCACTGTTCCTAGACCAGTTAACCCACTGTCCCTAGACCAGTTAACCCACTGTTCCTAGGCCAGTTAACCCACTGTTCCTAGACCAGTTAACCCACTGTTCCTAGACCAGTTAACCCACTGTTCCTAGACCAGTTAACCCACTGTTCCTACGCCAGTTAACCCACTGTTCCTAGACCAGTTAACCCACTGTTCCTAGACCAGTTAACCCACTGTTCCTAGACCAGTTAACCCACTGTTCCTAGACCAGTTAACCCCACTGTTCTTAGACCAGTTAACCCACTGTTCCTAGGCCAGTTAACCCACTGTTCCTAGACCAGTTAACCCACTGTTCCTAGACCAGTTAACCCACTGTTCCTAGACCAGCTAACCCACTGTTCCTAGACCAGTTAACCCACTGTTCCTAGACCAGTTAACCCACTGTTCCTAGACCAGTTAACCCCACTGTTCTTAGACCAGTTAACCCACTGTTCCTAGGCCAGTTAACCCACTGTTCCTAGACCAGTTAACCCACTGTTCCTAAACCAGTTAACCCACTGTTCCTAGACCAGTTAACCCCACTGTTCCTAGACCAGTTAACCCACTGTTCCTAGACCAGCTAACCCACTGTTCCTAGACCAGTTAACCCACTGTTCCTAGGCCAGTTAACCCACTGTTCCTAGACCAGTTAACCCACTGTTCCTAGGCCAGTTAACCCACTGTTCCTAGACCAGTTAACCCACTGTTCCTAGACCAGTTAACCCACTGTTCCTAAACCAGTTAACCCACTGTTCCTAGACCAGTTAACCCACTGTTCCTAGACCAGTTAACCCACTGTTCCTAGACCAGTTAACCCACTGTTCCTAAACCAGTTAACCCACTGTTCCTAGACCAGTTAACCCACTGTTCCTAGACCAGTTAACCCACTGTTCCTAGACCAGCTAACCCACTGTTCCTAGACCAGTTAACCCACTGTTCCTAGACCAGTTAACCCACTGTTCCTAGACCAGTTAACCCCACTGTTCTTAGACCAGTTAACCCACTGTTCCTAGACCAGTTAACCCACTGTTCCTAGACCAGCTAACCCACTGTTCCTAGACCAGTTAACCCACTGTTCCTAGACCAGTTAACCCACTGTTCCTAGACCAGCTAACCCACTGTTCCTAGACCAGTTAACCCACTGTTCCTAGACCAGTTAGCCCACTGTTCCTAGACCAGTTAACCCCACTGTTCTTAGACCAGTTAACCCACTGTTCCTAAACCAGTTAACCCACTGTTCCTAAACCAGTTAACCCACTGTTCCTAAACCAGTTAACCCACTGTTCCTAGACCAGTTAACCCACTGTTCCTAGACCAGTTAACCCACTGTTCCTAAACCAGTTAACCCACTGTTCCTAGACCAGTTAACCCACTGTTCCTAGACCACCCACTGTTCTAGACCACCCACTGTTCCTAGACCAGTTAACCCACTGTTCCTAAAACCCACAGTTAACCCACTGTTCCTAGACCAGTTAACCCACTGTTCCTAAACCAGTTAACCCACTGTTCCTAAACCAGTTAACCCACTGTTCCTAGACCAGTTAACCCCACTGTTCCTAGACCAGTTAACCCACTGTTCCTAGACCAGTTAACCCACTGTTCCTAAACCAGTTAACCCACTGTTCCTAGACCAGTTAACCCACTGTTCCTAGACCAGTTAACCCACTGTTCCTAGACCAGTTAACCCACTGTTCCTAGACCAGTTAACCCACTGTTCCTAAACCAGTTAACCCACTGTTCCTAGACCAGTTAACCCACTGTTCCTAGACCAGTTAACCCACTGTTCCTAGACCAGTTAACCCACTGTTCCTAAACCAGTTAACCCACTGTTCCTAAACCAGTTAACCCACTGTTCCTAGACCAGTTAACCCACTGTTCCTAGACCAGTTAACCCACTGTTCCTAGACCAGTTAACCCACTGTTCCTAAACCAGTTAACCCACTGTTCCTAAACCAGTTAACCCACTGTTCCTAGACCAGTTAACCCACTGTTCCTAAACCAGTTAACCCACTGTTCCTAAACCAGTTAACCCACTGTTCCTAGACCAGTTAACCCACTGTTCCTAGACCAGTTAACCCACTGTTCCTAAACCAGTTAACCCACTGTTCCTAAACCAGTTAACCCACTGTTCCTAGACCAGTTAACCCACTGTTCCTAGACCAGTTAACCCACTGTTCCTAGACCAGTTAACCCACTGTTCCTAAACCAGTTAACCCACTGTTCCTAGACCAGTTAACCCCACTGTTCCTAGACCAGTTAACCCACTGTTCCTAGACCAGCTAACCCACTGTTCCTAGACCAGTTAACCCACTGTTCCTAGGCCAGTTAACCCACTGTTCCTAGACCAGTTAACCCACTGTTCCTAGGCCAGTTAACCCACTGTTCCTAGACCAGTTAACCCACTGTTCCTAGACCAGTTAACCCACTGTTCCTAAACCAGTTAACCCACTGTTCCTAGACCAGTTAACCCACTGTTCCTAGACCAGTTAACCCACTGTTCCTAGACCAGTTAACCCACTGTTCCTAAACCAGTTAACCCACTGTTCCTAGACCAGTTAACCCACTGTTCCTAGACCAGTTAACCCACTGTTCCTAGACCAGCTAACCCACTGTTCCTAGACCAGTTAACCCACTGTTCCTAGACCAGTTAACCCACTGTTCCTAGACCAGTTAACCCCACTGTTCTTAGACCAGTTAACCCACTGTTCCTAGACCAGTTAACCCACTGTTCCTAGACCAGCTAACCCACTGTTCCTAGACCAGTTAACCCACTGTTCCTAGACCAGTTAACCCACTGTTCCTAGACCAGCTAACCCACTGTTCCTAGACCAGTTAACCCACTGTTCCTAGACCAGTTAGCCCACTGTTCCTAGACCAGTTAACCCCACTGTTCTTAGACCAGTTAACCCACTGTTCCTAAACCAGTTAACCCACTGTTCCTAAACCAGTTAACCCACTGTTCCTAAACCAGTTAACCCACTGTTCCTAGACCAGTTAACCCACTGTTCCTAGACCAGTTAACCCACTGTTCCTAAACCAGTTAACCCACTGTTCCTAGACCAGTTAACCCACTGTTCCTAGACCAGTTAACCCACTGTTCCTAGACCAGTTAACCCACTGTTCCTAGACCAGTTAACCCACTGTTCCTAAACCAGTTAACCCACTGTTCCTAAACCAGTTAACCCACTGTTCCTAGACCAGTTAACCCACTGTTCCTAAACCAGTTAACCCACTGTTCCTAAACCAGTTAACCCACTGTTCCTAGACCAGTTAACCCCACTGTTCCTAGACCAGTTAACCCACTGTTCCTAGACCAGTTAACCCACTGTTCCTAAACCAGTTAACCCACTGTTCCTAGACCAGTTAACCCACTGTTCCTAGACCAGTTAACCCACTGTTCCTAGACCAGTTAACCCACTGTTCCTAGACCAGTTAACCCACTGTTCCTAAACCAGTTAACCCACTGTTCCTAGACCAGTTAACCCACTGTTCCTAGACCAGTTAACCCACTGTTCCTAGACCAGTTAACCCACTGTTCCTAAACCAGTTAACCCACTGTTCCTAAACCAGTTAACCCACTGTTCCTAGACCAGTTAACCCACTGTTCCTAGACCAGTTAACCCACTGTTCCTAGACCAGTTAACCCACTGTTCCTAAACCAGTTAACCCACTGTTCCTAAACCAGTTAACCCACTGTTCCTAGACCAGTTAACCCACTGTTCCTAAACCAGTTAACCCACTGTTCCTAAACCAGTTAACCCACTGTTCCTAGACCAGTTAACCCACTGTTCCTAGACCAGTTAACCCACTGTTCCTAAACCAGTTAACCCACTGTTCCTAAACCAGTTAACCCACTGTTCCTAGACCAGTTAACCCACTGTTCCTAGACCAGTTAACCCACTGTTCCTAGACCAGTTAACCCACTGTTCCTAGACCAGTTAACCCACTGTTCCTAGACCAGTTAACCCACTGTTCCTAGACCAGTTAACCCACTGTTCCTAGACCAGTTAACCCACTGTTCCTAAACCAGTTAACCCACTGTTCCTAGACCAATTAACCCACTGTTCCTAGACCAGTTAACCCACTTTCCTAGACCAGTTAACCCACTGTTCCTAGACCAGTTAACCCACTGTTCCTAGACCAGTTAACCCACTGTTCCTAAACCAGTTAACCCACTGTTCCTAGACCAGTTAACCCACTGTTCCTAGACCAGTTAACCCACTGTTCCTAGACCAGTTAACCCACTGTTCCTAGACCAGTTAACCCACTGTTCCTAAACCAGTTAACCCACTGTTCCTAGACCAGTTAACCCACTGTTCCTAGACCAGTTAACCCACTGTTCCTAGACCAGTTAACCCACTGTTCCTAAACCAGTTAACCCACTGTTCCTAAACCAGTTAACCCACTGTTCCTAGACCAGTTAACCCACTGTTCCTAGACCAGTTAACCCACTGTTCCTAGACCAGTTAACCCACTGTTCCTAAACCAGTTAACCCACTGTTCCTAAACCAGTTAACCCACTGTTCCTAGACCAGTTAACCCACTGTTCCTAAACCAGTTAACCCACTGTTCCTAAACCAGTTAACCCACTGTTCCTAGACCAGTTAACCCACTGTTCCTAGACCAGTTAACCCACTGTTCCTAAACCAGTTAACCCACTGTTCCTAAACCAGTTAACCCACTGTTCCTAGACCAGTTAACCCACTGTTCCTAGACCAGTTAACCCACTGTTCCTAGACCAGTTAACCCACTGTTCCTAGACCAGTTAACCCACTGTTCCTAGACCAGTTAACCCACTGTTCCTAGACCAGTTAACCCACTGTTCCTAGACCAGTTAACCCACTGTTCCTAAACCAGTTAACCCACTGTTCCTAGACCAATTAACCCACTGTTCCTAGACCAGTTAACCCACTTTCCTAGACCAGTTAACCCACTGTTCCTAGACCAGTTAACCCACTGTTCCTAGACCAGTTAACCCCCTGTTCCTAAACCAGTTAACCCACTGTTCCTAGACCAGTTAACCCACTGTTCCTAGACCAGTTAACCCACTGTTCCTAGACCAGTTAACCCACTGTTCCTAGACCAGTTAACCCACTGTTCCTAAACCAGTTAACCCACTGTTCCTAAACCAGTTAACCCACTGTTCCTAAACCAGTTAACCCACTGTTCCTAGACCAGTTAACCCACTGTTCCTAGACCAGTTAACCCACTGTTCCTAGACCAGTTAACCCACTGTTCCTAGACCAGTTAACCCACTGTTCCTAGACCAGTTAACCCACTGTTCCTAGACCAGTTAACCCACTGTTCCTAAACCAGTTAACCCACTGTTCCTAAACCAGTTAACCCACTGTTCCTAGACCAGTTAACCCCACTGTTCCTAGACCAGTTAACCCACTGTTCCTAAACCAGTTAACCCACTGTTCCTAGACCAGTTAACCCACTGTTCCTAGACCAGTTAACCCACTGTTCCTAGACCAGTTAACCCACTGTTCCTAGACCAGTTAACCCACTGTTCCTAGACCAGTTAACCCACTGTTCCTAAACCAGTTAACCCACTGTTCCTAGACCAGTTAACCCACTGTTCCTAAACCAGTTAACCCACTGTTCCTAGACCAGTTAACCCACTGTTCCTAGACCAGTTAACCCCACTGTTCCTAGACCAGTTAACCCACTGTTCCTAGACCAGTTAACCTAACCCACTGTTCCTAGACCAGTTAACCCCACTGTTCCTAGACCAGTTAACCCCACTGTTCCTAGACCAGGTAACCCACTGTTCCTAGACCAGTTAACCCCACTGTTCCTAGACCAGTTAACCCACTGTTCCTAGACCAGTTAACCCCACTGTTCCTAGGCCAGTTAACCCACTGTTCCTAGACCAGTTAACCTAACCCACTGTTCCTAGACCAGTTAACCCCACTGTTCCTAGACCAGTTAACCCCACTGTTCCTAGACCAGGTAACCCACTGTTCCTAGACCAGTTAACCCCACTGTTCCTAGACCAGTTAACCCACTGTTCCTAGACCAGTTAACCCCACTGTTCCTAGGCCAGTTAACCCACTGTTCCTAGACCAGTTAACCCACTGTTCCTAGACCAGCTAACACACTGTTCCTAGACCAGTTAACCCACTGTTCCTAAACCAGTTAACCCACTGTTCCTAGACCAGCTAACACACTGTTCCTAGACCAGTTAACCCACTGTTCCTAGACCAGTTAACCCACTGTTCCTAGACCAGTTAACCCACTGTTCCTAGACCAGCTAACACACTGTTCCTAGACCAGCTAACACACTGTTCCTAGACCAGTTAACCCACTGTTCCTAGACCAGCTAACACACTGTTCCTAGACCAGTTAACCCACTGTTCCTAGACCAGTTAACCCACTGTTCCTAGACCAGTTAACCCACTGTTCCTAGACCAGTTAACCCACTGTTCCTAGACCAGTTAACCCCCTGTTCCTAAACCAGTTAACCCACTGTTCCTAGACCAGTTAACCCCACTGTTCCTAGACCAGTTAACCCACTGTTCCTAGACCAGTTAACCCACTGTTCCTAGACCAGTTAACCCCCTGTTCCTAAACCAGTTAACCCACTGTTCCTAGACCAGTTAACCCACTGTTCCTAAACCAGTTAACCCCTAGACCAGTTAACCCACTGTTCCTAGACCAGTTAACCCCCTGTTCCTAAACCAGTTAACCCACTGTTCCTAGACCAGTTAACCCACTGTTCCTAAACCAGTTAACCCACTGTTCCTAGACCAGTTAACCCCACTGTTCCTAGACCAGTTAACCCACTGTTCCTAGACCAGTTAACCCACTGTTCCTAGACCAGTTAACCCACTGTTCCTAGACCAGTTAACCCACTGTTCCTAGACCAGTTAACCCCCTGTTCCTAAACCAGTTAACCCACTGTTCCTAGACCAGTTAACCCACTGTTCCTAGACCAGTTAACCCACTGTTCCTAGACCAGTTAACCCACTGTTCCTAGACCAGTTAACCCACTGTTCCTAGCCTACCTGGTTAAATAAAGGTCAAATAAAACTAATAATAATAAAACTGTAATGTGTTATATTAGATCCAAACGTAACACTTTGTATTCAGATTGCTTTTATGCATTATTTCTGTGCCTTGTTGTAAACACGGTGCATGTTTTGGAATATTTGAATTCTATACAGGCTTTCATCTTTTCACAATCATTTAGGTTACTATTGTGGAGTAGCTTCAATGTTGTTGATCCATCCTCAGTTGTCTCCTGTCACAGCCATTAACCTCTGTAACTGTTTTCCAGTCACCATTCACCTCGTGGTGAAATCCCTGGGTGGTTTCCTTCCTCTCCGGCAACTGAGTTAGGAAGGAGTAGTGTATTCATACACTCATCCAAAATGTAATTGGTCATTTCAACATGCTCAAAGGCATATTCAATGCCTGCTTTAAAAGAAAAGTGTTTTATCCCATCTACCAATTTGAGAGGCATTGGCAAAGGTCCTGGTCCTTGTGGTTGAATCTGTGTTTGAAATTCACTGCTCGATTGAGGGACCTTACAGATAATTGTGTGTGTGTGGGGGGTACAGAGACGAGGTAGTCATTCAGTCCATGCAGCTTATAATACGATTTGATAACACATGTGTACTCCTGAATTAATTATGTCTTTGCCGTAACAAAGGGGTCGAGTACTCATTTATTAAGACATTTCAGCTTTTCATTTTTTAAATTAATTTGTAAAAATTTCATAAAACATAACTTCACGTTGACATCATGGGGTATTGTGTGGAGGCCAGTGACAAAACAACTCTCTGAATTGAATCCATTTTAAATTCAAAGCAAAATAAATTGTACTTGTCACGTGTCGAATCCCAACAATGCAGTTAAGAAGTCAGAAAATTAGCAAATAAATAGAAAGAAAAAAATAAGTCAATAAAATAAAAATAACAAAGCTATTTACAGGCTATATACAGGTTATATACAGGTTATATACAGGTTATATACAGGTTATATACAGGTTATATACAGGCTATATACAGGTTATATACAGGTTATATACAGGCTTATATACAGGTTATATACAGGTTATATACAGGTTATATACAGGTTATATACAGGCTATATACAGGTTATATACAGGTTATATACAGGCTATGTACAGGTTATATACAGGTTATATACAGGCTATATACAGGTTATATACAGGTTATATACAGGTTATATACAGGCTATATACAGGTTATATACAGGTTATATGCAGGCTATGTACAGGTTATATACAGGCTATATACAGGCTATATACAGGTTATATACAGGTTATATACAGGCTATATACAGGTTATATACAGGCTATATACAGGTTATATACAGGCTATTTACAGGCTATTTACAGGTTATATACAGGTTATATACAGGCTATATACAGGCTATATACAGGCTATATACAGGCTATATACAGGTTATTGGGGCGGCAGGTAGCCTAGTGGTTAGAGCAT
>NC_060188.1:94642062-94649562 GCF_021184085.1 Oncorhynchus gorbuscha | reverse complement strand
TAGGTCTGTGTTTCTGTAGTTTAGGTCTGTGTTTCTGTAGTTTAGGTCTGTGTTTCTGTAGTTTAGTTTAGTCTGTGTTTCTGTAGTTTAGGTCTGTAGTTTAGGTCTGTGTTTCTGTAGTTTAGTGTTTCTGTAGTTTAGTGTTTCTGTAGTTTAGGTTTGTGTTTCTGTAGTTTAGGTCTGTGTTTCTGTAGTTTAGGTCTGTGTTTCTGTAGTTTAGGTCTGTGTTTCTGTAGTTTAGTGTTTCTGTAGTTTAGGTTTGTGTTTCTGTAGTTTAGTGTTTCTGTAGTTTAGGTCTGTGTTTCTGTAGTTTAGTGTTTCTGTAGTTTAGGTCTGTGTTTCTGTAGTTTAGGTCTGTGTTTCTGTAGTTTAGTGTTTCTGTAGTTTAGGTCTGTGTTTCTGTAGTTTAGGTCTGTGTTTCTGTAGTTTAGGTTTGTGTTTCTGTGTTTTAGGTCTGTGTTTCTTTAGTAGTTTAGGTCTGTGTTTCTGTAGTTTGGTTTCTGTATTTCTTCTGTAGTTTAGGTCTGTGTTTCTGTAGTTTAGTGTTTCTGTAGTTTAGGTTTGTGTTTCTGTAGATTAGGTCTGTGTTTCTGTAGTTTAGGTTGTGTTTCTGTAGTTTAGGTTTGTGTTTCTGTAGTTTTCTGTAGTTTAGTTTCTGTAGTTTAGGTCTGTGTTTCTGTAGTTTAGGTTGTGTTTCTGTAGTTTAGGTCTGTGTTTCTGTAGTTTAGGTCTGTGTTTCTGTAGATTAGGTCTGTGTTTCTGTAGTTTAGGTTGTGTTTCTGTAGTTTAGGTCTGTGTTTCTGTAGTTTAGTGTGTTTCTGTAGTTTAGGTCTGTGTTTCTGTAGTTTAGGTCTGTGTTTCTGTAGTTTAGGTTGTGTTTCTGTAGTTTAGTCTGTTTCTCTGTTTAGTTTCTGTAGTTTAGGTCTGTGTTTCTGTAGTTTAGGTCTGTAGTTTAGGTCTGTGTTTCTGTAGTTTAGGTCTTCTGTGTTTAGGTCTGTGTTTCTGTAGTTTAGGTTGTGTTTCTGTAGTTTAGGTTGTGTTTCTGTAGTTTAGTGTTTTAGGTTGTGTTTCTGTTTAGGTTGTGTTTCTGTTTCTGTAGTTTGTAGTTGTGTTTTAGGTCTGTAGTTGTAGTTTAGGGTTTGTGTTTCTGTAGTTTAGGTCTGTGTTTCTGTAGTTTAGGTTGTGTTTCTGTAGTTTAAGTTTGTGTTTCTGTAGTTTAGGTGTTTCTGTAGTTTAGGTCTGTGTTTCTGTAGTAGTTTAGGTTTCTTGTTTCTGTAGTTTAGGTCTGTTTTCTGTAGTTTAGGTTGTGTTTCTGTAGTTTAGTGTTTCTGTAGTTTAGGTCTGTGTTTCTGTAGTTTAGGTCTGTGTTTCTGTAGTTTAGGTCTGTGTTTCTGTAGTTTAGGTTTGTGTTTCTGTAGTTTAGGTGTTTTCTGTAGTTTAGGTCTGTGTTTCTGTAGTTTAGGTCTGTGTTTCTGTAGTTTAGGTCTGTGTTTCTGTAGTTTAGGTCTGTGTTTCTGTAGTTTAGGTCTGTGTTTCTGTTTAGTTTAGTGTTTCTGTGTTTCTGTGTTTCTGTAGTTTAGGTTGTGTTTCTGTAGTTTAGGTTGTGTTTCTGTAGTTTAGGTCTGTGTTTCTGTAGTTTAGGTCTGTGTTTCTGTAGTTTAGGTCTGTAGTTTCTGTAGTTTAGGTCTGTGTTTCTGTAGTTTAGGTTGTGTTTCTGTAGTTTAGGTCTGTGTTTCTGTAGTTTAGGTCTGTGTTTCTGTGTTTCTGTAGTTTAGGTTGTGTTTCTGTAGTTTAGTGTTTTAGGTTGTAGTTTAGGTCTGTGTTTCTGTAGTTTAGGTCTGTGTTTCTGTAGTTTAGGTGTGTTTCTGTAGTTTAGGTCTGTGTTTCTGTAGTTTAGGTTTGTTTCTGTAGTTTAGTGTTTCTGTAGTTTAGGTCTGTGTTTCTGTAGTTTAGGTTTTGTTTCTGTAGTTTAGTGTTTCTGTAGTTTAGGTCTGTGTTTTCTGTAGTGTTAGGTTGTTTCTGTAGTTTCTGTGTTTCTGTAGTTTAGGTCTGTGTTTCTGTAGTTTAGGTTGTGTTTCTGTAGTTTAGGTTGTGTTTCTGTAGTTTAGTTGTGTTTCTGTAGTTTAGTGTTTCTGTAGTTTAGGTCTGTGTTTCTGTAGTTTAGGTCTGTGTTTCTGTAGTTTAGGTCTGTGTTTCTGTAGTTTAGGTCTGTGTTTCTGTAGTTTAGTCTGTGTTTCTGTAGTTTAGGTTGTGTTTCTGTAGTTTAGGTTGTGTTTCTGTAGTTTAGGTCTGTGTTTCTGTAGTTTAGGTCTGTGTTTCTGTAGTTTAGGTCTGTGTTTCTGTAGTTTAGGTCTGTGTTTCTGTAGTTTAGGTCTGTGTTTCTGTAGTTTAGGTCTGTGTTTCTGTAGTTTAGGTCTGTGTTTCTGTAGTTTAGGTCTGTGTTTCTGTAGTTTAGGTCTGTGTTTCTGTAGTTTAGGTTGTGTTTCTGTAGTTTAGGTCTGGGTTACCCTGTTGGGTATTGATCAGCATATTTCAAGCTGCCTGTGGGTATCCCTGTGCTGTTGTTAATGACACACTGTTTTGCACCATGATTCTTATAGCTATTTAGTTAGGAAACCTTCTGTATGCTTAGAACGATGTGAGTTGATTAATAGGAAGCATCTCCCCAGGGAGATAGATGTGTGTGTGTGTGTGTGTGTGTGTGTGTGTGTGTGTGTGTGTGTGTGTGTGTGTGTGTGTGTGTGTGTGTGTGTGTGTGTGTGTGTGTGTGTGTGTGTGTGTGTGTGTGTGTGTGTGTGTGTGTGTGTGTGTGTGTGTGTGTGAGAGAGAGAGAGAGAGAGAGAGAGAGAGAGAGAGAGAGAGAGAGAGAGAGAGAGAGAGAGAGACTAGACTTGACTAGAATAGAGGAGGACAGTAGTATTGACTAGAGGAAGACAGTAGTATTGACTAGAGGAAGACAGTAGTATTGACTAGAGGAAGACAGTAGTATTGACTAGAGGAGAGGAAGACAGTAGTATTGACTAGAGGAAGACAGTAGTATTGACTAGAGGAGAGGAAGACAGTAGTATTGACTAGAGGAAGACAGTAGTATTGACTAGAGGAAGACAGTAGTATTGACTAGAGGAGGACAGTAGTATTGACTAGAGGAAGACAGTAGTATTGACTAGAGGAAGACAGTAGTATTGACTAGAGGAGGACAGTAGTATTGACTAGAGGAAGACAGTAGTATTGACTAGAGGAAGACAGTAGTATTGACTAGAGGAAGACAGTAGTATTGACTAGAGGAAGACAGTAGTATTGACTAGAGGAAGACAGTAGTATTGACTAGAGGAAGACAGTAGTATTGAGGAGGGAAGACAGTAGTATTGACTAGAGGAAGACAGTAGTATTGACTAGAGAGGAAGACAGTAGTATTGACTAGAGGAGAGGAAGACAGTAGTATTGACTAGAGGAGAGGAAGACAGTAGTATTGACTAGAGGAAGACAGTAGTATTGACTAGAGGAGAGGAAGACAGTAGTATTGACTAGAGGAAGACAGTAGTATTGACTAGAGGAAGACAGTAGTATTGACTAGAGGAAGACAGTAGTATTGACTAGAGGAAGACAGTAGTATTGACTAGAGGAGAGGAAGACAGTAGTATTGACTAGAGGAAGACAGTAGTATTGACTAGAGGAAGACAGTAGTATTGACTAGAGGAAGACAGTAGTATTGACTAGAGGAAGACAGTAGTATTGACTAGAGGAAGACAGTAGTATTGACTAGAGGAAGACAGTAGTATTGACTAGAAGACAGTAGTATTGACTAGAGGAAGACAGTAGTATTGACTAGAGGAAGACAGTAGTATTGACTAGAGGAGGACAGTAGTATTGACTAGAGGAAGACAGTAGTATTGACTAGAGGAAGACAGTAGTATTGACTAGAGGAAGACAGTAGTATTGACTAGAGGAAGACAGTAGTATTGACTAGAGGAAGACAGTAGTATTGACTAGAGGAAGACAGTAGTATTGACTAGAGGAGGACAGTAGTATTGACTAGAGGAAGACAGTAGTATTGACTAGAGGAAGACAGTAGTATTGACTAGAGGAGGACAGTAGTATTGACTAGAGGAAGACAGTAGTATTGACTAGAGGAGGACAGTAGTATTGACTAGAGGAGGACAGTAGTATTGACTAGAGGAAGACAGTAGTATTGACTAGAGGAAGACAGTAGTATTGACTAGAGGAAGACAGTAGTATTGACTAGAGGAAGACAGTAGTATTGACTAGAGGAGAGGAAGACAGTAGTATTGACTAGAGGAGAGGAAGACAGTAGTATTGACTAGAGGAAGACAGTAGTATTGACTAGAGTAGAGGAAGACAGTAGTATTGACTAGAGGAGGACAGTAGTATTGACTAGAGGAGGACAGTAGTATTGACTAGAGGAAGACAGTAGTATTGACTAGAGGAAGACTAGAGGAAGACAGTATTATTGACTAGAGGAGGACAGTAGTATTGACTAGAGGAGGACAGTAGTATTGACTAGAGGAAGACAGTAGTATTGACTAGAGGAAGACAGTAGTATTGACTAGAGGAAGACAGTAGTATTGACTAGAGGGAGACAGTAGTATTGACTAGAGGAAGACAGTAGTATTGACTAGAGTAGAGGAAGACAGTAGTATTGACTAGAGGAAGACAGTAGTATTGACTAGAGGAGGACAGTAGTATTGACTAGAGGAAGACAGTAGTATTGACTAGAGGAGGACAGTAGTATTGACTAGAGGAAGACAGTAGTATTGACTAGAGGGAGACAGTAGTATTGACTAGAGGAAGACAGTAGTATTGACTAGAGTAGAGGAAGACAGTAGTATTGACTAGAGGAAGACAGTAGTATTGACTAGAGGAGAGGAAGACAGTAGTATTGACTAGAAGAGGAAGACAGTAGTATTGACTAGAGGAAGACAGTAGTATTGACTAGAGGAGAGGAAGACAGTAGTATTGACTAGAGGAGGACAGTAGTATTGACTAGAGGAGGACAGTAGTATTGACTAGAGGAAGACAGTAGTATTGACTAGAGGAAGACAGTAGTATTGACTAGAGGAAGACAGTAGTATTGACTAGAGGAGGACAGTAGTATTGACTAGAGGAGGACAGTAGTATTGACTAGAGGAAGACAGTAGTATTGACTAGAGTAGAGGAAGACAGTAGTATTGACTAGAGGAGGACAGTAGTATTGACTAGAGGAAGACAGTAGTATTGACTAGAGTAGAGGAAGACAGTAGTATTGACTAGAGGAGGACAGTAGTATTGACTAGAGGAAGACAGTAGTATTGACTAGAGGAGGACAGTAGTATTGACTAGAGGAGAGGAAGACAGTAGTATTGACTAGAGTAGAGGAAGACAGTAGTATTGACTAGAGGAGGACAGTAGTATTGACTAGAGTAGAGGAAGACAGTAGTATTGACGAGAGGAGGACAGTAGTATTGACTAGAGGAAGACAGTAGTATTGACTAGAGTAGAGGAAGACAGTAGTATTGACTAGAGGAGGACAGTAGTATTGACTAGAGGAAGACAGTAGTATTGACTAGAGGAGGACAGTAGTATTGACTAGAGGAGAGGAAGACAGTAGTATTGACTAGAGTAGAGGAAGACAGTAGTATTGACTAGAGGAGGACAGTAGTATTGACTAGAGGAGGACAGTAGTATTGACTAGAGGAGGACAGTAGTATTGACTAGAGGAGGACAGTAGTATTGACTAGAGGAAGACAGTAGTATTGAATAGAGTAGAGGAAGACAGTAGTATTGACTAGAGGAGGACAGTAGTATTGACTAGAGGAAGACAGTAGTATTGACTAGAGGAGGACAGTAGTATTGACTAGAGGAGAGGAAGACAGTAGTATTGACTAGAGTAGAGGAAGACAGTAGTATTGACTAGAGGAGGACAGTAGTATTGACTAGAGTAGAGGAAGACAGTAGTATTGACGAGAGGAGGACAGTAGTATTGACTAGAGGAAGACAGTAGTATTGACTAGAGGAAGACAGTAGTATTGACTAGAGGAAGACAGTAGTATTGACTAGAGGAAGACAGTAGTATTGACTAGAGGAAGACAGTAGTATTGACTAGAGTAGAGGAAGACAGTAGTATTGACTAGAGGAGGACAGTAGTATTGACTAGAGGAGGACAGTAGTATTGACTAGAGGAGAGGAAGACAGTAGTATTGACTAGAGTAGAGGAAGACAGTAGTATTGACTAGAGGAGGACAGTAGTATTGACTAGAGGAAGACAGTAGTATTGACTAGAGTAGAGGAAGACAGTAGTATTGACTAGAGGAGGACAGTAGTATTGACTAGAGGAGGACAGTAGTATTGACTAGAGGAGAGGAAGACACCTAAGAGGGCTCCATACGAAACAGGAACGGGAAACAACATTGTCCAGATGGAATATAATATACCATAGCAGGCAGAGTGAAAACATTACACATTCAGTCCCAGGGCCCATGTTTTTATTCCACTTTGACTCTACCTTACACCAGAGAGAGGGAGAGGGAGAGGGAGAGGGAGAGGGAGAGGGAGAGGGAGAGGGAGAGAGAGAGGAGAGGGAGAGGGAGAGGGAGAGGGAGAGGGAGAGGGAGAGGGAGAGAGGGAGAGGGAGAGGGACAAAGCGAGAGAGAGAATGAAAGAAAGAGAGCGAGAGAGAGAGAGAGAGAGAGAGAGAGAGAGAGAGAGAGAGAGAGAGAGAGAGAGAGGGGAGAACCTGTGATTGTAGAGGGTGCTGGTTGCTGATGGAATTTAAAATGGATATGCTCCATAGCTATGGCTCAGGTAGCGTTCAAGAAGAACCCAGGGTGCCTCCCAAATGGCACCCTAGTCCCTATGTAGTACACTACTTTTGACTAGGGCCCACAGTGCACTATATAGGTAATAGGGTTTCCATCTCTATGCATGTCAATCAGATTAACATGGAGTAATGGCATTCAGATTAACATGGAGTAATGTCAATCAGATTAATCATGGAGTAATGTCATCAGATTAACATGAGTAATGTCAGTCAGATTAACATGGAGTAATGTCAGTCAGATTAACATGGAGTAATGTCAGTCAGATTAACATGGAGTAATGTCATTCAGATTAACATGGAGTAATGTCATTCAGATTAACATGGAGTAATGTCATTCAGATTAACATGGAGTAATGTCATTCAGATGGAGTAATGTCATTCAGAGTAACATGGAGTAATGTCATTCAGATTAACATGGAGTAATGTCATTCAGATTAACATGGAGTAATGTCATTCAGATTAACATGGAGTAATGTTAGTTAGATTAACATGGAGTAATGTCATTCAGAGTAACATGGAGTAATGTCAGTCAGATTAACATGGAGTAATGTTGGTCAGATTAACTGAGAGCATCTTGACTGACTGCGTCACCTCTTGGTACGGCAACTGCTCGGCATCTGACCACAAGGCGCTACAGAGGGTAGTGCGTACAGCCCAGTATATCAATGGGGCCAAGTTCCCTGCCA
>NC_060188.1:94567062-94637062 GCF_021184085.1 Oncorhynchus gorbuscha | reverse complement strand
GACACAGCCTTAGAGACAGAGACTTATACAGCCGTGACACAGCCTTAGAGACAGAGATTCATACAGCCGTGACACAGCCTTAGAGACAGAAATTCATACAGCCGTGACACAGCTTTAGAGACAGAGACTCATACAGCCATGACACAGCTTTAGAGACAGAGACTCATACAGCCTTGACACAGCCTTAGAGACAGAGATTCATACAGCTTTGACACAGCCTTAGAGACAGAGACTCATACAGCCATGACACAGCTTTAGAGACAGAGACTCATACAGCCTTGACACAGCCTTAGAGACAGAGATTCATACTGCCGTGACACAGCCTTAGAGACAGAGATTCATACAGCCGTGACACAGCCTCAGAGACAGAGACTCATACAGCCGTGACACAGCCTTAGAGACAGAGATTCATACAGCCGTGACACAGCCTTAGAGACAGAGATTCATAGACATTGGCATTAGAAAACATTCTCCTTCCCTTTCTCCCTACCTGGGCTCCCAGCCAGCCTCTGTTAGAATATAACAAATGCTCTGGTCTGCAGAGTCATCACTCAGGAAAGAGATCATTGTGAACTACAGACAGACTGTTTGGTCAGTGAATCAAACACGTCAGTTTTACTCCTGGTTCTTCCATTAGACTCGTTATCAGTGGTTTCCACATGGGCTGTCCATCACGATGTGTGTGTGTGTGTGTGTGTGCTGTCCATCACGATGTGTGTGTGTGTGTGTGCTGTCCATCACAATGTGTGTGTGTGTGTGCTGTCCATTACGCTGCGTGTGTGTGCTGTCCATCACGATGTGTGTGTGTGTGTGCTGTCCATCACGCTGTGTGTAGGCTGTCCATCACGATGTGTGTGTGCTGTCCATCACGCTGTGTGTGTGTGTGCTCTCCATCACGATGTGTGTAGGCTGTCCATCACGCTGTGTGTGTGTGTGTGCTGTCCATCACGATGTGTGTGTGTGTGCTGTCCATCACGCTGTGTGTAGGCTGTCCATCACACTGTGTGTGTGTGCTGTCCATCACACTGTGTGTGTGGGCTGTCCAGCACGATGTGTGTGTGTGTAGGCTGTCCATCACGCTGTGTGTGGGCTGTCCATCATGCTGTGTGTGTGGGCTGTCCATCACGATGTGTGTGTGCTGTCCATCACGCTGTGTGTGTGCTGTCCATCACGCTGTGTGTGTGTGCTGTCCATCACGCTGTGTGTGTGCTGTCCATCACGCTGTGTGTGTGTGTGCTGTCCATCACGCTGTGTGTAGGCTGTCCATCACGCTGTGTGTGTGTGTGCTCTCCATCACGATGTGTGTAGGCTGTCCATCACGCTGTGTGTGTGTGCTGTCCATCACGATGTGTGTAGGCTGTCCATCATGCTGTGTGTGTGTGTGCTCTCCATCACGATGTGTGTGTGTGCTCTCCATCACGATGTGTGTGTGTGCTGTCCATCACGATGTGTGTGTGTGTGTGTGTGCTGTCCATCACGCTGTGTGTGTGCGCCTGTGCCTGCCATGCTAATTAAGGATATACCCACTGGGCACACCAGGTAATTTCAACGTGGAAACTTGGGTAATATTTGTTTGAGTTGTGAACCTTTATTCACTCAGACAGCCAGAGGTTTGTTGAATTCCCAAGGTGTTTTCAACCATCTAAATACAACACCAAACTCTGATTTAAAAAACAATATCAAATGCTCTGGTTGTCATCGTCATGTGTTATCTTTGCTGTTTCAACCATTTTAAAACCATTGAAAGCAACACAAAGGTCAGATCAAAGCGCTTTTACCAGCGATAGCTGACACCCGTCATTGCAGATGTTTTGGCGATGCCGTAGGTGGAATTGCATTCGAGCTGTCAAATCAGAGAGGATGAGCATGTGGTCGTTGTCACGAAGCCACACGGGGTCCCCACTCGTCGTCAGAAGTTCAGAACAAGAAACAATAGGCTTTATAGAAATAATAATAATAATAATAATATTCAACTCGAATTGAAAAATAATCATTCAACTAAATGATGAGGATTTGTATCAGCCTCATCGAGGTGCAGATGACATCACACATTCCAGTGTTCCAATTTTTTTTTAAACAAGGTTGCAAGGGGTTTGTTTACAAGTTCGAACACTGGACTTAACTTGAAATCGTTTGACATCAAACCAACGCTTGAAACCCTAAGTCTTTAACGAGCCTTCAGGAAGTATTCACGCCCCCTTGACTGTTTCCAAATGTTGATGTGTTACAAAGTGGGATTAAAATGGACTACATTGTCATTCCCTGTCAACGATCGACACAAAATACTCTGTAATGTCGAATGTCACCTTTGGCAGCGATTAAAGCGGAGTCTTTTTTGGGGAAAATCTCTAAATAAGTGTTGTACTCCTGGATTTTAAAATATAAGCACATTATTCTTTTTCAAATGATTCAAGCTCTGTCAAGTTGGATATTGATCATTGCTAGGCAGCTATTTTCAAGTCTAGCCATAGATTTTCAAACAGGTTTAAGTCGAAACTGTAATTAGCCATTCAGGAACATTCAATGTCGTCTTGGTAAGAAACTCCAGTGTACATTTGTTCCTAGTGTTGTAGGTTATTGTCCTGCTGAAAGGTGAATTCATCTCCCAGTGTCTGTCGGAAAGCAGACTGAACCAGGTTTTCATCAAAACTGTTTCCTGTGCTTATAGATCTATTCCTTTTCTTTCTATCCTAAAAAAAAACTCACAGCTTCTTGTATTGATATTCAATGTCTGCTTTTATTTTAATTTGTTTTACCCGTCTACCAATAAGTGCTTTTCTTTGCGAGGCGTTGGAAAACCTCCCAGATCTTTGTGGTTGAATCTGTGTATCACACCCTGACCATAGTTTGCTTTGTATGTTTCTATGTTTTGGTTGGTCAGGGTGTGAGCTGGGTCGGCATTCTATGTTACATGTCTAGTTTGTCTAGTTCTATGTTTGGCCTGATATGGTTCTCAATCAGAGGCAGGTGTTTGTCATTGTCTCTGATTGGGAACCATATTTAGGTAGCCTGTTTGGTGTTGGGTTTTGTGGGCGATTGTTCTTGTTACTGTCTCTGTGTTACTTTGCACCAGTATTAGGCTGTTTCGGTTTTCGTGGTACGTTTATTGTTTTTTAAAATTTGATTCGTGTTTACTTTGTTTCATTAAACATGGATCTCAATAGCCACACCACATTTTGGTCTGACTCCTTCACCGAAAGAGAACCGTTACACTGTGTTTGAAATTCACAGCTCGACTGAGGGATCTTACCATAACAAAGGAGTTGAATACTTATCGACTCAAGACATTTCAGCTTTTCATTTTTAAATTAATTTTGTAAACATTAAAAAAAAGCATAATTCTACTTTGACATTATGGAGTATTGTGTGTAGGCCAGTGACACATTATCTTAATTTAATCCATTTTAAATTTAGGCTGTAACACAACAAAATGATTTTATCTTATTTTATTTATCTGTTTTGCTCATCTGTGGGGGTTAAATGAATAGCTGTTGTTGAAATATTTTAGACCTAAATAGACTGCATGAAGTGTGGCACAATTGAATTTGCTCTGTTAAACCTTTGGAATGACTTTCGTTAGCAATAGTGAATCTAGATATACACACCATGTTCTCTCTGTCGCTCTACTGTGCGTCTCGCTAGCTGCTAATCAAATGGCGAGGGGCACGAAGCTCATTGGCTGAAACTCAAATTGCTCGGGTGCTGGTCCACACGGGGTAAATGTAGGGAAAATGGCGCCAACACTGCTTCCCGAAAACAGTCACTTTTAAACTAGGGATTTATAATAATAATAATAATAATAATAATAATAAATGCCATTTAGCAGACGCTTTTATCCAAAGCGAATTACAGTCATGTATGAATACATTCTAGGTATGGGTGGTCCCGGGGATCGAACCCACTACCCTGGCGTTAAAATCGCCATGCTCTTCCAACTGAGCTACAGAAGGACCACATTGATTCAAGGCAGTAATTCTACCCATAGAATATACATATATGAATGTATATTGTAATGTATATTTATATATATGAATGTATATTGTAATGTATATTCATATATATATATGAATGTATATTGTAATATATGAATGTATATTGTAATATATGAATGCATATTGTGATGTATATACACATGGATGCATCCGGCCCAAAGCAGGAGGTTTAAAAAAAAAAAGTGTTACTTGGTCGCCAATTCCGGTACATGTCATTAACATGGCTGAAGGATTGTACCTCAATAAACTGTCCCAATTGGCACCCTTTTCCCTATTTAGCGCACTACTTTAGACCAGAGCCCTAAAGAACCCTATTCCCTATGTAGTGCACTACTTTAGACCAGAGCCCTATGGAACCCTATTCCCTATGTAGTGCACTACTTTTAACCAGAGCCCTATAGAACCCTATTCCCTATATAGTGCACTACTTTAGACCAAAGCCCATTTGGGACACATACCTACAACAAGATGTTATCTTTAATACCTCAACCTCAGGGACACCATGAATCCTGTCTCTCTCCCCCTCTCTCTCTCTCCCTCTCTCCCTCTCTCTCTCTCTCTCTGTCCCTCTCTCTCAATTTAATTCAATTTAAGGATTTTATTGGCATGGGAAACACATGTTAACATTGCCAAAGCAAGGGAAGTAGATAATAAACAAAAGTGAAATAAACAATAAAAATTAACTGTAAACATTACACTTTACACAAAAGTTCCAAAAATATCACGATGTACAAAAGGGAAAATAAATAACATAAATATGGGTTGTATTTACAATGGTGTTTGTTCTTCACTGGTTGCCCTTTTCTTGTGGCAACAGGTCACAAATCTTGCTGCTGTGATGGCACACTGTGGAATTTCACCCAGTAGATATGTGAGTTTATCAAAATTGGGTTTGTTTTTTAATTATTGTGGGTCTGTGTAATCTGAGGGAAAAATGTGTCTCTAATATGGTCATACATTTGGCAGGAGGTCTTTCTCAATAGCAAGGCTATTCTCACTGAGTCTGTACATAGTTAAAGCTTTCCTTAAGTTTGGGTCAGTCACAGTGGTCAGGTATTCTGCCACTGTGTTCTCTCTGTTTAGGGCCAAATAGCATTCTAGTTTACTCTGTTTTTTTTGTTAATTCTTTCCAATGTGTCAAGTAATTATCTTTTTGTTTTCTCATGATTTTGTTGGGTATAATTGTGCTGCTGTCCTGGGGCTCTGTAGGGTGTGTTTATGAACAGAGCCCCAGGACCAGCTTGCTTAGGGGACTCTTCTCCAGGTACATCTCTCTGTAGGTGATGGCTTTGTTATGGAAGGTTTGGGAATCACTTCCTTTTAGGTGGTTGCTGATTTAACGTCTCTTTCCTGGATTTTGATAATTAGTGGGTATCAGCCTAATTCTGCTCTGCATGCATTATTTGGTGTTTTACGTTGTACTCTGAGGATATTTTTGTAGAATTGTACATGCAGTTTCAATTTGGTGTTTGTCCCATTTTGTGAAGTCTTGGTTGGTGAGCGGACCCCAGACCTCACAACCATAAAGGGCAATGGGTTCTATAACTGATTCAAATATTTTTAGATAGATCCTAATTGGCATATCAAATTTTATGTTCCTTTTGATGGCATAGAATGCCCTTCTTGCCGAGGTATGTATAGTTTTTTAGTGTGCTCTAGGGCAACTGTGTCTATATGGAATTTGTATTCGTGCTCCTGGCGACTGGATCTTTTTTGGAACACCATTATTTTTGTCTTACTGAGATTTCCTGTCAGGGCCCAGGTCTGACAGAATATGTGCAGAAGATCTAGGTGCTGCTGTAGACCCTCCTTGGTTGGCGACAGAAGCACCACATCATCAGCAAACAGTAGACATTTGACTGCAGATTCTAGCAGGGTGAGACCGGGTGCTGCAGGCTGTTCTAGTTTCCTCGCCAATTTGTTGATATATTTGTTGAAGAGGGTGGGTTTTAAGCTGCATCCCTGTCTCCCCCCACGGGTCTGTGGAAAGAAATATGTGTTTTTTGCCCATTTTAACCCCACGCTTGTTGTTTGTGTATATGGATTTCATAATGGTGTATATTTTTCCCCAAACACCACATTCCATCAATTTGTATAGCAGAACCTCATGCCTAATTAAGTTGAAAGCTTTTTTGACATCAACAAAGCATGAGAAGACATTGCCTTTGTTTTGGTTGGTTTGTTTGTCAATTGGGGTGTGCAGGGTGAATACATGTTTGTACGGTAATTTGGTAAAAAGCCAATTTGACTTTTGCTCAGTTTATTGTTTTCACTGAGGAAATGTATGAGTCTGCTGTTATTGATAATGGTCGCTGTTGACACATATCCCAAGGTAGTTACTGGGGTCGAATGTGTCTCCACTTTCGTGGATTGGGGAAGACGCCAGAGCTGAGAACAATGTTAAGGAGTTTAAGTATTGCCAATTGGAATATGTGGTCTGTATATTTTATAATTTCATTGAGGATACCATCAACACCACACACCACACCACACACCCACAGCTCATCCAAGGTAATTGGAGAATCCAGTGGGTTCTGGTCGTCTTTAATAGTTGATTCTAAGAGTTGTATTTGATCATGTATATGTTTTTGCTGTTTGTTCTTTGTTATAGGGCCAAAAAGATTGGAGAAGTGGTTTATACACACATCTCCATTTTGGATCATTCTTTGTGTTGCTTGTTTCTTTGTTGTTTTCCAATTTTCCCAGAGGTGGTTTAGAGTCTATGGATTCTTCAATTACATTGAGCTGATTTCTGACGTGCTGTTCCTTCTTTTTCCGTAGTGTATTTCTGTGTTGTTTTAGTGATTCACCACAGTGAAGGTTTAGGCTCAGTGATTCACCATAGTGAAGGTTTAGGCTCATTGATTCACCATAGTGAAGGTTTAGGCTCAGTGATTCACCATAGTGAAGGTTTAGGCTCAGGTGTTCTGAGTCTGTTTTTAGTTTCTTGGTCTCTATGTTTTTGGTTGGACAGGTGAGGTGAAGGCGTAGGCTCAGGTGTTCTGAGTCTGTTTTTATTTGGACAGGTGAAGTGAAGGCGTAGGCTCAGGTGTTCTGAGTCTGTTTTTATTTGGACAGGTGAAGTGAAGGCGTAGGCTCAGGTGTTCTGAGTCTGTTTTTATTTGGACAGGTGAGGGGAAGGCATAGGCTCAGGTGTTCTGAGTCTGTTTTTATTTGGACAGGTGAAGGGAAGGCGTTGGCTCAGTTGTTCTGAGTCTGTTTTTAGTTGGACAGGTGAAGTGAAGGCGTAGGCTCAGGTGTTCTGAGTCTGTTTTTGGTTGGACAGGTGAAGTGAAGGCGTAGGCTCAGGTGTTCTGAGTCTGTTTGTGGTTGGACAGGTGAGGTGAAGGCGTAGGCTCAGGTGTTCTGAGTCTGTTTTTAGTTGGACAGGTGAAGTGAAGGCGTAGGCTCAGGTGTTCTGAGTCTGTTTTTGGTTGGACAGGTGAAGTTTAGTCTCTTGGTCTCTATGTTTTTGGTTGGACAGGTGAGGTTTAGTTTCTTGGTCTCTGTTTTTGGTTGGACAGGTGAAGTTTAGTTTCTTGGTCTCTATGTTTTTGGTTGGACAGGTGAAGTTTAGTTTCTTGGTCTCTATGTTTTTGGTTGGACAGGTGAAGTTTAGTTTCTTGGTCTCTATGTTTTTGGTTGGACAGGTGAAGTTTAGTTTCTTGGTCTCTATGTTTTTGGTTGGACAGGTGAAGTTTAGTTTCTTGGTCTCTATGTTTTTGGTTGGACAGGTGAAGTTTAGTTTCTTGGTCTCTATGTTTTTGGTTGGACAGGTGTTTAGTTTCTTGGTCTCTGTTTTTGGTTGGACAGGTGAAGTTTAGTTTCTTGGTCTCTATGTTTTTGGTTGGACATGTCATGCAGGTGAAAGTTTTATTAAAGTCCAAAACGGAATAACAGAAATCCTCTAGATTTGTAGAGGGGAAAACAACTGGAGAAGCGGCCACAGACTGCAGGTCGCTTCGGGTGTTTTCGACTGAGACACCTGCTCACACGCAGCATCTGATGAAGGCACAAAACACGACAGGACAGGGTGATACACAATCACGGCAAAAACACGACAGGACAGGGCGAAACGCAATCACAGCATCGTGAATACAATACAAGGAACCGACGGCACAGGAACGGATCACAAAGGAATAAATAGGGACTCTAATCAGGGGAAAGGATCGGGAACAGGTGTGGGAAGACTAAATGATGATTAGGGGAATAGGAACAGCTGGGAGCAGGAACGGAACGATGAGAGAGGGAGGGGGAGAGAGAGGGATAGGAGGGAAAGAACCAAATAAGACCAGCAGAGGGAAACGAATAGCATGGGGAGCACAGGGACAAGACATGATAATAAATGACAAACATGACAGTACCCCCACTCACCGAGCGCCTCCTGGCGCTCTCGAGGAGGAACACTGGCAGCAACGGAGGAAATCATAGATCAAACGGTCCAGCACGTCCCGAGAAAGAACCCAACTCCTCTCCTCAGGACCGTAACGAAAAACGATAAAAAGGGAAACTAGGGTACTACTCTAAAAAAAAAAAATGAGAACTAGGGACAGACTGAGACACAGCAAGGGCAGGGACAAGAACAGGAGAGATGCGATGGCAGGGAACAGACTGAGACCCAGCAAGACCAGGAGCAGAAGCAGAAAAAAAAATTACCAGACTTCTTCTGCGCAGTCTGAACACGCAGCCACGAAACGGCGCGTGTCACGCTCCTGAGTCGTTTTTCGAACACCGGGATGACCAGCTAACTTGGCAGAGTGAGCCCACTGAAGAACAGCCAGACGAGTGGAAACAGGAACGAAAAGGAGGTTACTAGGACAAGCGCGTTCGACGCAGTGTGCGTGAGTGCTTGCTTAACCTGTCTTTCAATTCCCCAGACTGTCAACCCGACAACACGCCCATAAGGAAGAATCCCCTCGAGATCAGTAGAAGCCACAGAAGAACTAAACAGACGGGATAAGGCATCAGGCTTGGTGTTCTTGCTACCCGGACGGTAAGAAATCACAAACTCGAAACGAGCGAAAAACAACGCCCAACGAGCTTGACGGGCATTAAGTCTTTGGCAGAACGGATGTACTCAAGGTTCTTATGGTCTGTCCAAACGACAAAAGGAACGGTCGCCCCTCCAACCACTGTCGCCATTCGCCTAGGGCTAAGCGGATGGCGAGCAGTTCACGGTTACCCACATCATAGTTGCGCTCAGATGGCGACAGGCGATGAGAAAAATAAGCGCAAGGATGAACCTTATCGTCAGACTGGAAGCGCTGGGATAGAATGGCTCCCACGCCTACCTCTGAAGCGTCAACCTCGACAATAAATTGTCTTGACGTCAGGAGTAACGAGGATAGGAGCGGACGTAAAACGTTCTTTTAGAAGATCAAAAGCTCCCTGGGCGGAACCGGACCACTTAAAACACGTCTTGACAGAAGTAAGAGCTGTGAGAGGGGCAGCAACTTGACCGAAATTACGAATGAAACGCCGATAGAAATTAGCGAAACCTAAAAAGCGCTGCAACTCGACACGTGACCTTGGAACGGGCCAATCACTGACAGCTTGGACCTTAGCGGAATCCATCTGAATGCCTTCAGCGGAAATAACGGAACCGAGAAAAGTAACGGAGGAGACATGAAAAGAGCACTTCTCAGCCTTTACGTAGAGACAATTCTCTAAAAGGCGCTGTAGAACACGTCGAACGTGCTGAACATGAATCTCGAGTGACGGAGAAAAAATCAGGATATCGTCAAGATAGACAAAAACAAAAATGTTCAGCATGTCTCTCAGAACATCATTAACTAATGCCTGAAAAACAGCTGGCGCATTGGCGAGACCGAACGGCAGAACCCGGTACTCAAAATGCCCTAACGGAGTGTTAAACGCCGTTTTCCACTGGACCCCCTCTCTGATGCGCACGAGATGGTAAGCGTTACGAAGGTCCAACTTAGTAAAGCACCTGGCTCCCTGCAGAATCTCGAAGGCTGATGACATAAGGGAAGCGGATAACGATTCTTAACCGTTATGTCATTCAGCCCTCGATAATCCACGCAGGGGCGCAGAGTACCGTCCTTCTTCTTAACAAAAAGAACCCCGCCCCGGCCGGAGAAGAAGAAGGCACTATGGTACCGGCGTCAAGAGACACAGACAAATAATCCTCGAGAGCCTTACGTTCGGGAGCCGACAGAGAGTATAGTCTACCTCGAGGAGGCGTGGTCCCTGGAAGGAGATCAATACTACAATCATACGACCGGTGAGGAGGAAGGGAGTTGGCTCGGGACCGACTGAAGACCGTGCGCAGATCATGATATTCCTCCGGCACTCCTGTCAAATCGCCAGGTTCCTCCTGAGAAGTAGGGAGAGAAGAAACGGGAGGGATGGCAGACATTAAACACTTCACATGACAAGAAACGTTCCAGGATAGGATAGAATTACTAGACCAATTAATAGAAGGATTATGACATACTAGCCAGGGATGACCCAAAACAACAGGTGTAAACGGTGAACGGAAAATCAAAAAGAAATAGTCTCACTGTGGTTACCAGATACTGTGAGAGTTAAAGGTAGTGTCTCAAATTTGATACTGGGAAGATGACTACCATCTAAGGCAAACATGGGCGTAGGCTTGTCTAACGGTCTGAAAGGAATGTTATGTTTCCGAACCCATGCTTCGTCCATGAAACAACCCTCAGCCCCAGAGTCAATCAAGGCACTGCATGTAGCACCCGAACCGGTCCAGCGTAGATGGACCGACATAGTAGTACAAGATCTAGATGAAGAGGACTGAGTAGTAGCGCTCACCAGTAGCCCTCCGCTTACTGATGGGCTCTGGCCTCTTACTGGACATGAATTAACAAAATGTCCAGCAACTCCGCAATAGAGGCACAGGCGGTTGGTGATCCTCCGTTCCCTCTCCTTATTCGAGATGCGAATCCCTCCCAGCTGCATGGGCTCAGTCTCAAAGCCAGAGGAGGGAGATGGTTGCGATGCGGAGCAGGGAAACACCGTTGATGCGAGCTCTCTTCCACGAGCCCGGTGACGAAGATCTACCCGTCGTTCTATGCGGATGGCGAGAGCAATCAAAGAGTCCACATCTGAAGGAACCTCCCGGGAGAGAATCTCATCCTTAACCACTGCGTGGAGTCCCTCCAGAAAACGAGCGAGCAGCGCCGGCTCGTTCCACTCACTAGAGGCAGCAAGAGTGCGAAACTCAATGGAATAATCCGTTATGGACCGTTCACCTTGGCATAAGGAAGCCAGGGCCCTAGAAGCCTCCCCACCAAAAACTGAACGGTCAAAAACCCGAATCATCTCCTCTTTAAAGTTCTGGAATTTGATAGAGCAATCAGCCCTTGCCTCCCAGATAGCTGTGCCCCATTCTCGAGCCCGGCCAGTAAGGAGTGAAATGACGTAAGCAACCCGAGCTCTCTCTCTAGAGTATGTGTTGGGTTGGAGAGAGAACACAATCTCACACTGCGTGAGAAAGGAGCGGCACTCAGTGGGCTGCCCGGAGTAGCAAGGTGGGTTATTAACCCTGGGTTCTGGAGGCTCGGCAGGCCAGGGAGTAACAGGTGGCACGAGACGTAGACTCTGGAACTGTCCAGAGAGGTCGGAAACCTGAGCGGCCAGGTTCTCCACGGCATGGCGAGCAGCAGACAATTCCTGCTCGTGTCTGCCGAGCATGGCTCCTTGGATCTCGACGGCAGTGTAACGAGCGTCTGAAGTCGCTGGGTCCATTCCGTGGTCGGTTCCTTCTGTCATGCAGGTGAAAGAGGACCCAAACGCGACTTAACAGAAACAGAGTTTATTAAAGTCCAAAACGGAATAACAGAAATCCTCTAGATTTGTAGAGGGAAAACAACTGGAGAAGCGGCCACAGACTGCAGGTCGCTTGGGTAGGCGCAGGCCGTAGTCGACTGAGACACCTGCTCACACGCAGCATCTGATGAAGGCACAAAACACGACAGGACAGGGTGATACACAATCACGGCAAAAACACGACAGGACAGGGCGAAACGCAATCACAGCATCGTGAATACAATACAAGGAACCGACGGCACAGGAACGGATCACAAAGGAATAAATAGGGACTCTAATCAGGGGAAAGGATCGGGAACAGGTGTGGGAAGACTAAATGATGATTAGGGGAATAGGAACAGCTGGGAGCAGGAACGGAACGATAGAGAGAAGAGAGAGCGAGAGAGTGAGAGAGGGAGGGGGAGAGAGAGGGATAGGAGGGAAAGAACCAAATAAGACCAGCAGAGGGAAACGAATAGCATGGGGAGCACAGGGACAAGACATGATAATAAATGACAAACATGACAGGACAGGTTTCTCAATGTCTTTCTCAGGTTTTTTCTTCATTAAACCATTTGTCAGTTTGTTTGATTTTCTTCGGTTGTCTGTTTGACATCTTTAGATTTGATAAGGAAGCTGAGAGGTCAAATATACTGTTTAGGTTTTCTACTGCCAAGTTTACACCTTCACTATTGCAGTGCAACTTGTTGTGCAGGAAGTTGTCTGAGAGGGATTGAATTTGTTGTTGCGTAATAGTTTCCACACTACTGTCCTTCCATCTATAGCATTTCTTAATATGATTCAGTTCCTCTGGCTTTGATGCCTCATGATTGAGTATTGCTCTGGTCAAGTAGACTGTGATTTTGCTATGATCTGATAGTGGTTTTCTATGGGCTGACTATGACTGCTGGGTTGAGGTCAGTGATAAAGTAGCTATAAGTGTACCTACCATAGGAGTCCCCTCAAAGCCTACAATTGACTGTGTACATATCCTCTCTCTCACCTCTCTCTCTCTCTCTCTCTCTCTGCCCCTCTCTCTGCCTCTCTATCTCTCCCTCTTTCTTTTTGAGAGAAAGACGTTGTGGATATGCAGAAAGGCGTTATATAGACGTTTGTAACCAAATGTGCATTGATTGAACTACTCCTATTGTGATCAATTTGATTAGCAGACCAACATTTTGACTGGCTGCTTGGTATGCAACTGCTTGGCATCTGACCTCAAGGCGCTACAGAGGGTAGTGGGTACATCACTGGAGCCGATCTCCCTGCCATCCAGGACCTCTATACCAGGCGGTGTCAGAGGAAGGCCCAGTACATCACTGGGGCCGAGTTCCCTGCCATCCAGGACCTCTACACCAGGCGGTGTCAGAGGAAGGCCCAGTACATCACTGGAGCCGATCTCGCTGCTATCCAGGACCTCTACACCAGGCGGTGACAGAGGAAGGCCCTAAAAAGGGTCAAAGACTCCAACCATCCAAGTCAAATAAAATGACATACAACAGGTAGACCTTACAGTGAAATGCTTTACTTACAAAGCCCTTAACAAACAATGTAGTATTTAAAAAAAATTGAAATAAAAATTTAATTTGAAATAAAAGTAACAAATAATTAAAAAGCAGCAGTAAAAATAACAGGGGGGAGTCAATGTCAATGTGCGTGGGCACCGGTTAGTCAAGGTAATTGTGGTAATATGTACATGTAGGTAGAGTTATTAATGCATAGATAATAACAGAGAGTAGCGGCACCGTAGGGAGGGGGGGGGCATTTGATTATGTGTTCAGTCTTAAGCCTTGGGGGGTCGAAGCTATTTAGAAGCCTCTTGGACCTAGACTTGGCACTCGGGTACATCTTACCACGTGGTAGCAGAGAGAACAGTGTATGACTAGAGTTTTTAGGGCTGACACGGCCTGGTATAGAGGTCCTGGATGGCAGGAAGCTTAGCCCCAGTGATGTACTGGGTGCCATACCAGGCAGTGATGCAACCGGTCAAGATGCTCTCAATGGTGCAGATGTAAAACCTTTTGAGGATCTGAGGAATGATGCCAAAACTTTTCAGTCTCCTGAGGGGAATAGGTTTTGTCGTACCTTCTTCACGACTATCTTGGTGTGCTTGGACCATGTTAGTTTGCTAGTGATGTGGACACCAAGGAACTTGAAGCTGTCAACTTGCTTCACTTCTATCTCAATTCCCCCTGCACATCGACTCGGTTCTGATACAGTACCAGTCAAAAGTTTGGACACGCCTACTCATTCCAGGGTTTTAACTATTTTCTACATTGTAGAATAATAGTGAAGACATCAACACTTTAAAATAACACATATGGAAACATTGTAGTAACCAAAAAAAGTGTTAAACAAATCCACATTTATTTTATATTTGAAATTCTTCAAAGTTGCCACCCTTTGCCTTGAAGACAGTGTCAACCTTTAACCTGGAATGCTTTCCAACAACCTCTTTGCATGGGAACAAAGGAGAGAGACAGTCAGAGGGGGAAGAGAGAGACATGGGAACAAAGGAGACAGTCAGCCACGATCGTGATGGAATGCCAAGGTCATTGATGCAGTAGGTTTTCCCGTCTTGAGTCCAATAGTCCTGTGGTGTTGTCTGCTGGCACTGACGAATGGCCACCTGCTCACAGGGGAAGACCGTTGATCCTGCATGGAGTTGCCAAGGGGACGACTGACCAGCCCTGATGCTCCCACTGCTCGCCTTCAAGTGCAGCCAAATCTTTCCCATCCAAGAAAACCCTGGCTTTCGTCATCTGCCCAACGGCCTTGGGAAATCCTCCATCCTCAACCATTGTGAGACTAGCAGACCCAAATGGAACCCTATTCCCTATGTAGTGCTCTACTTTATACCAGAGGCCTATGGAACCCTATTCCCTATATAGTGCACTACTTTAGACCAGAGCCCTATGGAACCCTATTCCCTATATAGAGCACTACTTTAGACCAGAGCCCTATGGAACCCTATTCCCTATATAGAGCACTACTTTAGACCAGAGTCCTATGGAACCCTGTTCCCTATATAGTACACTACTTTAGACCAGAGTCCTATGGAACCCTGTTCCCTATATAGTACACTACTTTAGACCAGAGTCCTATGGAACCCTATTCCCTATATAGTACACTACTTTAGACCAGAGTCCTATGGAACCCTATTCCCTATATAGTACACTACTTTAGACCAGAGTCCTATGGAACCCTGTTCCCTATATAGTACACTACTTTAGACCAGAGTCCTATGGAACCCTGTTCCCTATATAGTACACTACTTTAGACCAGAGTCCTATGGAACCCTGTTCCCTATATAGTACACTACTTTAGACCAGAGTCCTATGGAACCCTGTTCCCTATATAGTACACTACTTTAGACCAGAGTCCTATGGAACCCTGTTCCCTATATAGTACACTACTTTAGACCAGAGTACTATGGAACCCTATTCCCTATATAGTACACTACTTTAGACCAGAGTCCTATGGAACCCTATTCCCTATATAGTACACTACTTTAGACCAGAGTCCTATGGAACCCTGTTCCCTATATAGTACACTACTTTAGACCAGAGTCCTATGGAACCCTGTTCCCTATATAGTACACTACTTTAGACCAGAGTCCTATGGAACCCTGTTCCCTATATAGTGCACTACTTTAGACCGGAGCCCAATGGGCCCTAGTAAAAAGTAGCGCACTATATAGGGAATAGGTTGCTATTTGGGATGCAGAGGAAGCCTATGCTGTGCTTGAGTGGTGGGTGGGTGACAGCATCTCATTTGGCCTTGCACCAGATAAATAAAACAGTAATCTAATATTTAATATGATGAAACTCATTCATCAAGTCACTCACACACACACACACACACACACACACACACACACACACACACACACACACACACACACACACACACACACACACACACACACACACACACACACACACACACACACACACACACACACACACACACACACACACACACAAAACAAACAGACTACCCACCCCAACTCACACCCTGACCATACTAAAACAGACTACCCACCCCAACTCACACCCTGACCATACTAAAACAAACAGACTACCCACCCCAACTCACGCCCTGACCATACTAAAACAGACTACCCACCCCAACTCACACCCTGACCATACTAAAACAGACTACCCACCCCAACTCACACCCTGACCATACTAAAACAGACTACCCACCCCAACTCACACCCTGACCATACTAAAACAAACAGACTACTCACCCCAACTCACACCCTGACCATACTAAAACAAACAGACTACTCACCCCAACTCACACCCTGACCATACTAAATCAAACAGACTACTCACCCCAACTCACACCCTGACCATACTAAAACAGACTACCCACCCCAACTCACACCCTGACCATACTAAAACACACTACCCACCCCAACTCACACCCTGACCATACTAAAACAGACTACCCACCCCAACTCACGCCCTGACCATACTAAAACAGACTACCCACCCCAACTCACACCCTGACCACACTAAAACAAAGAGACTACCCAAGAGAGCAGATGTTGGATTTCGAAGACCACATTTCAGGCTTCAAACATAAAGATATAAAACTGTATTTTTTTGTTAAGAATCAACAACAAGTGGGACACAATCATGACATTTATTGGATATTTCAAACTTTTTTAACAAATCAAAAACTGAAAAATTGGGCGTGCAAAATTATTCAGCCCCTTTACTTTCAGTGCAGCAAACTCTCTCCAGAAGTTCAGTGAGGATCTCTGAATGATCCAATGTTGACCTAAATGACTAATGATGATAAATACAATCCACCTGTGTGTAATCAAGTCTCCGTATAAATGCACCTGCACTGTGATAGTCTCAGAGGTCCGTTAAAATCGCAGAGAGCATCATGAAGAACAAGGAACACACCAGGCAGGTCCGAGAATCTGTTGTGAAGAAGTTTAAAGCCGGATTTGGATACAAAAAGATTTCCCAAGCTTTAAACATCCCATGGATCACTGTGCAAGCCATAATAGTGAAATGGAAGGAGTATCAGACCACTGCAAATCTACCAAGACCTGGCCGTCCCTCTAAACTTTCAGCTCATACAAGGAGAAGACTGATCAGAGATGCAGCCAAGAGGCCCATGATCACTCTGGATGAACTGCAGAGATCTACAGCTGAGGTGGGAGACTCTGTCCATAGGACAACAATCAGTCGTATATTGCACAAATCTGGCCTTTATGGAAGAGTGGCAAGAAGAAAGCCATTTCTTAAAGATATCCATAAAAAGTGTTGTTTAAAGTTTGCCACAAGCCACCTGGGAGACACACCAAACATGTGGAGAAGGTGCTCTGGTCAGATGAAACCAAAATTGAACTTTTTGGCAACAATGCAAAACGTTATGTTTGGCGTAAAAGCAACACAGCTTATCACCCTGAACACACCATCCCCACTGTCAAACATGGTGGTGGCAGCATCATTGTTTGGGCCTGCTTTTCTTCAGCAGGGACAGGGAAGATGGTTAAAATTTATGGGAAGATGGATCGAGCCAAATACAGGACCATTCTGGAAGAAAACCTGATGGAGTCTGCAAGAGACTGGGACAGAGATTTGTCTTCCAACAAGACAATGATCCAAAACATAAAGCAAAATCTACAATGGAATGGTTCAAAAATAAACATATCCAGGTGTTAGAATGGCCAAGTCAAAGTCCAGACCTGAATCCAATCGAGAATCTGTGGAAAGAACTGAAAACTGCAGTTCACAAATGCTCTCCATCCAACCTCACTGAGCTCGAGCTGTTTTGCAAGGAAGAATGGGAAAAAATGTCAGTCTCTCGATGTGCAAAACTGATAGAGACATACCCCAAGCGCCTTTCAGCTGTAATCGCAGCAAAAGGTGGCGCTACAAAGTATTAACTTAAGGGGGCTGAATAATTTTGCACGCCCAATTTTTCAGTTTTTGATTTGTTAAAAAAGTTTGAAATATCCAATAAATGTCATTCCACTTCATGATTGTGTCCCACTTGTTGTTGATTCTTCACCAAAAAATACAGTTTTATATCTTTATGTTTGAAGCCTGAAATGTGGCAAAAGGTCGCAAAGTTCAAGGGGGGCCAAATACTTTCGCAAGGCACTGTATATCACACACTTCCTTTTTATTTATTTATTTATTTTTTACCAGTGGTATTATATATTTCACTTGAATTAAATGCTGTCCTTACTATGGATAAAATATGAGAATATAAAATAGATCAAATATGTTAGAAAATGAAGCAAAACAGCCAAATTTCCCTTATGTATCAGAGATACATGGAGCAGACCTGGAGTAGACCTGATTATATCCAGACATTAATTGTAACAGAGACAGCCCCTCTGTCTGTTTCTTTTCAAATTTATAGAACAGAGAGAGAGAGAGAGAGAGAGAGAGAGAGAGAGAGAGAGAGAGAGAGAATGGGAGAGGGAGGGAGATATATATATATATATATATATATATAGAGAGAGAGAGAGAGAGAGAGAGAGAGAGAGAGAGAGAGAGAGAGAGAGAGGGAGAGGGAGAGAGAGAGAGAGGGAGACAGTGGGAGACAGTGGGAGAAAGAGGGAGAGGGAGAGAGAGAGGGAGACAGTGGGAGACAGTGGGAGAAAGAGGGAGAGGGAGAGAGAGAGAGAGACAGAGAGAGACAGAGAGAGACAGAGAGAGAGAGAGAGAGAGACAGAGAGACAGAGAGAGAGACAGAGAGGGAGAGAGAGGTTGGGCAGATTGATGGTTATTGAGTTCTTTCTTTAATAGCTGTAGAGTTTCTCCCCCAGACTGGTTCTCGTCAGAGCCTGTAGATGTCTGGATCCAGATCATTATACATTAAAGGGTGTGTTGTCGGGCCAGCGTGCTGTAATTACACTCAACGCGAGCGTAGTTGATGTCTTACACAAGTTGAACAACACCATTATTTTAAAGTAGGGTTGTCTGTGCGTCTGTAGTGGTTTCTAGGGGTTTGGGCTGTATCTTTAAAGCAACCGTTGAAAATATCCCTTTTTAGTTCATATACTTTTAACTCATACCTATTTATTTAAAAAAATATACATATATATTTAACATTTATTTATTAACTAGGCAAGTCAGTTCAGAACGAAGGAAATGTAAACAGCAGGGATCCACGAGAGAATTGATTTTCTCTACTTTAACCGAGAAGCTTGATCGTGCCACCTAGCAAACCAAATGCATAGCTGGAGCCCTGAAGTTGATATCATTTATTCCACCCCCCTCAGGTTTAAGGTGCCCTAAACCACCCCCCAAAACTAATAACAATATACACTGAGTGAGTGCACAAAACATTAGGAACACCTTATATATAAAACATTAGGAACACCTTCCTAATATTGAGTTGCACAGAACAGCCTCAATACATCAGGTCATGGACTCTACAAGGTGTTGAAAGCGTTCCACAGGGATGTTGACTCCAACGCTTTGGATAAAAGCGTCTGCTAAATGGCATATATTATTATTATTATTATTAACGCTTCTCAACGTTGTGTCAAGTTGGCTGGATGTCCTGTGGGTGGTGGACCATTCTTGATACACACAGGAAACTGTTGAGAGTAAAAACCCCAGTGGCTTTGCAGTTCTTGACACAAACCAGTACACCTGGCACCTACTACCATACCCCGTTTAAAGGCACTTAAATATTTTGTCTTGCCCATTCACCCTCTGAATGGCACACATACACAGTCCATGTCTCCATTGTCTCAAGGCTTAAAAATCCTTCTTTAACCTGTCTCCTCCCTTTCATCTACACTGATTGAAGTGGATTTAACAAGAGACATCAATAAGGGATCATATCTTTCACCTGGATTCACCTGGTCAGTCTATGTCATGGAAAGAGCAGGTGTTCTTAATTTTTTTGTGCACTCAGTGTTTATCTCTCTGTTATGTGTGGGAATACTATGGAACAGATTTCGGACATTTAAATCACTTGTAGCTGATATGCTGGTGCTTTGAGAGACGAGTCAAGGACCACATCACCTCCACCCTACCTGACACCCTAGACCCACTCCAATTTGCTTACCGCCACAATAGGTCCACAAACGATGCAATCGCCATCGCACTGCACACTGCCGTGACCCATCTGGACAAGAGGAATACCTATGTAAGAATGCTGTTAATTGACTACAGACCATGGGTCTCAACCCCGCCCTCTGCAACTGGGTCCTGGACATCCTGACGGGCCGCCCCCCAGGTGGTGAAGGTAGGAAACAACATCTCCACTTCACTGATCCTCAACAGTGGGGCCCCACAAGGGTGTGTTCTCAGCCCTCTCCTGTACTCCCTGTTCACCCATGACTGCGTGGCCATGCACTCCTCCAACTCAATCATCACGTTTGCAGACACAACAGTAGTGGGCTTGATTACCAACAACAACGAGACGGCCTACAGGGAGGTGGTGAGGGCCCTCGGAGTGTGGTGTCAGGAAAATAACCTCACACTCAATGTCAGCAAAACAAAGGAGATGATCGTTGACTTCAGGAAACAGCAGAGGGAGCACCCCCCCTATCCATATTGACGGAACAGTAGTGGAGAGTTCCTCGGTACACATCACCGATGATCTGAAATGGTCCACCCACACAGACAGCGTTGTGTAGAAGGCGCAGCAACCTCAGGAGGCTGAAGAAATTCGGCTTGTCACCAAAAACACTCACAAACTTTTATAGATGCACAATTGAGAGCATCCTGTCGGCCTGTATCACCGCCTGGTACGGCAACTGCTCCGCCCACAACCGGAAGGCTCTCCAGAGGGTAGTGCATCAAAGCTGGGACCGAGAGACTGAAAAAACAGCTTCTATCTCAAGGCCATTAGGACTGTTAAACAGCCATCACTAACATTGAGTGGCTGCTGCCAACACACTGACTCAACTCCAGCCACTTTAATAATGGAAAAATGAATGTAATAAATGTATTACTAGTCACTTTAAATAATGCCACTTTAAATAATGTTTACATACCCTACATTACTCATCTCATATGTATATACTGTACTCTATACCATCTACTGCATCTTGTTTACATACCCTACATTACTCATCTCATATGTATATACTGTACTCTATACCATCTACTGCATCTTGCCTATGCAGCACGGCCATCGCTCATCCATATATTTATATGTACATATTCTTATTCATTCCTTTACACTTGTGTGTATAAGGTTGTTGTTGTGAAATTGTTAGGTTAGATTACTCGTTGGTTAATACTGCATTGTCGGAACTAGAAGCACAAGCATTTCGCTACACTCACATTAACATCTGCTAACCATGTGTATGTGACAAATAAAATTAGATTTGATTTCATTTGGTGATTTTTTTCCCCCCCTTCCCCCAACAAATTATAAAATAAAAATGTACTTGGGTGGCCAAATTCGGTCCCTGCTCCTCCTGGCCACGCTGCTTGGTCCTTTGGGGGTGGGTAGTTCTGTCACAAACGGCGTCAGGGAAATGCCCGGACTAAGGTGCAGCGTGGTGAGCGTACATTTCAATTTATTTTGGATGTCGCCAACTAAAACAGCAAACAATAAAAACGAACGTGATGCTTACTGGGGCTATACAGGCCAATAATAAAGTCAACTACCCACAAAATGCAAAAGGAAGTAGAGAGTTGATTACGTGGCTGGAGGAATATGTCAGTAGTCTATAGTATGCTACACCACCTGTATTATAGACACACTGTCCAGTTTCTCACGTTGAGAATCTCTAGCCAGGCTATAGCTGAAGAACACACAGAGGTCCTAAACCACGTAGTCACAATCACACACGTAATCCTCTTACCTCACCGTGACACACAGTGACAGGATTACATTTATTAGTGCTCATGTTTAGACTGTAGACTGTAGGCTGTAGACTGTAAAACTGTAAAACTGTAGACTGTAGACTGTAAACTGTAAAACTGTAGACTGTAGACTGTAAAACTGTAGACTGTAGACTGTAGACTGTAGATTGTAGACTGTAGGCTGTAGGCTGTAGACTGTAAAACTGTAGACTGTAGACTGTAAAACTGTAGACTGTAGACTGTAGGCTGTAGACTGTAAAACTGTAGACTGTAGACTGTAGGCTGTAGACTGTAGACTGTAGACTGTAGGCTGTAGGCTGTAGACTGTAGACTGTAAGCTGTAGGCTGTAGACTGTAGACTGTAGGCTGTAGACTGTAGACTGTAGACTGTAGGCTGTAGACTGTAGACTGTAGACTGTAGGCTGTAGACTGTAGGCTGTAGACTGTAGACTGTAGACTGTAGGCTGTAGGCTGTAGACTGTAGGCTGTAGACTGTAGACTGTAGACTGTAGACTGTAGGCTGTAGACTGTAGACTGTAGGCTGTAGACTGTAGACTGTAGGCTGTAGACTGTAGACGTGTGCTGCTAGTTATCGGTTGAGAATATCGGGATGTTTTGGTGTTATAATGGGGATGTTTGTGTTTGGCTTTATTGTAAAACACCTTTTTTTAATTTAAAAACATTTTTTAAATGTTTTTACGGCTGGAATCCATAGTTGGAACTGCCATGTTTCTTTACTGTATCGCAATAGTTCAAACAACAAAACATTTCCATCCTAAAATGTACTAATGATGTTCCTCTCCTCCATTCTTTATTAACACAACACAAACAATAACCAAGGCGCACGTGGGCAAACAGGGGGCGCTGTTTTCCCCCTCTATCAGGATATCAGCTTTAAAAATGTCCCAGACTAGTTAAAAAAATAAATTAAAAAAACAGATGAGAAGCTTGGAGAATATAGCAGAGTCGTTCCATCACGACTTGCATCTTGTTGAAAACAGGTTGCAAATCAATATTTCCAATAAGCTATTTTAGGTTGTGTCTTACCAGTGTCTGTTTGATCAATCTATGAAGGTTTGTTGTTGTTGGAAGTGAAATATATTTAATTATTTATAATATAATGGTTTCTGATGGATAGACCGCCAGGTTGGTCACACAGACCCCTGTATGGGGTACATGTTAGGAACTCCAGTCTGTATGGGGTACATGTTAGGAACTCCAGTCTGTATGGGGTACAGGTTAGGAACTCCAGTCTGTATGGGGTACAGGTTAGGAACTCCAGTCTGTATGGGGTACAGGTTAGGAACTCCAGCCTGTATGGGGTACAGGTTAGGAACTCCAGTCTGTATGGGGTACATGTTAGGAACTCCAGTCTGTATGGGGTACAGGTTAGGAACTCCAGTCTGTATGGGGTACATGTTAGGAACTCCAGTCTGTATGGGGTACAGGTTAGGAACTCCAGTCTGTATGGGGTACAGGTTAGTACAGGTTAGGAACTCCAGTCTGTATGGGGTACAGGTTAGGAACTCCAGTCTGTATGGGGTACAGGTTAGGAACTCCAGTCTGTGTGGGGTACAGGTTAGGAACTCCAGTCTGTATGGGGTACAGGTTAGGAACTCCAGTCTGTATGGGGTACCGATTAGGAACTCCAGTCTGTATGGGGTACAGGTTAGGAACTCCATTCTGTATGGGGTACAGGTTAGGAACTCCAGTCTGTATGGGGTACAGGTTAGGAACTCCAGTCTGTATGGGGTACAGGTTAGGAACTCCAGTCTGTATGGGGTACAGGTTAGGAACTCCAGTCTGTATGGGGTACAGGTTAGGAACTCCAGTCTGTATGGGGTACAGGTTAGGAACTCCAGTCTGTGTGGGGTACAGGTTAGGAACTCCAGTCTGTGTGGGGTACAGGTTAGGAACTCCAGTCTGTATGGGGTACAGGTTAGGAACTCCAGTCTGTGTGGGGTACAGGTTAGGAACTCCAGTATGTATGGGGTACAGGTTAGGAACTCCAGTCTGTGTGGGGTACAGGTTAGGAACTCCAGTCTGTGTGGGGTACCGGTTAGGAACTCCAGTCTGTATGGGGTACAGGTTAGGAACTCCAGTCTGTGTGGGGTACAGGTTAGGAACTCCAGTCTGTATGGGGTACAGGTTAGGAACTCCAGTCTGTATGGGGTACCGATTAGGAACTCCAGTCTGTATGGGGTACAGGTTAGGAACTCCAGTCTGTATGGGGTACAGGTTAGGAACTCCAGTCTGGATGGGGTACATATTCCCTATAACTCCAGTCTGTTAGACTAAAGCCCTATGGAATCATATTCCCTATATATAGTGCACTACTTTAGACTAAAGCCCTATGGAATCCTATTCCCTATAAAGTGCACTACTTTAGACTAAAGCCCTATGGAACCCTATTCCCTATATAGTGCACTACTTTAGACCAGAGCCCTATGGAACCCTATTCCCTATGTAGTGCACTACTTTAGACCAGAGCCCTATGGAACCATATTCCCTAAATAGTGCACTACTTTAGACTAAAGCCCTATGGAACCCTATTCCCTATATATAGTGCACTACATTTAACCAAAGTCATCTCTGGTTGTGGAGGGATACAGTCTATGGTCAATGGTGTAACCAGGCTCTAACCAGGATAGAGGACACCCTATATTACATGGTGTAACCAGGCTCTAACCAGGATAGAGGACACCCTATATTACATGGTGTAACTAGGCTCTAACCAGGATAGAGGACACCCTATATTACATGGTGTAACCAGGATAGAGGACACCCTATATTACATGGTGTAACCAGGCTCTAACCAGGATAGAGGACACCCTATATTACATGGTGTAACCAGGCTCTAACCAGGATAGAGGACACCCTATATTACATGGTGTAACCAGGATAGAGGACACCCTATATTACATGGTGTAACCAGGCTCTAACCAGGATAGAGGACACCCTATATTACATGGTGTAACCAGGATAGAGGACACCCTATATTACATGGTGTAACCAGGCTCTAACCAGGATAGAGGACACCCTATATTACATGGTGTAACCAGGCTCTAACCAGGATAGAGGACACCCTATATTACATGGTGTAACCAGGCTCTAACCAGGATAGAGGACACCCTATATTACATGGTGTAACCAGGCTCTAACCAGGATAGAGGACACCCTATATTACATGGTGTAACCAGGCTCTAACCAGGATAGAGGACACCCTATATTACATGGTGTAACCAGGATAGAGGACACCCTATATTACATGGTGTAACCAGGCTCTAACCAGGATAGAGGACACCCTATATTACATGGTGTAACCAGGCTCTAACCAGGATAGAGGACACCCTATATTACATGGTGTAACCAGGCTCTAACCAGGATAGAGGACACCCTATATTACATGGTGTAACCAGGGTCTAACCAGGATAGAGGACACCCTATATTACATGGTGTAACCAGGCTCTAACCAGGATAGAGGACACCCTATATTACATAGTATAACCAGGATAGAGGGCACCCTATATTACATGGTGTAACCAGGATAGAGGACACCCTATATTACATGGTGTAACCAGGATAGAGGACACCCTATATTACATGGTGTAACCAGGCTCTAACCAGGATAGAGGACACCCTATATTACATGGTGTAACCAGGCTCTAACCAGGATAGAGGACACCCTATATTACATGGTGTAACCAGGATAGAGGGCACCCTATATTACATGGTGTAACCAGGCTCTAACCAGGATAGAGGACACCCTATATTACATGGTGTAACCAGGCTCTAACCAGGATAGAGGACACCCTATATTACATGGTGTAACCAGGATAGAGGGCACCCTATATTACATGGTGTAACCAGGATAGAGGACACCCTATATTACATGGTGTAACCAGGCTCTAACCAGGATAGAGGACACCCTATATTACATGGTGTAACCAGGCTCTAACCAGGATAGAGGACACCCTATATTACATGGTGTAACCAGGATAGAGGGCACCCTATATTACATGGTGTAACCAGGCTCTAACCAGGATAGAGGACACCCTATATTACATGGTGTAACCAGGCTCTAACCAGGATAGAGGACACCCTATATTACATGGTGTAACCAGGATAGAGGGCACCCTATATTACATGGTGTAACCAGGATAGAGGACACCCTATATTACATGGTGTAACCAGGCTCTAACCAGGATAGAGGGCACCCTATATTACATGGTGTAACCAGGCTCTAACCAGGATAGAGGACACCCTATATTACATGGTGTAACCAGACTCTAACCAGGATAGAGGACACCCTATATTACATGGTGTAACCAGGATAGAGGGCACCCTATATTACATGGTGTAACCAGGCTCTAACCAGGATAGAGGACACCCTATATTACATGGTGTAACCAGGCTCTAACCAGGATAGAGGACACCCTATATTACATGGTTTAACCAGGATAGAGGGCACCCTATATTACATGGTGTAACCAGGCTCTAACCAGGATAGAGGACACCCTATATTACATGGTGTAACCAGGCTCTAACCAGGATAGAGGGCACCCTATATTACATGGTGTAACCAGGCTCTAACCAGGATAGAGGACACCCTATATTACATGGTGTAACCAGGCTCTAACCAGGATAGAGGACACCCTATATTACATGGTGTAACCAGGATAGAGGGCACCCTATATTACATGGTGTAACCAGGCTCTAACCAGGATAGAGGACACCCTATATTACATGGTGTAACCAGGCTCTAACCAGGATAGAGGACACCCTATATTACATGGTGTAACCAGGCTCTAACCAGGATAGAGGACACCCTATATTACATGGTGTAACCAGGATAGAGGACACCCTATATTACATGGTGTAACCAGGATAGAGGACACCCTATATTACATGGTGTAACCAGGATAGAGGACACCCTATATTACATGGTGTAACCAGGCTCTAACCAGGATAGAGGACACCCTATATTACATGGTGTAACCAGGCTCTAGGATAGAGGACACCCTATATTACATGGTGTAACCAGGCTCTAACCAGGATAGAGGACACCCTATATTACATGGTGTAACCAGGATAGAGGGCACCCTATATTACATGGTGTAACCAGGCTCTAACCAGGATAGAGGACACCCTATATTACATGGTGTAACCAGGCTCTAACCAGGATAGAGGGCACCCTATATTACATGGTGTAACCAGGCTCTAACCAGGATAGAGGACACCCTATATTACATGGTGTAACCAGGCTCTAACCAGGATAGAGGACACCATATATTACATGGTGTAACCAGGCTCTAACCAGGATAGAGGACACCATATATTACATGGTGTAACCAGGATAGAGGACACCCTATATTACATGGTGTAACCAGGCTCTAACCAGGATAGAGGACACCCTATATTACATGGTGTAACCAGGATAGAGGACACCCTATATTACATGGTGTAGCCAGGCTCTAACCAGGATAGAGGACACCCTATATTACATGGTGTAACCAGGCTCTAACCAGGATAGAGGACACCCTATATTACATGGTGTAACCAGGCTCTAACCAGGATAGAGGACACCCTATATTACATGGTGTAGCCAGGCTCTAACCAGGATAGAGGACACCCTATATTACATGGTGTAACCAGGCTCTAACCAGGATAGAGGACACCCTATATTACATGGTGTAACCAGGATAGAGGACACCCTATATTACATGGTGTAACCAGGCTCTAACCAGGATAGAGGACACCCTATATTACATGGTGTAACCAGGCTCTAACCAGGATAGAGGACACCCTATATTACATGGTGTAACCAGGCTCTAACCAGGATAGAGGACACCCTATATTACATGGTGTAACCAGGCTCTAACCAGGATAGAGGACACCCTATATTACATGGTGTAACCAGGCTCTAACCAGGATAGAGGACACCCTATATTACATGGTGTAACCAGGATAGAGGACACCCTATATTACATGGTGTAACCAGGATAGAGGACACCCTATATTACATGGTGTAACCAGGATAGAGGACACCCTATATTACATGGTGTAACCAGGATAGAGGACACCCTATATTACATGGTGTAACCAGGATAGAGGACACCCTATATTACCAGGATGTAACACCCTATATTACATGGAACCAGGCTCTAACCAGGATAGGAGGACACCCTATATTACATGGTGTAACCAGGATAGAGGACACCCTATATTACATGGTGTAACCAGGCTCTAACCAGGATAGAGGACACCCTATATTACATGGTGTAACCAGGCTCTAACCAGGATAGAGGACACCCTATATTACATGGTGTAACCAGGCATTACATGGTAGCTGCTTTGTCTTTCATGCTGTTCTCATTGAGTCCAACGACCATGTTAATGTAGGTCACCTCTAACCATAATCACCTTAATTAGGTTTTTAATTTGAAGAACCTCCATTACTCTGCACACACACACACACACACACACACACACACACACACACACACACACACACACACACACACACACACACACACACACACACACACACACACACACACACACACACACACACACACACACACACACACACACACACACACACACACACAGAGACAGGCATAGATTCAGACACAGCTCGTGTGCAAATGTTTTATTGTGTCTTACGATCCCGAGGACAGGCTCCTCGTCCAGAGGACAGGCTCCTCGTCCCGAGGACAGGCTCCTCGTCCCGATGTCAGGCTCCTTATCCCGAGAACAGGCTCCTCATCCTGAGAACATGCTCCTCGTCCTAGTAACCGAAAGGTTGCAAGTTCAAATCCCTGAGCTGACAAGGTACAAATCTGTCGTTCTGCCCCTGAACAGGCAGTTAACCCACTGTTCCTAGGCCGTCATTGAAAATAAGAATTTGTTCTTAACTGACTTGCCTAGTTAAATAAAGGTTAAATAAATAAAAAAGTTCAGTATATTGTAATTAGTTTAGGCTATGTGAAGTCTAATTCTTCTATCTGCTTTAATAGTATGACTGAAGACTGGAATGTGATGTTCACATTCACCCTCTGAATGATTATTTCTCAATGTCCTTCTCAAACCAGAGGAAATTGTCCAAACACAGATTTCATAAAGCAGAACAATTAAGCATGACATTTAGTCTTCTTCTGATCACACTTTGCATTTCATTCCCCCTGTCTCTCACTCTCACTCTCACTCTCTCTCTCTCTCTCTCTCTCTCTCTCTCTCTCTCTCTCTCTCTCTCTCTCTCTCTCTCTCTCTCTCTCTCTGTCTCTGTCTCTGTCTCTCTCTCTCTCTCTCTCTCTCTCTCTCTCTCTCTCTCTCTCTCTCTCTCTCTCTCTCTCTCTCTCTCTCTCTCTCTCTCTCTCTCTCTCTCTGTCTCTCTCTCTCTCTCTCTCTCTCTCTCTCTCTCTCTCTCTCTCTCTCTCTCTCTCTCTCTCTCTCTCTCTCTCTCTCTCACTCTCTCTCACTCTCTCTCTGTCTCTCTCTGTCTCTCTCTGTCTCTCTCTGTCTCTCTCTGTCTCTCTGTCTCTCTCTCTCTCTCTCTCTCTCTCTCTCTCTCTCTCTCTCTCTCTCTCTCTCTCTCTCTCTCTCTCTCTCTCTCTCTCTCTCTCTCTCTCTCTCTGTCTCACTTTCTCTCCCTGTCTCTCTCTCTGTCTCTCTCTCTCTCTGTCTCTCTCTCACTCTCTCTCTCTCACTCTCTCTCTCTCACTCTCTCTCTCTCACTCTCTCACTCTCTCTCACACTCTCACACTCTCTCTCTCTCACTCTCTCTCACTCTCTCACTCTCTCTCTCTCTCACACTCACACTCTCTCACTCTCTCTCTCTCTCACACTCTCACACTCTCACACTCTCTCACTCTCTCTCACTCTCTCTCTGTCTCTCTCTGTCTCTCTCTGTCTCTCTCTCTCTCTCTCTCTCTCTCTCTCTCTCTGTCTCTGTCTCTGTCTCTCTCTCTCTCTCTCTCTCTCTCTCTCTCTCTCTCTCTCTCTCTCTCTCTGTCTCTCTCTCTCTCTCTCTCTCTCTCTCTCTCTCTCTCTCTCTCTCTCTCTCTCTGTCTCTTTCTCTCTCTCTCTCTCTCTCTCTCTCTCTCTCTCTCTCTCTCTCTCTCTCTCTCTCTCTCTCTCTCTCTCTCTCTCTCTCTCTCTCTCTCTCTCTCTCTCTCTCTCTCTCCCTCTCTCTCTGTCTCTCTCTCTCTGTCGCCTGCAATATCAGCTCTGTTCTACTCACAGACAATATGTTGACAGTTTTGGAAATTTTAGAGTGTTTTATATCCAATACTAATAATAATATGCATATATTAGCAACTGAGACTGAGGAGCTGGCCGTTTACTTTGGGCATTCATCCAAGCTACTCAATACTGCCAGCCAGCCATTAGAAGTTACAGAGTTACCATCTCCCGAATTAAACTCTAAAAGGTCTTCACCTATCACATCTATAAACAACTTATTAATCATAACCACGTATCATATCATCATTCTGAACAGTCGTAACCTTCTTGCATCTGCAAAGCCCAAACCTTACTTATGATTTAGTACTACACAAATTGGATTAATTATTTATTTACTAGCTAATTAAATGAGAACACAGGATAAACATACACACTCTGCACCGGTTATTGACTGGAGACTTAATATGCTGGAAACAGGTGGAATGACAACAACATGGATGCTTGTTAAAGAAGAGAGAGAGAGAGAGAGAGAGAGAGAGAGAGAGAGAGAGAGAGAGAGAGAGAGAGAGAGAGAGAGAGAGAGAGAGAGAGAGAGAGAGAGAGAGAGAGAGAGAGAGAGAGAGAGACACAGAGAGAGAGAGAGACAGAGAGAGAGAGAGAGAGGGACAGATACACTTAACATTGCCACATTCAGAAACTACTCTCACCTACATTAACCATATACTTTGCACACGAACCGCTGCCCACTGTGAGCAGAAAACCATTCATGTATTTACGTGAAATGTCTGTGTTCACCGGGGATCTCTTTATGAATGGGGCAGCCTTGGAAAGGGGAGGTTGGGCTCTGATTGGTTGTAAGGCTCTGATTGGTTGTAAGGCTCTGATTGGTTCAAACATCTCTTCTACTGTTCTTAGTTGTAGTCTTGAACAGAACTACAGAGAATATTTTTTGTTCCATTCGCGCTTGAAGATGATTATTTGAAGATAGGCTTTGCCAGCCGTATCGATGGTTCCCCAATGGGGTGACGAGAGCAGTGATATACGATGGTTTAAGCGCCGTAACAGGACGGTCCGACTTCAATTTGCTTTCGAAGATACTTTACTGAGCACAGCTAATTAGCCGTACCAGTGATTATCCGGGAGGTTAGTTTCTGGTCTCTACCTCCTGTTGAGATTTCAAAGTTCAGTATTAAACATGTTGCTGTTGCTTCACGTCTTTCAGAACCAATGTGTTTTTTTTCTTCCATTTATACCTTTTGCTCGAAAGGGGCGGTTCCGACAGGTTGGCGGTGATTACCCACTGTGCAAAGTCATGGAAAACAATGATCTCTTATAGATTTTCAAATCACATCCCTCGCTTAACAAAAACACTTTTATCGGTTTTCATATAACATGCACAACACATGGTATGGAAACTTCATCCATGTAGTGGGTATATTTTCCAAATTACAGTGTTTCCTTTATAACATTTTAATGACATCACAAAATAACAAACAACATTATATTAGTATTCTATAGATTGCCTCTGACCATTCGCCACATTCTACGTAAGAATTATTGTTCCAGTATTCGCTATTGAATTAGTAAGAGTTTTAGCGGGGGGGAAAAGTATGTTGAGACAAAGTAAATCCCTATGGTGAATTTGGAGAGCACAGGCCTGGATCTTCTCCCTTGATTTACAACAGGACTTGAGTTGTTAATTCCCACCAGTTCTTTCCTCCCCCCTCTATGGGTGAAAGGGGTCTGATTGAAGTTATTCTTTGCAAACCTGATCTGACCAATTTGGATTCTCGTGGACAGTCATGACGCTAGCCTCTCAAAGCACTTCATGATCACAAAAGTGAGTGCTACGGGGCGATAGTAATTTATTTCAGTTACCTTTGTTTTATTGGGTACAGGAACAATGGTGGATATCTTGAAGGAAGTGGGGACAGAAGACTGAGATAAGGAGAGATTGAATATGTCCGTAAACACACCAGCCAGCTGGTCTGCACATGCTCTGAGGACACGGCTAGGGATGCCGTCTGGGCCGGCAGCCTTGCGAGGATTAACACGCTTAAATGTCTGACTCACATCGGCCACGGAGAAGGAGAGCCTACAGTCCTTGGTAGTGGGCCGCATCAATGGCACTGTGTTATCCTCAAAGCGGTCGAAGAAGGTGTTTAGCTTGTCCGAAAGCAAGACATCCGTGTCCTCGACGTGGCTGGTTTTCTCTTTGTAGTCCGTGATTGTCTGTAGACCCTGCTACATACTTCTTGTTTCTGAGCCGTTGAAATGCGACTGCACTTTTGTCTCTGTACTGATGTTTTGCCTTGTTGAGTGCATTACCGAGAGATTGGATATTCGTTTTCTAAGGCTGAATTGGACCTTGACATAACATTTGTATTTATACTGTATTTTTAATGGCGCTTTCTAACTGAAAATGAAAGATGTCCTCTGAAACAAGTTAACAGTTCCCCACCTCCTAATAACAGTCCCTTCCATCTCCTTCTATTAACAGTCCCTTCCATCTCCTTCTAATAACAGTCCCTTCTAATAACAGTCCCTTCTAATAACAGTCCCTTCTAATAACAGTCCCTTCTAATAACAGTCCCTTCTAATAACAGTCCCTTCTAATAACAGTCCCTTCTTATAACAGTCCCTTCTAATAACAGTCCATTCTAATAACAGTCCCTTCTAATAACAGTCCCTTCTAATAACAGTCCCCTCCATCTCCTCCTTTAATTTATGCCACCACTTCTCCAAGTCGATAATTTTCAAGTCAGGCAGTGTGCGGATCCACAATGTGACCTGTGACCAATCGCCTCAGCGGGAACTCAGCAGGGCCCAGAGGGGCAGAGGCTCTCCATCTGCTGTTGAGGGGTCGTTAGGCAGATGCCATGCTGGACAAGATCCACGACAGATTGGCCCTTTATCGCCCAGGATTGGGAAGAATGGGGGGGGGGGTAGGCGGTGCAGGAGGAGGGTTAGGATGGTGGGGGGTGCATGGATGATTGGACAGGAGGAGAGTGTGGTTGAGGGTAAGTGTGGGTGAGACAGTCGATGAGTAGAGCCCATTGTGAGGTCATCAGTCAACGATGAATAGAGCCCATTGTGAGGTCATCAGTCATCTCTCCTCTTCTCCAGCAAACAAGAAGGACCTCCTGGATGTAAACAAATGGAGTTAACAGAGAGGGGATGAGAGAGAGTCAGAGATCAACTGGCCTCTTTACCCTACCACTGTCCAATGGAAAGACAATAGAAAGGTTTACTACCACTGGCCAATGGAAAGACACTAGAAAGGTTTACTACCCCTGACCAATGGAAAGCTTTACTACCACTGACCAATGGAAAGGTTTACTACCACTGACCAATGGAAAAACACTAGAAAGTTTTACTACCGCTGACCAATGGAAAGGTTTACTACCACTGACCAATGGAAAAACACTAGAAAGGTTTACTACCACTGACCAATGGAAAAACACTAGAAAGGTTTACTACCACTGGCCAATGGAAAGACACTAGAAGGGTTTACTACCACTGGCCAATGGAAAGACACTAGAAAGGTTTACTACCCCTGACCAATGGAAAGCTTTACTACCACTGACCAATGGAAAGGTTTACTACCACTGACCAATGGAAAAACACTAGAAAGGTTTACTACCACTGACCAATGGAAAAACACTAGAAAGGTTTACTACCACTGACCAATGGAAAGGTTTACTACCACTGACCAATGGAAAAACACTAGAATGGTTTACTACCACTGGCCAATGGAAAAACACTAGAAAGGTTTACTACCGCTGACCAATGGAAAAACACTAGAAAGGTTTACTACCGCTGACCAATGGAAAAACACTAGAAAGGTTTACTACCACTGACCAATGGAAAAACACTAGAAAGGTTTACTACCGCTGACCAATGGAAAAACACTAGAAAGGTTTACTACCACTGACCAATGGAAAAACACTAGAAAGGTTTACTACCGCTGACCATTGGAAAGGTTTACTACCGCTGACCAATGGAAAAACACTAGAAAGGTTTACTACCGTTGACCAATGGAAAGGTTTACTACCACTGACCAATGGAAAGGTTTACTACCGCTGACCAATGGAAAGGTTTACTACCACTGACCAATGGAAAGGTTTACTACCGCTGACCAATGGAAACGTTTACTACCGCTGACCAATGGAAAGGTTTACTACCGCTGACCAATGGAAAGGTTTACTACCGCTGACCAATGGAAAGGTTTACTACCGCTGACCAATGGAAAGGTTTACTACCACTGACCAATGGAAAGGGTTACTACCACTGACCAATGGAAAGGTTTACTACCACTGACCAATGGAAAGGTTTACTACCGCTGACCAATGGAAAGGTTTACTACCACTGACCAATGGAAAGGTTTACTACCGCTGACCAATGGAAAAACACTAGAAAGGTTTACTACCGTTGACCAATGGAAAGGTTTACTACCACTGAACAATGGAAAGGTTTACTACCGCTGACCAATGGAAAGGTTTACTACCACTGACCAATGGAAAGGTTTACTACCGCTGACCAATGGAAACGTTTACTACCGCTGACCAATGGAAAGGTTTACTACCGCTGACCAATGGAAAGGTTTACTACCACTGACCAATGGAAAGGTTTACTACCGCTGACCAATGGAAAGGTTTACTACCACTGACCAATGGAAAGGGTTACTACCGCTGACCAATGGAAAGGTTTACTACCACTGACCAATGGAAAGGTTTACTACCGCTGACCAATGGAAACGTTTACTACCGCTGACCAATGGAAAGGTTTACTACCGCTGACCAATGGAAACGTTTACTACCGCTGACCAATGGAAAGGTTTACTACCGCTGACCAATGGAAAGGTTTACTACCGCTGACCAATGGAAAGATTTACTACCGCTGACCAATGGAAAGGTTTACTACCACTGACCAATGGAAAGGGTTACTACCGCTGACCAATGGAAAGGTTTACTACCGCTGACCAATGGAAAGGTTTACTACCGCTGACCAATGGAAAGGTTTACTACCACTGACCAATGGAAAAACACTAGAAAGGTTTACTACTGCTGACCAATGAAAAGGTTTACTACCACTGACCAATGGAAAGGTTTACTACCCCTGACCAATGGAAAGGTTTACTACCACTGACCAATGGAAAGGTTTACTACCACTGACCAATGGAAAGGTTTACTACCCCTGACCAATGGAAAGGTTTACTACCACTGACCAATGGAAAGGTTTACTACCACTGACCAATGGAAAAACACTAGAAAGTTTTACTACCGCTGACCAATGGAAAGGTTTACTACCACTGACCAATGGAAAAACACTAGAAAGGTTTACTACCGCTGACCAATGGAAAAACACTAGAAAGGTTTACTACCGCTGGCCAATGGAAAAACACTAGAAAGGTTTACTACCGCTGACCAATGGAAAGGTTTACTACCGCTGACCAATGGAAAGGTTTACTACCACTGACCAATGGAAAGGGTTACTACCGCTGACCAATGGAAAGGTTTACTACCGCTGACCAATGGAAAGGTTTACTACCACTGACCAATGGAAAGGTTTACTACCACTGACCAATGGAAAAACACTAGAAAGGTTTACTACCGCTGACCAATGGAAAGGTTTACTACCACTGACCAATGGAAAAACACTAGAATGGTTTACTACCACTGACCAATGGAAAAACACTAGAAAGGTTTACTACCGCTGACCAATGGAAAAACACTAGAAAGGTTTACTACCGCTGACCAATGGAAAAACACTAGAAAGGTTTACTACCACTGACCAATGGAAAAACACTAGAAAGGTTTACTACCGCTGACCATTGGAAAGGTTTACTACCGCTGACCATTGGAAAGGTTTACTACCGCTGACCATTGGAAAGGTTTACTACCGCTGACCATTGGAAAGGTTTACTACCGCTGACCATTGGAAAGGTTTACTACCCCTGACCAATGGAAAGGTTTACTACCGCTGACCATTGGACAGGTTTACTACCCCTGACCATTGGAAAGGTTTACTACCCCTGACCAATGGAAAGGTTTACTACCGCTGACCAATGGAAAGGTTTACTACCCCTGACCATTGGAAAGGTTTACTACCCCTGACCAATGGAAAGGTTTACTACCGCTGACCATTGGAAAGGTTTACTACCCCTGACCATTGGAAAGGTTTACTACCCCTGACCAATGGAAAGGTTTACTACCGCTGACCAATGGAAAGGTTTACTACCCCTGACCAATGGAAAGGTTTACTACCACTGACCAATGGAAAGGGTTACTACCGCTGACCAATGGAAACGTTTACTACCGTTGACCAATGGAAAGGTTTACTACCGCTGACCAATGGAAAGGTTTACTACCACTGACCAATGGAAAGGTTTACTACCGCTGACCAATGGAAAGGTTTACTACCGTTGACCAATGGAAAGGTTTACTACCGCTGACCAATGGAAAGGTTTACTACCGTTGACCAATGGAAAGGTTTACTACCACTGACCAATGGAAAGGTTTACTACCGTTGACCAATGGAAAGGTTTACTACCGTTGACCAATGGAAAGGTTTACTACCGCTGACCAATGGAAAGGTTTACTACCGTTGACCAATGGAAAGGCATTGAGTTGGTTAGCTTATTTGTCATTTAAACCATTTGGAATTTAATTTGTTTCGAATGAAAACTTGGTTCATTGGGCTTATTTCCTTTTTAAGCTTATTGTTGTAGCGTTGTCTCTGAAGTTGATGCTGCCGCAGGCAATACTGTCAAAGTCCTCCTGTCACATACATCTGAGAGGTGGTCAGACAGGAAGACAACGCTGCCTGTCCTACTGTCTCCTCTGTATAGCCTACTGCTATGTTTAGCTTCCAGCTATTCATCTCACTGGATTTAACATCCAGACTGTTCCACAAACAACACATATCTTTCTGAGCCACTGCTCTACGAACCCATGACAGACAAACCCTTCCTATACCTCCTAGTTGAAATGTAAGAGGAGCCACTGCTCTACCAAACCCTTCCTATACCTCCTAGTTGAAATGTAAGAGGAGCCACTGCTCTACCAAACCCTTCCTATACCTCCTAGTTGAAATGTAAGAGGAGCCACTGCTCTACCAAACCCTTCCTATACCTCCTAGTTGAAATGTAAGAGGAGCCACTGCTCTACCAAACCCTTCCTATACCCCCTAGTTGTAATTTAAGAGGAGCCACTGCTCTACCAAACCCTTCCTATACCTCCTAGTTGAAATGTAAGAGGAGCCACTGCTCTACCAAACCCTTCCTATACCCCCTAGTTGTAATTTAAGAGGAGCCACTGCTCTACCAAACCCTTCCTATACCTCCTAGTTGAAATGTAAGAGGAGCCACTGCTCTACCAAACCCTTCCTATACCTCCTAGTTGAAATGTAAGAGGAGCCACTGCTCTACCAAACCCTTCCTATACCCCCTAGTTGTAATTTAAGAGGAGCCACTGCTCTACCAAACCCTTCCTATACCTCCTAGTTGTAATGTAAGAGGAGCCACTGCTCTACCAAACCCTTCCTATACCCCCTAGTTGTAATGTAAGAGGAGCCACTGCTCTACCAAACCCTTCCTATACCCCCTAGTTGTAATGTAAGAGGAGCCACTGCTCTACCAACCCCTTCCTATACCTCCTAGTTGTAATGTAAGAGGAGCCACTGCTCTACCAACCCCTTCAGCCATGAAGCAGACAAGCAGAGTAAAAGGGAAGAGGATGGAAATTGAAAAATCGCTGTGGCATGTTAGAGGAGTCGGCCGTGAGGTTCAAACCAGACCTGGGGTGCGTCCCAAACAGCACCCTATTCCCTATACGTTTGGGACATTCCCCATACGTTTGGGACATTCCATATATGGTTAGTAGAAAAATAGCAACATCCTGGAACTCAGCTACAGGCCGATGTTTATGCTGTATGCTGTGGATGAAAGCAGAGAGGACGTGTCCTTTATAACCCTCCTCACAGAAGGACGAGGACGAGGACATTTAGACCACAGAGGACAAATCATTTGACGTAAATAAATACACTTCTAGCCACTCGTATTCATTAGCATACCAGGAGTTGGGATAAAACCATTGGTTTATATGTACAGTCATCATGCAGTGATTCATTCAGCTCTGGGTGTTGGACTACAGGTTCTGAGTCCAAAATAGAACACTGTGCTCTTTAGTGCACTTATTTTTCACCAGGAGCCATCCTATTTAGGGAATGGGGTGATATTTGGAACTCGGCCTCAATTCAAGTTTCAGCTCCGAGTGTTTGAAGAGAAAGAACTAGAAACAGCAACAACAACACTACGTCTGTCCACGTTTTTCAGAAAGACTGTCGGCGTTGTTATGCTACATAACAATATTCCTATGACAGAAGAGACAAGGACAAAGCAATTAGGCACAGTCAACGTTTCTAGGATGAAGTCGAAACAAAATCTTTTCACGCTTTTGCTCAATCCTATTATGAGCTGCATAGTTCCGCAATGATGAACTATTGAATGAAATGTTCCCAGTTGTCTGTTCGCATTCCAAATGGCACCCGCTTCCCCGTATACCCTTACAACAGGCAGCCTAGTGGTTAAGAATGTTGGGGCAGTAACTGAAAGGCTGATGGTTTGAATCCCTGTCGATGTGCCCTTGAGCAAGGCACTCAACTCTCATGGTAACAACCAAAGCCCACGGTAACAACCAAAGTCCATGGTAACAACCAAAGTCCAGGGTAACAGCCAACGTCCAGGGTAACAACCAAAGCCCAGGGTAACAACCAACGTCCAGGGTAACAACCAAAGCCCATGGTAATAACCAAAGCCCAGGGTAACAACCAAAGCCCACGGTAACAACCAACGTCCAGGGTAACAACCAAAGCCCATGGTAACAACCAAAGCCCAGGGTAACAACCAAAGCCCAGGGTAACAACCAAAGCCCAGGGTAACAACCAAAGCCCATGGTAACAACCAAAGTCCAGGGTAACAACCAAAGTCCAGGGTAACAACCAAAGCCCAGGGTAACAACCAACGTCCAGGGTAACAACCAAAGCCCATGGTAACAACCAAAGCCCAGGGTAACAACCAAAGCCCAGGGTAACAACCAAAGCCCATGGTAAAAATCAAAGCCCATGGTAACAACCAAAGTCCAGGGTAACAACCAAGGTCCAGGTTAACAACCAAAGCCCAGGGTAACAACCAAAGCCCAGGGTAACAACCAAAGCCCATGGTAACAACCAAAGCCCAGGGTAACAACCAAAGCCCATGGTAACAACCAAAGCCCATGGTAACAACCAAAGCGCATGGTAACAACCAAAGCCCATGGTAACAACCAAAGCCCATGGTAACAACCAAAGCCCAGGGTAACAACCAAAGTCCATGGTAACAACCAAACAACCAAAGCCCAGGGTAACAACCAAAGCCCACGGTAACAACCAAAGTCCATGGTAACAACCAAACAACCAAAGCCCATGGTAACAACCAAAGCCCATGGTAACAACCAAAGCCCAGGGTATCAGCCAAAGCCCATGGTAACAACCAAACAACCAAAGCCCATGGTAACAACCAAAGCCCATGGTAACAACCGAAGCCCATGGTAACATCCAAAGCCCATGGTAACAACCAAAGTCCAGGGTAACAACCAAAGCCCAGGGTAACAACCAAAGCCCAGGGTAACAACCAAAGTCCATGGTAACAACCAAAGCCCAGGGTAACAACAATATCAGGAAAGAGGGAGGCATTATATTTAATCGCATTATCATAAAAACAATTCACAAAACAACTATTTTTGGCATCAATTTACTGTTCATATGATCTCACATTTCAAAATGATTTCCTTGCAATATTTTGTTTTGAAATCAACAGTTTAGGGTTTATCTTTGGCTTTCTATATCATTATTTTTGTTTGAAAAACTAAGAATGTTGTTCGCGACCTTGCTTGATATTATCAGCACAAAAGTATCTCCCTCACGCTTTTACAGTGAAAGAATACCATGCTATTGTTTGAGGAGAGTGCACAATTATGAACTGGAAAAGTTATTAATAAACAAATTAGCCACATTTAGGCAGTCTTGATACAACATTTTGAACAGAAATTAAATGGTTCATTGGATCAGTCAAAAATGTCCTACATGTGAAACTGCAAATTAGATTTTCACGTGATTGTTTTTTTTTGTGAACTTGCAATTCAACATGTGAAAGTGAGATTTTCACAAGCAAAACTGCAAATTAGATGTTCACTTTCACATGTGTAATTGCAAGTTCACATGTGAAAAAACAATCACATTTGATCTATTTGATTCAGTAATATTCTGTATACCGGAATGTAACAACTCATTAATTTGATGCAGTGTTTTTCCAAAGCAATTGTAAAAGACTGTGATTGGCTTGAACATTACATTCAATTAATTAATATGAAGACCTAATTATCAATTGAATCTGTGTAGCTAATTAAAACAGCTATTCTGAGATAAAATCTGTGTAGCTCTCTCTCCCCCATCCCTCTCCCTCTCTCTCCCCCATCCCTCTCCCTCTCTATCTCCCCCATCCCTCTCTCCCTCTCTCTCCCCCATCCCTCTCCCTCTCTCTCCCCCATCCCTCTCCCTCTCTATCTACCCATCCCTCTCTCCCTCTCTCTCCCCATCCCTCTCTCCCTCTCTCTCCCCCATCCCTCTCCCTCTCTATCTCCCCCATCCCTCTCTCCCTCTCTCTCCTCCATCCCTCTCCCTCTCTCTCCCCCATCCCTCTCCCTCTCTATCTCCCCATCCCTCTCTCCCTCTCTCTCCCCCATCCCTCTCTCCCTCTCTCTCCCTCATCCCTCTCTCCCTCTCTCCCCCATCCCTCTCTCCCTCTCTCTCCTCCATCCCTCTCTCCCCCCATCCCTCCATCTCCATCCATCTCTCCCTCTCTCTCCCCATCCCTCTCTCCCTCTCTCTCCCCCATCCCTCTCTCCCTCACTCTCTCTCCCCAATCCTCTCTCTCTCCCTCTCTCTCTCCCATCCCTCCATCTCCATCCCTCTCTCCCTCACTCTCTCTCTCCCTCTCCATCCCTCTCTCCCTCACTCTCTCTCTCCCTCTCCTTCTCCCCTTACCCCTCTCTCCCCATTCAGCCATCCCTCCCTCCCTCTTCCCTCATCCCTCCCTCCTTCCCTCCCTCTCTCCTCATCCATCCATCTCCCTCCCTCCCTCTCTCCGTCCTGACCTATCTCACTCACTCACTCACTCACTCACTCACTCACTCACTCACTCACTCTCACTCACTCACTCTCTCCATCCCTCTCCCTCTCTCTCTCTCCCTCACTCACTCTCTCCCACACCCTCTCCCTTCCTCTCTCCCTCACTCACTCTCTCCCACACCCTCTCCCTTCCTCTCTCCCTCACTCACTCTCTCCCACACCCTCTCCCTTCCTCCCTCCCTCACTCACTCTCTCCCACACCCTCTCCCTTCCTCTCTCCCCTTCCCTTCAGCTCTCCATAACTCCATCTATGAATTTCAGAATTTCTACATTTCCTACAGCCGTTTTTCCCCCCGAAAAGTGGCGGAGGTGTCTGAATTGTTGTTGCTTGAATCCCAGATTGCCCATCTGAACACGGAGGCTTTTATAGAATGTAGAAAATATGGGGAGGGGTGGGGGGTGGGGGGGGGGGGGGGCATGGGTATGGGAGGGGAGGGGGTGAATCCACTTTTGTTGTATTTTCTTAAAAGCTTTCCATTTAGAAGTGATTATAAAACCCTTAAACCACCATGTCTTTCTGTATCACGTAACAATAACTCCACCGCAGTCATCAGAGGAATACAATTATTTAATTATTAATACAATTATTCACAATGTTCTTTCTTATAATGTGTTCTTGTTCATTTCTCCACAGTCACTTCCTTGACCTTTAGCGCTCAATTACTTTTCAAAATTGCTCAACTGTTTCGTTCACAATCTAGACGAGACTTTCACCTGGACCTTGGTTTTTGTAATAAACCACTTACAGATGCAGGATCTTAATTTGAAAATTCCTGCACAGCAAGAAATGCATACTTTTGTAATATATTCAAGGTTTAAAAAGGTTTCTACATTTTTGTCATTTCCACTTTAAAATGTTGGACTTGATTTGCCCTAACAAAAGATGTATCCTCCAAAAAAATAAAAATGACATGAACTGTTGCATTATTTTTCTGCTGTCACAAACTATCTCAAATCAACATTCCACATCTGTACTATTCAGTTCATGCAGCACATTGAACAGGAGCTTTACAGAGTTTCCCCGTTTTACCCTCTTAACCTTTTTGCCCACTAATCATTCACCTCAGTCAGCGAGGACAGATGTCAGCTGTTTTGATGTGATTCCTTTGTTAATTACCCCATTCGATTATATAAACTAGCATTAATTCACCAGAACGCCTGCTTAGAACGCAGCCACTAAATAGCTACTTAGATAAGCATCAATTAAAAATTAAATGGAAGCATGTAGAAGAACGACATTTTTAGTTTTCCTGTTAAATTATATATTTGTAATACTTTTGAATACATTCTGTATCTACATGTATTCAGCTAATATAATGGTGTAGGAAGGTATTGTCATCCTCAACCCTCAACTCTCAACCCTCAACTCTCAACTCTCAACCCTCAACTCTCAACCCTCAACCCTCAACTCTCAACCCTCAACGCTGCCCTGTAAAGAACAAGTTGTATATATTTCACATTGGAGACCATTTTGTCTACAGCAGCTACTAAAGACACGTAACACTGCTATGCATATTAGCATTACAATCGTCTGTATTGTTAAGTGATTGAAGCATTGTGAGGTTTTGGCAAGTGATGTTAAGGTGTAGGCTTTGTTAAGCAGCTTTGTGGCTGAGCTGTGGCTGTGCAGGGACAAGGACTGTAGAGCTGTGTGTGTGTGTGTGTGTGTGTGTGTGTGTGTGTGTGTGTGTGTGTGTGTGTGTGTGTGTGTGTGTGTGTGTGTGTGTGTGTGTGTGTGTGTGTGTGTGTGTGTGTGTGTGTGTGTGTGTGTGTGTGTGTGTGCCTGCATGCGTGTGTTATGTGTGTGTCCATCCGTCCATGCTTTTGTGTGCATTCATGTGTGTGTGTGTGTGTGTGTGTGTGTGTGTGTGTGTGTGTGTGTGTGTGTGTGTGTGTGTGTGTGTGTGTGTGTGTGTGTGTGTGTGTGTGTGTGTGTGTGTGTGTGTGAATGACACTCCCAGTTCTTTCCCTCGTCTGTATAAACCCTTCATAGTTGTGATCCCCTGGGCTGGGCATCATTTCTACTGGCAAAAATAAGGATGCAGGGACCCCCTTAAAACCCTCATAAAACCACACACACACACACACACACACACACACACACACACACACACACACACACACACACACACACACACACACACACACACACACACACACACACACACACACACACAGAGGGTACTATTTGGGGCACAACTCAGCCTGTCTATTACAGCTCTATGATAAGGACACATGCTAATTTCATAACCCTCTCTCTCTCTCTCCCTCCCTCTCCCTCACTTCTCTCTCTCCCTCTCACTCCCTCTCCCTCCCTACTCTCTCTCCCTACCCCATCCTTTCTCTCTCTCTCTCTCCTCTTCTCTCCTCCCTCTCTTCTCCCTCCCTCCTTCTCTCTCCCTCCCTTCTCTCTCCCTCCCTTCTCTCTCTCTCCTCCTTCTCTCTCCCCTCCCTTCTCTCTCTCTCTCTCCCTCCCTCTCCCTCTCTCCCCTCTCCCTTCTCTTCCTCTCTCCTTCTCCCTCCCCCACCTCCCCTCTCTCCCTACATCCCCCCTTCTTTCTCCCTTCTTTCTCCTTCTCTCTCCCTCCCTTGTCCTCCCTCTCCCTCTTCCTCCCTTCTCCCTTCTCTCTCCCTCTCCCCACCTTCTCCATTCTCTCTCCCTTCTCCATTCTCTCTCCCTTCTCCATTCTCTCTCCCTTCTCCCTTCTCTCCCTACCTTCTCCCTTCTCTCTCCCTACCTTCTCCCTTCTCTCTCCTTCTCCCTTCTCTCTCCCTTCTCTCTCCCTACCTTCTCCATTCTCTCTCCCTTCTCCCTTCTCTCTCGCTTCGCTCTCCCTCTCCCCACCTTCTCCCTTCTCTCTCCCTACCTTCTCCCTTCTCTCTCCCTTCTCTCTCCCTTCTCTCTCCCTTCTCCTTCTCCCCTTCTCTCTCCCTTCTCCCTTCTCTCTACCTTCTCCCTTCTCCATTCTCTCTCCCTTCTCCCTTCTCTCTCCCTCTCCCCACCTTCTCCATTCTCTCTCCCTTCTCTCTCTCTCTCTCCCTCCCTCTCTCTATTGAGATAGATTATTAGGTTGATGTCTCTAATACAATGCAGACAGACATGTCACAATGTTACACTTTAGGTTGATACGTTCCATTACATTTTGTCACTACTGGAGAGAGTCTGAAAGGTTCAATTATTTAATTTATCTGTCATTTGTTGTGTCGAGCAAGGCACTGTCTACCTCGTGGTGTTATGTTCTGATGAAACAGGATAAAAACTCAAACAGACGACGAGGAAAATCTCAAAACAAGTTTATTCACCCACTGGCTCAAATAGCTGCAAAGACCAGACATGATTACACAAGCATTTATAACCTCCTACAAGGCGGGGTCAACTCCTCACACATCTCGACAGCCAATACTTATCTGTTGCTAGGCAGAAACTGAAATTAATTCCTCTCTCTGGTGTAGTCATGGCTCTGTCTGATTCTAGAACCTTGGTGGGCGTGGAAGTGTATGTGTATGAGATAGGACTGTAGTAGCAGGGGCGTTGTGGTGGGCCCCTCTGTGTGAGATAGGACTGTAGTAGCAGGGTCGTTGTGGTGAGATAGGACTGTAGTAGCAGGGTCGTTGTGGTGGGCCCCTCTGTGTGAGATAGGACTGTAGTAGCGGGGTCGTTGTGGTGAGATAGGACTGTAGTAGCAGGGTCGTTGTGGTGGGCCCCTCTGTGTGAGATAGGACTGTAGTAGCAAGGTCTTTGTGGTGGGCCCCTCTGTGTGAGATAGGACTGTAGTAGCAAGGGCGTTGTGGTGGGCCCCTCTGTGTGAGATAGGACTGTAGTAGCAGGGTCGTTGTGGTGAGATAGGACTGTAGTAGGAGGGTTGTTGAGGTGGGCCCCTCTGTGTGAGATAGGACTGTAGTAGCAGGGTCGTTGTGGTGGGATAGGACTGTAGTAGGAGGGTTGTTGAGGTGGGCCCCTCTGTGTGAGATAGGACTGTAGTAGCATGGTCGTTGTGGTGAGATAGGACTATAGTAGGAGGGTCGTTGTGGTGGGCCCCTCTGCGTGAGATAGGACTGTAGTAGCATGGTCGTTGTGGTGGGATAGGACTATAGTAGGAGGGTCGTTGTGGTGGGCCCCTCTGCGTGAGATAGGACTGTAGTAGCATGGTCGTTGTGGTGAGATAGGACTGTAGTAGGAGGGTCGTTGTGGTGGGCCCCTCTGGCCCCCCTCCCAGAGGTTTCTGTGTGTTTTCCCACCCTGCTCTGTGAATGTTTACACGGTGTGTTCAATAAAGACATGAAAACATATAATTGTTTTGTGTGTTATTAGTTTAAGCAGACTGTGTTTGTCTGTTGTTGTGACCTAGATGAAGATCAGATCAAATCTTATGACCAATTGATGCAGAAATACAGGTCATTCCAAAGGGTTCACATACTTTTCTTCTTGCCTCTGTATATTTGTAATATATTTCCCTTCATTATTTCTGTATATTTCAATCCAACAGTGGTACACATACGTGATCTACACTACAAACAAATGACCATCTGAGAAACACGTTCATCACACAACAATCTGTGCTGATTAGATTACTGTCATTTTCCAATAATTATTATTTTATAATTAAACTGGATTAAATCTATAATGTGTCAGAACGAAGACTGAATAATGTCCCTGAGTGACGTGTTGTCAGACAGACAGCATAATGTCCCTGAGTGACGTGTTGTCAGACAGACAGAATAATGTCCCTGAGTGACGTGTTGTCAGACAGACAGCATAATGTCCCTGAGTGACGTGTTGTCAGACAGACAGCATAATGTCCCTGAGTGACGTGTTGTCAGACAGACAGAATAATGTCCCTGAGTGACGTGTTGTCAGACAGACAGCATAATGTCCCTGAGTGACGTGTTGTCAGACAGACAGCATAATGTCCCTGAGTGACGTGTTGTCAGACAGACAGCATAATGTCCCTGAGTGACGTGTTGTCAGACAGACAGCATAATGTCCCTGAGTGACGTGTTGTCAGACAGACAGCATAATGTCCCTGAGTGACGTGTTGTCAGACAGACAGCATAATGTCCCTGAGTGACGTGTTGTCAGACAGACAGCATAATGTCCCTGAGTGACGTGTTGTTAGAACGAAGACAGAATAATGTCTCTGTATATTTGTAATATATTTCCCTTCATTATTTCTGTATATTTCAATCCAACAGTGGTACACATACGTGATCTACACTACAAACAAATGACCATCTGAGAAACACGTTCATCACACAACAATCTGTGCTGATTAGATTACTGTCATTTTCCAATAATTATTATTTTATAATTAAACTGGATTAAATCTATAATGTGTCAGAACGAAGACTGAATAATGTCCCTGAGTGACGTGTTGTCAGACAGACAGCATAATGTCCCTGAGTGACGTGTTGTCAGACAGACAGAATAATGTCCCTGAGTGACGTGTTGTCAGACAGACAGCATAATGTCCCTGAGTGACGTGTTGTCAGACAGACAGCATAATGTCCCTGAGTGACGTGTTGTCAGACAGACAGAATAATGTCCCTGAGTGACGTGTTGTCAGACAGACAGAATAATGTCCCTGAGTGACGTGTTGTCAGAACGAAGACTGAATAATGTCCCTGAGTGACGTGTTGTCAGACAGACAGCATAATGTCCCTGAGTGACGTGTTGTCAGACAGACAGAATAATGTCCCTGAGTGACGTGTTGTCAGACAGACAGCATAATGTCCCTGAGTGACGTGTTGTCAGACAGACAGCATAATGTCCCTGAGTGACGTGTTGTCAGACAGACAGCATAATGTCCCTGAGTGACGTGCTGTCAGACAGACAGCATAATGTCCCTGAGTGACGTGTTGTCAGACAGACAGCATAATGTCCCTGAGTGACGTGTTGTCAGACAGACAGAATAATGTCCCTGAGTGACGTGTTGTCAGAACGAAGACTGAATAATGTCCCTGAGTGACGTGTTGTCAGACAGACAGAATAATGTCCCTGAGTGACGTGTTGTCAGACAGACAGCATAATGTCCCTGAGTGACGTGTTGTCAGACAGACAGCATAATATCCCATTATTTCTGAGTGGTACACATACGTGATCTGACCATCAGAAACACGTTCATCACACAACAATCTGTGCATTAATTACTGTCATTTTCCAATAATTATTATTTTATAATTAAACTGGATTAAATCTATAATGTGTCAGAACGAAGACTGAATAATGTCCCTGAGTGACAATGTCCCTGAGTGACGTGTTGTCAGACAGACAGAATAATGTCCCTGAGTGACGTGTTGTCAGACAGACAGCATAATGTCCCTGAGTGACGTGTTGTCAGACAGACAGAATAATGTCCCTGAGTGACGTGTTGTCAGACAGACAGAATAATGTCCCTGAGTGACGTGTTGTCAGACAGACAGAATAATGTCCCTGACAGAATAATGTCCCTGAGTGACGTGTTGTCAGACAGACAGATAATGTCCCTGACGTGAATAATGTCCCTGAGTGACGTGTTGCAGAGACAGCATAATGTCCCTGAGTGACAGAGACAGACATAATGTCCCTGAGTGACGTGTTGTCAGACAGACAGCATAATGTCCCTGAGTGACGTGTTGTCAGACAGACAGCAATAATGTCCCTGTCCCTGAGTGACGTGTTGTCAGACAGACAGCATAATGTCCCTGAGTGACGTGTTGTCAGACAGACAGAATAATGTCCCTGAGTGTTGTCACGTGAATTGTCCCTGAGACGTGTTGTCAGACAGACAGAATAATGTCCCTGAGACAGACAGCATAATGTCCCTGTCAGTCACAGACAGCATAATGTCCCTGAGTGACGTGTTGTCAGACAGACAGCATAATGTCCCTGAGTGACGTGTTGTCAGACAGACAGCATAATGTCCCTGAGTGACGTGTTGTCAGACAGACAGAATAATGTCCCTGAGTGACGTGTTGTCAGACAGACAGAATAATGTCCCTGAGTGACGTGTTGTCAGACAGACAGAATAATGTCCCTGAGTGACGTGTTGTCAGACAGACAGAATAATGTCCCTGAGTGACGTGTTGTCAGACAGACAGAATAATGTCCCTGAGTGACGTGTTGTCAGAACGAAGACAGAATAATGTCCCTGAGTGACGTGTTGTCAGAACGAAGACTGAATAATGTCCCTGAGTGACGTGTTGTCAGAACGAAGACTGAATAATGTCCCTGAGTGACGTGTTGTCAGACAGACAGAATAATGTCCCTGAGTGACGTGTTGTCAGACAGACAGCATAATGTCCCTGAGTGACGTGTTGTCAGACAGACAGAATAATGTCCCTGAGTGACGTGTTGTCAGACAGACAGCATAATGTCCCTGAGTGACGTGTTGTCAGACAGACAGCATAATGTCCCTGAGTGACGTGTTGTCAGACAGACAGCATAATGTCCCTGAGTGACGTGTTGTCAGACAGACAGCATAATGTCCCTGAGTGACGTGTTGTCAGAACGAAGACAGAATAATGTCCCTGAGTGACGTGTTGTCAGAACGAAGACTGAATAATGTCCCTGAGTGACGTGTTGTCAGACAGAAGACTGAATAATGTCCCTGAGTGACGTGTTGTCAGACATGTAAAGCCTTGTAGCGCCTCAGATCAGTGTAATCATTTATAAATGGGACGACAGTAGGAGCAGAGGCTGAGGCTAAGATAATGAATAAAATACACCACAGCTTAATAACTGTCCAATCACAGCCCACTGGGAAGCAGCGGCAGGTCCTCTATGAAACAATACCTGGTCCACACATGACATTAACATGCTGTATTACAGACATGAATGGATGGAGTGAGGATTTTACTGAAATGGCTACAACTGATTCTACTGCTTGTATCAGTTACCTGATGGGGAATAGAGTTCCATGTAGTCATGGCTCTATGTAGTACTGTGGAATAGAGTTCCATGTAGTCATGGCTCTATGTAGTACTGTGGAATAGAGTTCCATGTAGTCATGGCTCTATGTAGTACTGTGGAATAGAGTTCCATGTAGTCATGGCTCTATGTAGGACTGTGGAATAGAGTTCCATGTAGTCATGGCTCTATGTGGTACTGTGGAATATAATTCCATGTAGTCATGGCTCTATGTGGTACTGTGGAATATAATTCCATGTAGTAATGGCTCTATGTAGTACTGTGGAATAGAGTTCCATGTAGTCATGGCTCTATGTAGTACTGTGGAATAGAGTTCCATGTAGTCATGGCTCTATGTAGTACTGTGTGCCTCTCATAGTCTGTTCTGGACTTGGGGATTGTGTCTTGTGGGGCATGTAGGATTGTGTATTGTGGGGTATGTAGGATTGTGTCTTGTGGGGTATGTATGATTGTGTCTTGTGGGGTATGTAGGATTGTGTCTTGTGGGGTATGTATGATTGTGTCTTGTGGGGTATGTAGGATTGTGTCTTGTGGGGTATGTAGGATTGTGTCTTGTGGGGTACGTAGGATTGTGTCTTGTGGGGTATGTAGGATTGTGTCTTGTGGGGTATGTAGGATTGTGTCTTGTGGGGTATGTAGGATTGTGTCTTGTGGGGTATGTAGGATTGTGTCTTGTGGGGTATGTAGGATTGTGTCTTGTGGGGTATGTAGGCGTGTCTGAGCTGTGAGCTGGTGGATTTAACGGGCACCTTGGTGCATTCAACACTTCTTACAAAGACAAGTAGTGATGAAGTCAATCTCCCTTCCACTTTGAGCCATGAGAGATGCATATTATTAATGTTAGCTCTCTGTGCACATTTACATTTACATTTACATTTACATTTAAGTCATTTAGCAGACGCTCTTATCCAGAGCGACTTACAAATTGGTGCATTCACCTTATGACATCCAGTGGGACAGTCACTTAACAATAGTGCATCTAAAACTTAGGGGGGGTGGGGTGAGAGGGATTACTTAACCTATCCTAGGTATTCCTTAAAGAGGTGGGGTTTCAGGTGTCTCCGGAAGGTGGTGATTGACTCCGCTGTCCTGGCGTCGTGAGGGAGTTTGTTCCACCATTGGGGGGCCAGGGCAGCGAACAGTTTTGACTGGGCTGAGCGGGAGCTGTACTTCCTCAGTGGTAGGGAGGCGAGCAGGCCAGAGGTAGATGAACGCAGTGCCCTTGTTTGGGTGTAGGGCCTGATCAGAGCCTGGAGGTACTGAGGTGCCGTTCCCCTCACAGCTCCGTAGGCAAGCACCATGGTCTTGTAGCGGATGCGAGCTTCAACTGGAAGCCAGTGGAGAGAACGGAGGAGCGGGGTGACGTGAGAGAACTTGGGAAGGTTGAACACCAGACGGGCTGCGGCGTTCTGGATGAGTTGAAGGGGTTTAATGGCACAGGCAGGGAGCCCAGCCAACAGCGAGTTGCAGTAATCCAGACGGGAGATGACAAGTGCCTGGATTAGGACCTGCGCCGCTTCCTGTGTGAGGCAGGGTCGTACTCTGCGGATGTTGTAGAGCATGAACCTACAGGAACGGGCCACCGCCTTGATGTTAGTTGAGAACGACAGGGTGTTGTCCAGGATCACGCCAAGGTTCTTGGCGCTCTGGGAGGAGGACACAATGGAGTTGTCGACCGTGATGGCGAGATCATGGAACGGGCAGTCCTTCCCCGGGAGGAAGAGCAGCTCCGTCTTGCCGAGGTTCAGCTTGAGGTGGTGATCCGTCATCCACACTGATATGTCTGCCAGACATGCAGAGATGCGATTCGCCACCTGGTCATCAGAAGGGGGAAAGGAGAAGATTAATTGTGTGTCGTCTGCATAGCAATGATAAGAGAGACCATGTGAGGTTATGACAGAGCCAAGTGACTTGGTGTATAGCGAGAATAGAAGAGGGCCAAGAACAGAGCCCTGGGGACACCAGTGGTGAGAGCGCGTGGTGAGGAGACAGATTCTCGCCACGCCACCTGGTAGGAGCGACCTGTCAGGTAGGACGCAATCCAAGCGTGGGCCGCGCCGGAGATGCCCAACTCGGAGAGGGTGGAGAGGAGGATCTGATGGTTCACAGTATCGAAGGCAGCCGATAGATCTAGAAGGATGAGAGCAGAGGAGAGAGAGTTAGCTTTAGCAGTGCGGAGCGCCTCCGTGATACAGAGGAGAGCAGTCTCAGTTGAATGACTAGTCTTGAAACCTGACTGATTTGGATCAAGAAGGTCATTCAGAGAGAGATAGCGGGAGAGCTGGCCAAGGACGGCACGTTCAAGAGTTTTGGAGAGAAAAGAAAGAAGGGATACTGGTCTGTAATTGTTGACATCGGAGGGATCGAGTGTAGGTTTTTTCAGAAGGGGTGCAACTCTCGCTCTCTTGAAGACGGAAGGGACGTAGCCAACGGTCAGGGATGAGTTGATGAGCGAGGTGAGGTAAGGGAGAAGGTCTCCGGAAATGGTCTGGAGAAGAGAGGAGGGGATAGGGTCAAGCGGGCAGGTTGTTGGGCGGCCGGCCGTCACAAGACGCGAGATTTCATCTGGAGAGAGAGGGGAGAAAGAGGTCAGAGCACAGGGTAGGGCAGTGTGAGCAGAACCAGCGGTGTCGTTTGACTTAGCAAACGAGGATCGGATGTCGTCGACCTTCTTTTCAAAATGGTTGACGAAGTCATCTGCAGAGAGGGAGGAGGGGGGGGAGGGGGCGGAGGATTCAGGAGGGAGGAGAAGGTGGCAAAGAGCTTCCTAGGGTTAGAGGCAGATGCTTGGAATTTAGCGTGGTAGAAAGTGGCTTTAGCAGCAGAGACAGAGGAGGAAAATGTAGAGAGGAGGGAGTGAAAGGATGCCAGGTCCGCAGGGAGGCGAGTTTTCCTCCATTTCCGCTCGGCTGCCCGGAGCCCTGTTCTGTGAGCTCGCAATGAGTCATCGAGCCACGGAGCGGGAGGGGAGGACCGAGCCGGCCTGGAGGATAGGGGACATAGAGAGTCAAGGGATGCAGAGAGGGAGGAGAGGAGGGTTGAGGAGGCAGAATCAGGAGATAGGTGGGAGAAGGTTTGAGCGGAGGGAAGAGATGATAGGATGGAAGAGGAGAGAGTAGCGGGGAGAGAGAGCGAAGGTTGGGACGGCGCAATACCATCCGAGTAGGGGCAGTGTGGGAGGTGTTGGATGAGAGCGAGAGGGAAAAGGATACAAGGCAGTGGTCGGAGACTTGGAGGGGAGTTGCAGTGAGGTTAGTGGAAGAACAGCATCTAGTAAAGATGAGGTCGAGCGTATTGCCTGCCTTGTGAGTAGGGGGAAGGTGAGAGGGTGAGGTCAAAAGAGGAGAGGAGTGGAAAGAAGGAGGCAGAGAGGAAAGAGTCAAAGGTAGACGTGGGGAGGTTAAAGTCGCCCAGAACTGTGAGAGGTGAGCCGTCCTCAGGAAAGGAGCTTATCAAGGCATCAAGCTCATTGATGAACTCTCCGAGGGAACCTGGAGGGCGATAAATGATAAGGATGTTAAGCTTGAAAGGGCTAGTAACTGTGACAGCATGGAATTCAAAGGAGGCGATAGACAGATGGGTAAGGGGAGAAAGAGAGAATGACCACTTGGGAGAGATGAGGATCCCGGTGCCACCACCCCGCTGACCAGACGCTCTCGGGGTGTGCGAGAACACGTGGGCGGACGAAGAGAGAGCAGTAGGAGTAGCAGTGTTGTCTGTGGTGATCCATGTTTCCGTCAGTGCCAAGAAGTCGAGGGACTGGAGGGAGGCATAGGCTGAGATGAACTCTGCCTTGTTGACCGCAGATTGGCAGTTCCAGAGGCTACCGGAGACCTGGAACTCCACGTGGGTCGTGCGCGCTGGGACCACCAGAGTAGGGTGGCCGCGGCCACGCGGTGTGGAGCGTTTGTATGGTCTGTGCAGAGAGGAGAGAACAGGGATAAACAGACACATAGTTGACAGGCTACAGAAGAGGCTACGCTAATGCAAAGGAGATTGGAATGACAAGTGGACTACACGTCTCGAATGTTCAGAAAGTTAAGCTACGTAGCAAGAATCTTATTGACTAAAATGATTAAAATGATACAGTACTGCTGAAGTAGGCCAGCTGGCAGTGGGTGCGTTGTTGACACTACACTAATCAAGTCGTTCCGTTGAGTGTAATAGTTTCTGCAGTGTTGCTATTCGGGGCTAGCAGGCTAGCTAGCAGTGTTGTTTACGTTACGTTGCGTTAAAAGAACGACAATAGATGGCTAGCGAACCTAGAAAATCGCTCTAGACTACCCAATTATCTTTGATACAAAGACGGCTATGTAGCTAGCTAAGTAGCTAGCTACGATCAAACAAATCAAACCGTTGTACTGTAATGAAATGAAGTGAAAAAGTGATACAACCTGTGAATGCGACCGGGTAGTTGAGTTCTATACAGAAGACGTTGGCTAGCGTTGGCTAGCTGTTGGCTAGCTAGCAGAGTTGGCTAGCTAGCAGAGTCACCTACGTTAAGGACGACAAATAGCTGGCTAGCTAACCTCGGTAAGTTAAGATAATCACTCTAAGACTACACACTCTAAACCTAAACAACACAATTATCTTGGATACGATGATACGAAGACAGCAAAGACAGCTATGTAGGTAGCTAACACTAAACTAATCAAGTCATTCAGTTGAGTGTAATAGTAATAGTTTCTCAGTGCAGCTAATCAGTGGACGTTAGCTAGCTGGCTAGTGAAGACTACGTTAGGACGGCGAAATACGATAATTACGCAATTATCTTTGATACAAAGACGGCTATGTAGCTAGCTGAGAAGAAATTGCTAAGATAAGACAAATCAAACCGTTGTGATATAATGAAATATAATGAAAAAGTTATACTACCCGTTGGAGCGACGTGCAGATGCGACCACTCGCTCCAACCGGAACCGGAACCGTAGTGCACTATATAGGGAATAGGGTTCTGGTCTAAAGTAGTGCACTATATAGGGAATAGGGTTCTGGTCTAAAGTAGTGCACTATATAGGGAATAGGGTTCTGGTCTAAAGTAGTGCACTATATAGGGAATAGGGTTCTGGTCTAAAGTAGTGCACTATATAGGGAATAGGGTTCTGGTCTAAAGTAGTGCACTATATAGGGAATAGGGTTCTGGTCTAAAGTAGTGCACTATATAGGAATAGGGTTCTGGTCTAAAGTAGTGCACTATATAGGGAATAGGGTTCTGGTCTAAAGTAGGGTTCTGGTCTAAAGCACTATATAGGGAATAGGGTTCTGGTCTAAAGTAGTGCACTATATAGGGAATAGGGTTCTGTTAAAGTAGGGGAATAGGGTTCTGGTCTAAAGTAGTGCACTATATAGGGAATAGGGTTCTGGTCTAAAGTAGTGCACTATATAGGGAATAGGGTTCTGGTCTAAAGTAGTGCACTATATAGGGAATAGGGTTCTGGTCTAAAGTAGTGCACTATAGGGAATAGGGTTCTGGTCTAAAGTAGTGCACTATATAGGGAATAGGGTTCTGGTCTAAAGTAGTGCACTATATAGGGAATAGGGTTCTGGTCTAAAGTAGTGCACTATATAGGGAATAGGGTTCTGGTCTAAAGTAGTGCACTATATAGGAATAGGGTTCTGGTCTAAAGTAGTGCACTATATAGGGTTCTGAATAGGGTTCTGGTCTAAAGTAGTGCACTATATAGGGAATAGGGTTCTGGTCTAAAGTAGTGCACTATATAGGGAATAGGGTTCTGGTCTAAAGTAGTGCACTATATAGGGAATAGGGTTCTGGTCTAAAGTAGTGCACTATATAGGGAATAGGGTTCTGGTCTAAAGTAGTGCACTATATAGGGAATAGGGTTCTGGTCTAAAGGCACTATATAGGGAATAGGGTTCTGGTCTAAAGTAGTGCACTATATAGGGAATAGGTTCTGGTCTAAAGTAGTGCACTATATAGGGAATAGGGTCTCTAAAGTAGTGCACTATATAGGGAATAGGGTTCTGGTCTAAAGTAGTGCACTATATAGGGAATAGGGTTCTGGTCTAAAGTAGTGCACTATATAGGGTTCTGGTAATAGGGTTCTGTAGTCTGGTCTAAAGTAGTGCACTATAGGGAATAGGGTTCTGGTCTAAAGTAGTGCACTATATAGGGAATAGGGTTCTGGTCTAAAGTAGTGCACTATATAGGGAATAGGGTTCTGGTCTAAAGTAGTGCACTATATAGGGAATAGGGTTCTGGTCTAAAGTAGTGCTGGGGTTCTGGTCTAAAGTAGTGCACTATATAGGGAATAGGGTTCTGGTCTAAAGTAGTGCACTATATAGGGAATAGGGTTCTGGTCTAAAGTAGTGCACTATATAGGGAATAGGGTTCTGGTCTAAAGTAGTGCACTATATAGGGAATAGGGTTCTGGTCTAAAGTAGTGCACTATATAGGGAATAGGGTTCTATTTGGGATGCATCCTGTTTCGCTGTGTTGGCTAACAGTGAGCCCCAGGTGCAGCATGACAGAGCCATGATTCTTTCTGAGAGGCTTTGTGGTTTTGTTTAAATACAGATAAATGTGACTCAGTTTTTTACCAAAATTAAGTGCACGTTTATTGGTCAACGAAAGATGATGTTTCTAATTTCCCACTGTGTGTGAAGTAATATAGTAACAGCTTGTGGACTGCACTCCGATGCAGAGTAGAGTATATCTGGGCCTGTGAACCTCAGTAGCTAAAGACTGACGTTACAGCCGGTCGGAAGAGGGAGTTGGGATGGGGAGGTGAGCTTTGGGAGGGTTAGAGGCTAGCTGTTCGTCTGCTGTGAGGCTGCCCCCTCATCTGACGGTGGACAAGTGTTGTGTTGTAAGCCAGTTGGTGTCACTGGGCCAGCCCGGGCCAGATGGGTTCGGCTCTAACCTCACTGTCTCCTGTCCCCAGGGGAGCCGTTACTCAGGCCAATCTCATCTATAGAGAATGGGAAACTGTTCTAGTTGTATGGATAATTATCACCTTAGAGATGCCAAATTAAAGTAGTGTCCAAATAAAGAAACTAGCAGACTTTTAGGTAAAACAATTAAAGGATCTTTTTTAGTATATTTAATTTTTACCGTGTTGTTTTACTTCCATGACTCATTACTCCTGGGCTACAGTGCCCAAAGACTGGAAGGAAGCAGGATATGAACATGGAGACTGGAAGGTAGCAGTAGATCATCATGGAGACTGGAAGGTAGCAGTAGATCATCATGGAGACTGGAAGGAAGCAGGATATGAACATGGAGACTGGAAGGAAGCAGGATATGAACATGGAGACTGGAACGTAGCAGTTGATCATCATGGAGACAGGAAGGAAGCAGTAGATCATCATGGAAACTGGAAGGAAGCAGTAGATCATCATGGAGACTGGAAGGTAACAGGATATGAACATGGAGACTGGAAGGTAGCAGTAGATCATCATGGAAACTGGAAGGTAGTAGTAGATCATCATGGAAACTGGAAGGAAGCAGTAGATCATCATGGAGACTGGAAGGAAGCAGTAGATCATCATGGAGACTGGAAGGTAGCAGTAGATCATCATGGAGACTGGAAGGTAGTAGTAGATCATCATGGAGACTGGAAGGTAGCAGGATATGAACATGGAGACTGGAAGGTAGCAGTAGATCATCATGGAAACTGGAAGGTAGTAGTAGATCATCGTGGAGACTGGAAGGAAGCAGTAGATCATCATGGAGACTGGAAGTTAGCAGGATATGAACATGGAGACTGGAAGGTAGCAGTAGATCATCATGGAGACTGGAATGAAGCAGTAGATCATCATGGAAACTGGAAGGTAGCAGGATATGAACATGGAGACTGGAAGGTAGCAGTAGATCATCATGGAGACTGGAAGGTAGCAGTAGATCATCATGGAGTCTGGAAGGAAGCAGTAGATCATCGTGGAAACTGGAAGGAAGCAGGATATGAACATGGAGACTGGAACGTAGCAGTAGATCATCATGGAGACTGGAAGGAAGCAGTAGATCATCATGGAGACTGGAAGGTAGCAGGATATGAACATGGAGACTGGAACGTAGCAGTAGATCATCATGGAAACTGGAAGGTAGCAGTAGATCATCATGGAAACTGGAAGGAAGCAGTAGATCATCATGGAGACTGGAAGGAAGCAGTAGATCATCATGGAAACTGGAAGGAAGCAGTAGATCATCATGGAGACTGGAAGGTAGCAGTAGATCATCATGGAGACTGGAAGGAAGCAGTAGATCATCATGGAAACTGGAAGGAAGCAGTAGATCATCATGGAGACTGGAAGGAAGCAGTAGATCATCATGGAAACTGGAAGGAAGCAGTAGATCATCATGGAAACTGGAAGGAAGCAGTAGATCATCATGGAGACTGGAAGGAAGCAGTAGATCATCATGGAGACTGGAAGGTAGTAGTAGATCATCATGGAGACTGGAAGGTAGTAGTAGATCATCATGGAGACTGGAACGTAGCAGTAGATCATCATGGAGACTGGAAGGAAGCAGTAGATCATCATGGAAACTGGAAGGAAGCAGTAGATCATCATGGAAACTGGAAGGAAGCAGTAGATCATCATGGAGACTGGACGGAAGCAGGATATGAACATGGAGACTGGAAGGTAGCAGTAGATCATCATGGAGACTGGAAGTAAGCAGTAGATCATCATGGAAACTGGAAGGAAGCAGTAGATCATCATGGAAACTGGAAGGAAGCAGGATATGAACATGGAGACTGGAACGTAGCAGTAGATCATCTTGGAAACTGGAAGGAAAAAGGATATGAACATGGAGACTGGAAGGTAGCAGTAGATCATCATGGAGACTGGAAGGAAGCAGTAGATCATCATGGAGACTGGAAGGTAGCAGGATATGAACATGGAGACTGGAAGGTAGCAGTAGATCATCATGGAGACTGGAAGGTAGCAGTAGATCATCATGGAGTCTGGAAGGAAGCAGTAGATCATCGTGGAAACTGGAAGGAAGCAGGATATGAACATGGAGACTGAAACGTAGCAGTAGATCATCATGGAGACTGGAAGGAAGCAGTAGATCATCATGGAGACTGGAAGGTAGCAGGATATGAACATGGAGACTGGAACGTAGCAGTAGATCATCATGGAGACTGGAAGGAAGCAGTAGATCATCATGGAGACTGGAAGGTAGCAGGATATGAACATGGAGACTGGAACGTAGCAGTAGATCATCATGGAGACTGGAACGTAGCAGTAGATCATCATGGAAACTGGAAGGAATCAGTAAATCATCATGGAGACTGGAAGGAATCAGGATATGAACATGGAGACTGGAACGTAGCAGTAGATCATCATGGAGACTGGAAGGAAGCAGTAGATCATCATGGAGACTGGAAGGTAGCAGGATATGAACATGGAGACTGGAAGGAAGCAGTAGATCATCATGGAAACTGGACGGAATCAGTAGATGATCATGGAGACTGGAAGGAAGCAGTAGATCATCATGGAGACTGGAACGTAGCAGTAGATCATCATGGAGACTGAAAGGAAGCAGTACATCATCATGGAGACTGGAAGGAAGCAGTAGATCATCATGGAAACTGGACGGAATCAGTAGATGATCATGGAGACTGGAAGGAAGCAGTAGATCATCATGGAGACTGGAACGTAGCAGTAGATCATCATGGAGACTGGAACGTAGCAGTAGATCATCATGGAAACTGGCAGGAAGCAGTAGATCATCATGGAGACTGGAAGGAAGCAGTAGATCATCATGGAGACTGGAAGGAAGCAGTAGATCATCATGGAGACTGGAAGGAAGCAGTTGATCATCATGGAGACTGGAAGGAAGCAGTAGATCATCATGGAGACTGGAAGGAAGCAGTAGATCATCATGGAGACTGGAACGAGCAGTAGATCATCATGGAGACTGGAACGATAGATCATGGAGACTGGAAGGAAGCAGTAGATCATCATGGAGACTGGAAGGAATCAGGATATGAACATGGAGACTGGAACGTAGCAGTAGATCATCATGGAGACTGGAAGGAAGCAGTAGATCATCATGGAGACTGGAACGTAGCAGTAGATCATCATGGAGACTGGAAGGAAGCAGTAGATCATCATGGAGACTGGAACGTAGCAGTAGATCATCATGGAGACTGGAACGTAGCAGTAGATCATCATGGAAACTGGCAGGAAGCAGTAGATCATCATGGAAACTGGCAGGTAGCAGTAGATCATCATGGAGACTGGAAGGAAGCAGTAGATCATCATGGAGACTGGAAGGAAGCAGTAGATCATCATGGAGACTGGAAGGAAGAAGTAGATCATCATGGAGACTGGAACGTAGCAGTAGATCATCATGGAGACTGGAACGTAGCAGTAGATCATCATGGAGACAGGAAGGAAGCAGTTGATCATCATGGAGACTGGAAGGAAGCAGTAGATCATCATGGAGACTGGAAGTAAGCAGTAGATCATCATGGAAACTGGAAGGAAGCAGTAGATCATCATGGAAACTGGAAGGAAGCAGGATATGAACATGGAGACTGGAACGTAGCAGTAGATCATCATGGAGACTGGAAGGAAGCAGTAGATCATCATGGAGACTGGAAGGTAGCAGGATATGAACATGGAGACTGGAAGGAAGCAGTAGATCATCATGGAAACTGGACGGAATCAGTAGATGATCATGGAGACTGGAAGGAAGCAGTAGATCATCATGGAGACTGGAACGTAGCAGTAGATCATCATGGAGACTGAAAGGAAGCAGTACATCATCATGGAGACTGGAAGGAAGCAGTAGATCATCATGGAAACTGGACGGACTCAGTAGATGATCATGGAGACTGGAAGGAAGCAGTAGATCATCATGGAGACTGGAACGTAGCAGTAGATCATCATGGAGACTGGAACGTAGCAGTAGATCATCATGGAAACTGGCAGGAAGCAGTAGATCATCATGGAGACTGGAAGGAAGCAGTAGATCATCATGGAGACTGGAAGGAAGCAGTAGATCATCATGGAGACTGGAAGGAAGCAGTTGATCATCATGGAGACTGGAAGGAAGCAGTAGATCATCATGGAGACTGGAAGGAAGCAGTAGATCATCATGGAGACTGGAACGTAGCAGTAGATCATCATGGAGACTGGAACGTAGCAGTAGATCATCGTGGAGACTGGAAGGAAGCAGTAGATCATCATGGAGACTGGAAGGAATCAGGATATGAACATGGAGACTGGAACGTAGCAGTAGATCATCATGGAGACTGGAAGGAAGCAGTAGATCATCATGGAGACTGGAACGTAGCAGTAGATCATCATGGAGACTGGAAGGAAGCAGTAGATCATCATGGAGACTGGAACGTAGCAGTAGATCATCATGGAGACTGGAACGTAGCAGTAGATCATCATGGAAACTGGCAGGAAGCAGTAGATCATCATGGAAACTGGCAGGTAGCAGTAGATCATCATGGAGACTGGAAGGAAGCAGTAGATCATCATGGAGACTGGAAGGAAGCAGTAGATCATCATGGAGACTGGAAGGAAGAAGTAGATCATCATGGAGACTGGAACGTAGCAGTAGATCATCATGGAGACTGGAACGTAGCAGTAGATCATCATGGAGACAGGAAGGAAGCAGTTGATCATCATGGAGACTGGAAGGAAGCAGTAGATCATCATGGAGACTGGAAGTAAGCAGTAGATCATCATGGAAACTGGAAGGAAGCAGTAGATCATCATGGAAACTGGAAGGAAGCAGGATATGAACATGGAGACTGGAACGTAGCAGTAGATCATCTTGGAAACTGGAAGGAAAAAGGATATGAACATGGAGACTGGAAGGTAGCAGTAGATCATCATGGAGACTGGAAGGAAGCAGTAGATCATCATGGAGACTGGAAGGTAGCAGGATATGAACATGGAGACTGGAAGGTAGCAGTAGATCATCATGGAGACTGGAAGGTAGCAGTAGATCATCATGGAGTCTGGAAGGAAGCAGTAGATCATCGTGGAAACTGGAAGGAAGCAGGATATGAACATGGAGACTGAAACGTAGCAGTAGATCATCATGGAGACTGGAAGGAAGCAGTAGATCATCATGGAGACTGGAAGGTAGCAGGATATGAACATGGAGACTGATAGCAGTAGATCATCATGGAGACTGGAAGGAAGCAGTAGATCATCATGGAGACTGGAAGGTAGCAGGATATGAACATGGAGACTGGAGATAGATCATCATGGAGACTGGAACGTAGCAGTAGATCATCATGGAAACTGGAAGGAATCAGTAAATCATCATGGAGACTGGAAGGAATCAGGATATGAACATGGAGACTGGAACGTAGCAGTAGATCATCATGGAGACTGGAAGGAAGCAGTAGATCATCATGGAGACTGGAACGTAGCAGTAGATCATCATGGAGACTGAAAGGAAGCAGTACATCATCATGGAGACTGGAAGGAAGCAGTAGATCATCATGGAGACTGGACGGAATCAGTAGATGATCATGGAGACTGGAAGGAAGCAGTAGATCATCATGGAGACTGGAACGTAGCAGTAGATCATCATGGATCATCATGGAGACTGGAACTGTAGGAAGCAGTAGATCATCATGGAGACTGGAAGGAAGCAGTAGATCATCATGGAGACTGGAAGGAAGCAGTAGATCATCATGGAGACTGGAAGGAAGCAGTTGATCATCATGGAGACTGGAAGGAAGCAGTAGATCATCATGGAGACTGGAAGGAAGCAGTAGATATCATGAGACTGGAACGAAGCAGTAGATCATCATGGAGACTGGATGGAGACTCATCGGGAGACTGGAAGGAAGCAGTAGATCATCATGGAGACTGGAAGGAATCAGGATATGAACATGGAGACTGGAACGTAGCAGTAGATCATCATGGAGACTGGAAGGAAGCAGTAGATCATCATGGAGACTGGAACGTAGCAGTAGATCATCATGGAACTGGAAGGAAGCAGTAGATCATCATGGAAACTGGCGGTAGCAGTAGATCATCATGGAGACTGGAACGTAGCAGTAGATCATCATGGAAACTGGCAGGAAGCAGTAGATCATCATGGAAACTGGCAGGTAGCAGTAGATCATCATGGAGACTGGAAGGAAGCAGTAGATCATCATGGAGACTGGAAGGAAGCAGTAGATCATCATGGAGACTGGAAGGAAGCAGTAGATCATCATGGAGACTGGAAGGAAGCAGTAGATCATCATGGAGACTGGAATGAAGCAGTTGATCATCATGGAGACTGGAAGGAAGCAGTAGATCATCATGGAGACTGGAAGGAAGCAGTAGATCATCATGGAGACTGGAAGGAAGCAGTAGATCATCATGGAAACTGGAAGGAAGCAGTAGATCATCATGGAGACTGGAAGGAAGCAGGATATGAACATGGAGACTGGAAGGAAGCAGTAGATCATCATGGAGACTGGAAGGAAGCAGTAGATCATCATGGAGACTGGAACGTAGCAGTAGATCATCATGGAGACAGGAAGGAAGCAGTAGATCATCATGGAGACTGGAAGGGAGCAGTAGATCATCATGGAGACTGGAAGGAAGCAGTAGATCATCATGGAGACTGGAAGGAAGCAGTAGATCATCATGGAGACTGGAACGTAGCAGTAGATCATCATGGAGACAGGAAGGAAGCAGTAGATCATCATGGAGACTGGAAGAGAGCAGTAGATCATCATGGAGACTGGAAGGAAGCAGTAGATCATCATGGAGACTGGAAGGAAGCAGTAGATCATCATGGAGACTGGAAGGAAGCAGTAGATCATCGTGTATTATTGTGCATTTTATTTTACATTCGTCTTTAGCAAGAGGAAATTTAAGGAAATGTAGGACATTTAAATATATTCCCTGGTTTCCAGAAATACTGGTGGGAGGATTATGGATTTCTTGCTTTTTCCCCTCCTGATACCAGGATTTCTTCAACCTGGATTTTGGGAAAACCAGGGAAACCAGGGAAACCAGGGAAAACCAAGGAAAACCAGGGAAACCAGGGAAAACCAGGGAAAACCAGGGAAACCAGGGAATTAATTTAACGTTCTTGTAATTTTTCAACCCTGAAGATAAAGCACAGGCAGCAGAATCAACAAAAGGAAGTTCTATTATCAGGAAGAGATACTGAGCAGACAGCTTCACTAAGACATATCAAAGCTCCGGGAGTAAGGTAAAGGTGTCATTTGATAGAAGAAATACATATATATAATGTTATGCTGAGCAGACAGCTTCACTAAGACATATCAAAGCTCAGGGAGGAAGGTAAAAGGGTCATTTGATAAAAACGGACCAGTAATCAGGGTTGTGCCATGGTTATCACACAGTCATCTTCAAACATGGCCACCTCTGCCAAGAAAGGATGGCACACTGCCACCACGATCCCTCCCTGCTTCCCACTTAGTCAGTTTTTAGCTGAAAGATATAATGAAAGATATAATATAATGAAATATAAGAGAAAGGCAGGCAGGCCAGTTTTATTCTCTGTGTATTTGGCGGCTCCTCTGAGGTATAAAAAAAGACGTGCTTATTAAACCAACATATCGCTGATACCGCTGACTCTGAATGTGCTGGGTTCAATACATGATTGTTTTGTAGTCAGTGCTGCCCTATCCATTGGGCCAGTACCTGAGGAAAAGAATACATCCTAACATGCTGAAATACAGCACTGCTGATGTCTGAATGAGTTGGCTTGGATGTTATTGTTTATATTCAGGGCTACGTGGAATAGAGTTGCTACGAGGTGGCTTGGATGTTATTGTTTATATTCAGGGCTACGTGGAATAGAGTTGTATTCAGGGCTACGTGGAATAGAGTTGTATTCAGGGCTACCTGGAATAGAGTTGTATTCAGGGCTACGTGGAATAGAGTTGTATTCAGGGCTACGTGGAATAGAGTTGCTATGAGGTGGCTTGGATGTTATTGTTTATATTCAGGGCTACGTGGAATAGAGTTGTATTCAGGGCTATGTGGAATAGAGTTGTATTCAGGGCTACATGGAATAGAGTTGCTATGAGGTGGCTTGGATGTTATTGTTTGTATTCAGGGCTACGTGGAATAGAGTTGTATTCAGGGCTACGTGGAATAGAGTTGTATTCAGGGCTACGTGGAACAGAGTTGTATTCAGGGCTACGTGGAATAGAGTTGTATTCAGGGCTACATGGAATAGAGTTGCTATGAGGTGGCTTGGATGTTATTGTTTATATTCAGGGCTACGTGGAATAGAGTTGCTACGAGGTGGCTTGGAGGTTATTGTTTATATTCAGGGCTACGTGGAATAGAGTTGCTATGAGGTGGCTTGGATGTTATTGTTTATATTCAGGGCTACGTGGAATAGAGTTGTATTCATTGCTACGTGGAATAGAGTTGTATTCAGGGCTACGTGGAATAGAGTTGCTATGAGTTGGCTTGGATGTTATTGTTTGTATACAGTACAGTGCTGCACTAGATCACAGTGGTTGGAAAGTATTATATTGTTGCTGTACCTAGCTGCCTGACACCATCGAGAGCTGAATCTGGTGGGTCGAACAATGCTGTCATGTGTTCTCTGTGTGGGTGTGTTTGTTTGTTTACATGTCCTACACAACAGACAGGTATGTGTGTGCACGCGTGTGTGTTTACATGCTGCCTTACACAACAGAGATGTTTTCTGAGGACATCCACTCAGCTTAGCCTTTGTGTGACTCCATCCTTATTGAATTTATTCATGAGGCTGGAAAATGACTTCTGTCGAAGTCGGCTCCTCTCCTTGTTCGGGCGACGTTCTCCTCTCCTTGTTTGAGCGGCGTTCTCCTCTCCTTGTTTGAGCGACGTTCTCCTCTCCTTGTTCGGGTGGCGTTCTCCTCTCCTTGTTCGGGCGGCGTTCTCCTCTCCTTGTTCGGGTTCTCCTCTCCTTGTTCGGGCGTTCTCCTCTCCTTGTTTGGGCTCCTCTCCTTGTTCGCGTTCTCCTCTCCTTGTTCGGGTTCTCCTCTCCTTGTTCGGCGTTCCCCTCTCCTTGTTCGGGCGGCGTTCCCCTCTCCTTGTTTGGGCGGCGTTCTCCTCTCCTTGTTCGGGCGGTTCTCCTCTCCTTGTTCTCGTTCTCCTCTCCTTGTTTGGGCGGCGTTCTCCTCTCCTTGTTCGGGTGGCGTTCCCCTCTCCTTGTTTGAGCGGCGTTCCCCTCTCCTTGTTTGGGCGGCGTTCTCCTCTCCTTGTTCGGGTGGCGTTCTCCTCTCCTTGTTTGGGCGGCGTTCTCCTCTCCTTGTTCGGGTGGCGTTCCCCTCTCCTTGTTCGGGCGGCGTTCCCCTCTCCTTGTTCGGGCGGCGTTCTCCTCTCCTTGTTCGGGCGGCGTTCTCCTCTCCTTGTTCGGGCGGCGTTCTCCTCTCCTTGTTTGGGGCGGCGTTCTCCTCTCCTTGTTCGGGCGGCGTTCTCCTCTCCTTGTTCGGGCGGCGTTCTCTCCTTGTTCGGGCGGCGTTCTCCTCTCCTTGTTCGGGCGGCGTTCTCCTCTCCTTGTTCGGGTCGGCGTTCGGCGGTCGACGTCACTGGCTTTCTAAACATCATCGCCTCTCCATTTGTTTTGTCTTGTTCCCTGCACACCTGGTTTTCATTCACCCAATGAATTCATATGTATTTTTTCCTCTGTTCCCCATCATGTCTTTGTGTTTTGTGTATTTTGATATTGTGGATATTGTTCCGCGTTTTGGGCACATTTTAACGGTCCTTTGTCCTGTCATTTTGGACCGGAAATAAAAAAGTGTGCGAAGTAGGGTGCTCTCCTGCACCTGCCTTCGCTTCCAATACACACTGACACCTGACAATTACAGGAACATCTATGGTAAAAATCCAGCAGCTTTACCGTGAATTATTCAGATGGACGGACAGAGGGAAAGAGAGGGAAAGCAGCTTTCTCCAGCCTTCATGCTCCACACACAGCAGACATTATTAAACACATAAGAGGATATTCCCTTCACTTCCTCCCCCACTATGAACCATGTCTGCTCTGCTCTTTTCACTTAGGAAACAGGCTGATTCTTCATTCATCAACGTGAGAGTTATATAATATTTCAGATTTCCTTTTCATCGGCAGAACTCTCATTTTTATACAGTAACTGTTATTTGATCATCTTTCCCATGAATACAGTATTAGTGCCTTTGCTATGTTGACAGTGTTTATGTTCCCTGTCAAAACGCCAAGAGGCCATCAAATATTTGGTGTGCTCCTTACTGTACCTGTTGTGCTCCTTACTATACCTGTTGTGCTCCTTACTGTACCTGTTGTGTTCCTTACTATACCTGTTGTGCTCCTTACTGTACCTGTTGTGCTCCTTACTGTACCTGTTGTGCTCCTTACTATACCTGTTGTGCTCCTTACTGTACCTCTTGTGCTCCTTACTGTACCTGTTGTGCTCCTTACTGTACCTGTTGTGCTCCTTACTATACCTGTTGTGCTCCTTACTGTACCTGTTGTGCTCCTTACTGTACCTGTTGTGCTCCTTACTGTACCTGTTGTGCTCCTTACTATACCTGTTGTGCTCCTTACTGTACCTGTTGTGCTCCTTACTATACATGTTGTGCTCCTTACTGTACCTGTTGTGCTCCTTACTGTACCTGTTGTGCTCCTTACTGTACCTGTTGTGCTCCTTACTATACCTGTTGTGCTCCTTACTATACCTGTTGTGCTCCTTACTGTACCTGTTGTGCTCCTTACTGTACCTGTTGTGCTCCTTACTGTACCTGTTGTGCTCCTTACTGTACCTGTTGTGCTCCTTACTATACCTGTTGTGCTCCTTACTGTACCTGTTGTGCTCCTTACTATACATGTTGTGCTCCTTACTGTACCTGTTGTGCTCCTTACTTTACCTGTTGTGCTCCTTACTATACCTGTTGTGCTCCTTACTATACCTGTTGTGCTCCTTACTGTACCTGTTGTGCTCCTTACTATACCTGTTTTCCATTTGTTTTGTTTGTAGGTTTAGTGTATTTTCCAACTGTTTCACAGCTTTAGATTCCATTTAAGCCAATCATTGCACCATCAACAAAACTCTAGTCGTGGCTTGTTGCTAAGACTTTTACATTCTATTATCAGGGTTTAGGTAAATCAATGAAGTATTTTTCCTTGGAAGTGAATATAGATTTGTGTGGTTGCATCTTGTCTGTTGGGTGCTTCAGAAAGAGCAGAGAGAGTGAGTGTTGTGTTGCCTGTCTCTAGCCAGATGGTAGGGGCAGGTTGTGTTGCCTGTCTCTAGCCAGACAGTAAGTAGAGGTTGTGTTGTCTGTCTCCAGCCAGACAGTAAGTAGAGGTTGTGTTGCCTGTCTCTAGTCAGACAGTAAGGTGAAGGTTGTGTTGCCTGTCTCTAGCCAGACAGTAAGGTGAAGGTTGTGTTGCCTGTCTCTAGCCAGACAGTAAGGTGAAGGTTGTGTTGCCTGTCTCTAGCCAGATGGTAGGGGCAGGTTGTGTTGCCTGTCTCTAGCCAGACAGTAAGGTGAAGGTTGTGTTGCCTGTCTCTAGCCAGACAGTACGGTGAAGGTTGTGTTGCCTGTCTCCAGCCAGACAGTAAGGTGAAGGTTGTGTTGCCTGTCTCTAGCCAGACAGTAAGTAGAGGTTATGTTGCCTGTCTCTAGCCAGACAGTAAGGTGAAGGTTGTGTTGCCTGTCTCTAGCCAGACAGTAAGGTGAAGGTTGTGTTGCCTGTCTCTAGCCAGACAGTAAGGTGAAGGTTGTGTTGCCTGTCTCTAGCCAGACAGTAAGAGGAAGGTTGTGTTGCCTGTCTCTAGCCAGACAGTAAGGTGAAGGTTGTGTTGCCTGTCTCTAGCCAGACAGTAAGGTGAAGGTTGTGTTGCCTGTCTCTAGCCAGACAGTAAGGTGAAGGTTGTGTTGCCTGTCTCTAGCCAGACAGTAAGGTGAAGGTTGTGTTGCCTGTCTCTAGCCAGACAGTAAGGTGAAGGTTGTGTTGCCTGTCTCTAGCCAGACAGTAAGGTGAAGGTTGTGTTGCCTGTCTCTAGCCAGATGGTAGGGGCAGGTTGTGTTGCCTGTCTCTAGCCAGACAGTAAGTAGAGGTTGTGTTGCCTGTCTCTAGCCAGACAGTAAGTAGAGGTTGTGTTGCCTGTCTCTAGCCAGACAGTAAGTAGAGGTTGTGTTGCCTGTCTCTAGCCAGACAGTAAGTAGAGGTTGTGTTGCCTGTCTCTAGCCAGACAGTAAGGTGAAGGTTGTGTTGCCTGTCTCTAGCCAGACAGTAAGGTGAAGGTTGTGTTGCCTGTCTCTAGCCAGACAGTAAGGTGAAGGTTGTGTTGCCTGTCTCTAGCCAGACAGTAAGGTGAAGGTTGTGTTGCCTGTCTCTAGCCAGATGGTAGGGGCAGGTTGTGTTGCCTGTCTCTAGCCAGACAGTAAGTAGAGGTTGTGTTGCCTGTCTCTAGCCAGATGGTAGGGGCAGGTTGTGTTGCCTGTCTCTAGCCAGACAGTAAGTAGAGGTTGTGTTGCCTGTCTCTAGTCAGACAGTAAGTAGAGGTTGTGTTGCCTGTCTCTAGCCAGACAGTAAGTAGAGGTTGTGTTGCCTGTCTCTAGCCAGACAGTAAGTAGAGGTTGTGTTGCCTGTCTCTAGCCAGACAGTAAGGTGAAGGTTGTGTTGCCTGTCTCTAGCCAGACAGTAAGGTGAAGGTTGTGTTGCCTGTCTCTAGCCAGACAGTAAGGTGAAGGTTGTGTTGCCTGTCTCTAGCCAGACAGTAAGGTGAAGGTTGTGTTGCCTGTCTCTAGCCAGACAGTAAGGTGAAGGTTGTGTTGCCTGTCTCTAGCCAGACAGTAAGTAGAGGTTGTGTTGCCTGTCTCTAGCCAGACAGTAAGTAGAGGTTGTGTTGCCTGTCTCTAGCCAGACAGTAAGTAGAGGTTGTGTTGCCTGTCTCTAGCCAGAAGGTGAAGGTTGTGTTGCCTGTCTCTAGCCAGATGGTAGGGGCAGTTGTGTTGCCTGTCTCTAGCCAGACAGTAAGAAGGTTGTGTTGCCTGTCTCTAGCCAGACAGTAAGGTGAAGGTTGTGTTGCCTGTCTCTAGCCAGACAGTAAGGTGAAGGTTGTGTTGCCTGTCTCTAGCCAGACAGTAAGGTGAAGGTTGTGTTGCCTGTCTCTAGCCAGACAGTAAGGTGAAGGTTGTGTTGCCTGTCTCTAGCCAGACAGTAAGGTGAAGGTTGTGTTGCCTGTCTCTAGTCAGAGAGAGAGAGAGAGAGTGACTGACTGACCCAAACTCAAGGACACTTAAGGAAAGGAAAGCTTCAACTTAAGGAGAGCTTTGACTATGTACAGACTCAGTGAGCATATCCTTGCTATTGAGAAAGGCTGCCGTAGACAGACCTGGCTCTCAAGAGAAGACAGGCTATGTGCACACTGCCCTCAAAATAAGGTGGAAACTGAGCTGCACTTCCTAACCTCCTGCCCAATGTATGACCATATTAGAGACACATATTTCCCTCAGATTACACAGATCCACAAAAACAACCCCATTTTTGATAAACTCCCATATCTACTGGGTGAAATACAACCCATATTTATGCTTATTTATTTTACCTTTTGTACTAACTATTTGTACATTGTTACAACACTGTATATATACATAATATGACATTAGTTATGTCTTTATTGTTTTGAAACTTCTGTATGTGTAAGGTTTACTGTTAATTTTTACTGTTTGTTTCACTTTTGTATATTATCTACCTCACTTGCTTTGGCAATGTTAACACATGTTTCCTATGCCAATAAAGCCCCTTGAATTGAATTGAATTGAATTGAATTGAGAGAGAGAGAGAGAGAGAGAGAGAGAGAGAGAGAGAGAGATATGAATAGAGAGAGAGATATGAATAGAGAGAGAGATATGAATAGAGAGAGAGATATGAATAGAGAGAGATATGAATAGAGAGAGAGATATGAATAGAGAGAGAGATATGAATAGAGAGAGAGAGAGATATGAATAGAGAGAGAGAGAGATATGAATAGAGAGAGAGAGAGAGAGATATGAATAGAGAGAGAGATATGAATAGAGAGAGAGATATGAATAGAGAGAGAGAGAGAGAGAGAGATATGAATAGAGAGAGATATGAATAGAGAGAGAGAGAGAGAGAGAGAGAGAGAGAGAGAGAGAGAGAGAGAGAGATA
>NC_060188.1:94524562-94562062 GCF_021184085.1 Oncorhynchus gorbuscha | reverse complement strand
ACTGGACTGTAATGAACAGATATCAGCACATAGATCATATCTCACTTCTGCACAGCCGCAAAGAGCAGTCAAACGTAGTGCACTTCGGGGGAATAGGGGAAAGGGTGCCATTTGAGATACAGACTAGACAAAGGACAGAGCCAGGGTCAGAAAACAGGAACTTTTCAGACCTGGGTTCAAATAGTATTTGAGATGTTTTGTTGTATGTGTTTGCCATAGTCTGCCTGAAGTGCCAGATGGACAGGGTTTTTTTTTTTGAGGTGTGAATCCGTCGTATCAGACAAGGTTCATCAAGGCACAACTAAAGCATTTGAAATTATTTTTAAATAGTACCTTAACCCAGGTTTGAATCTTTGACTACGAGCTAGACTTAGACCAAAGTACTCATAATATTACACCAAAAAAAGCGATTCTAGAGGTTCCCACGACTGGACTCTTTTATTTGACCCCCATTCCAAGTTTTCCCGAACAAAAATTAAAGATTGTAAAAACACCAGCAAGTCAACTCTACGAGATATTATTTTGGAAATCAGTTTCAAAGTATTTCCCCACTCATATATACAGTGGGGCAAAAAACGTGATTTTCGGGATTTTTTTACCTCATTTTGTCTCTCATAGTTGAAGTGTAACTAACCTATGATGGAAATTACAGGCCTCTCTCCTCTTTTTAAGTGGGAGAACTTGCACAATTGGTGGCTGACTAAATACTTTTTTTGCCCCACTGTATATATGTGATCGTATAAAAATATAAGCAAGGTTTGAAACTATTAATGTTTTAGTCAAATATTAAATCTGTTTGTGGCTTCTCGCGGGTAAATTTCTAGTTTACAAAGGATTTGTTATTATGTTCCCGCCCATTATATTATTATATCATATTAACTCACCATCCGCTCAAGTAAAACATAAACCAACGGCTAAATCTAGTTGATGATCCCTGTTCTACACCACATGGTCTCATAACGTTGTTGGTAAGCATTGCATGTACTGGAGGTTCAAATTGAGTCCCATATATACACGGTTTGTTCCAGGTATTTATCAATGTTTTAATTATGTCAGTTGTATGTTGTGTTGGGTGTCGGTGTGAAGATCAGATCACTAACATGTCTTGATTTCTTGAACGATTAATATTTATAACTAGAAGGAAGGAAGGTATTTTTTTACCTCATTTTATCTTGCCTATACAGTGCCATTTTGGATCCAGTGCATTTTGTTTTTGAAAGAGCACCACCTCAAGTTCTGTTACCTCAAGTTCTGTTACCTCAAGTTCTGTTACCTCAGGTTCTGTTACCTCAAGTTCTGTTACCTCAAGTTCTGTTACCTCAAGTTCTGTTACCTCAGGTTCTGTTACCTCAAGTTCTGTTACCTCAGGTTCTGTTACCTCAGGTTCTGTTACCTCAAGTTCTGTTACCTCATAATATGACATTTGTAATGTTACCTCAAGTTCTGTTACCTCAAGTTCTGTTACCTCAAGTTCTTTTACCTCAAGTTCTGTTACCTCAGGTTCTGTTACCTCAAGTTCTGTTACCTCAAGTTCTGTTACCTCAAGTTCTGTTACCTCAGGTTCTGTTACCTCAAGTTCTGTTACCTCAGGTTCTGTTACCTCAGGTTCTGTTACCTCAAGTTCTGTTACCTCATAATATGACATTTGTAATGTTACCTCAAGTTCTGTTACCTCAAGTTCTGTTACCTCAAGTTCTTTTACCTCAAGTTCTGTTACCTCAGGTTCTGTTACCTCAAGTTCTGTTCCCTCAAGTTCTGTTACCTCAAGTTCTGTTACCTCAGGTTCTGTTACCTCAGGTTCTGTTACCTCAGGTTCTGTTACCTCAAGTTCTGTTACCTCAAGTTCTGTTACATCATAATATGACATTTGTAATGTTACCTCAAGTTCTGTTACCTCAAGTTCTGTTACCTCAAGTTCTTTTACCTCAAGTTCTGTTACCTCAGGTTCTGTTACCTCAAGTTCTGTTACCTCAAGTTCTGTTACATCATAATATGACATTTGTAATGTTACCTCAAGTTCTTTTACCTCATAATATGACATTTGTAATGTTACCTCAAGTTCTGTTACCTCAAGTTCTGTTACCTCAAGTTCTGTCACCTCAAGTTCTGTCACCTCAAGTTCTGTTACCTCAGGTTCTGTTACCTCAGGTTCTGTTACCTCAAGTTCTGTCACCTCAAGTTCTGTCACCTCAAGTTCTGTTACCTCAGGTTCTGTTACCTCAGGTTCTATTACCTCATGTTCTGTTACCTCAAGTTCTGTTACCTCAGGTTCTGTTACCTCAGGTTCTATTACCTCATGTTCTATTACCTCATGTTCTGTTACCTCAAGTTCTGTTACCTCAGGTACTGTTACCTCAAGTTGTGTTACCTCAAGTTCTGTTATCACAACAGGCCGTGATTGGGAGTCCCATAAGGCGGTGCACAATTGGCCCAGCGTCGTCTGGGTTTGTCCGGAGTAGGCCGTCATTGTAAATAAGAATTTGATCTTAACTGACTTGCCTGGTTAAATAAAGGTTAAAAAAAATATTTTAAAAATAATATAGGAACGAACGGTGGTCTTTGTTTATAATGTAGGAACTAACGGTGGTCTTTGTTTATAATGTAGGAACGAATGGTGGTCTTCGCTTATAATGTAGAAACGAACGTGGTTCATCATTTATAATGTAGAAACGAACGCGGGTCATCATTTATAATGTAGAAATGAACGCGGGTCATCATTTATAATGTAGAAACGAACGCGGGTCATCATTTATAATGTAGGAACAAACGCGGGTCATCATTTATAATGTAGGATCAAACGGTGGTCTTTGTTTATAATGTAGGAACGAACGCGGGTCATCATTTATAATGTAGGAACAAACGCGGGTCATAATTTATAATGTAGGAACGAACGCGGGTCATCATTTATAATGTAGAAACGAACGCGGGTCATCATTTATAATGTAGAAACGAACGCGGGTCATCATTTATAATGTAGGAACGAACGCGGGTCATCATTTATAATGTAGAAACGAACGCGGGTCATCATTTATAATGTAGAAACGAACGCGGGTCATCATTCATAATGTAGGAACAAACGGTGGTCTTTGTTTATAATGTAGGAACGAACGCGGGTCATCATTTATAATGTAGGAACAAACGGTGGTCTTTGTTTATAATGTAGGAACGAACGCGGGTCATCAATTATAATGTAGGAACAAACGCGGGTCATCATTTATAATGTAGAAACGAACGCGGGTCATCATTTATAATGTAGAAACGAACGCGGGTCATCATTTATAATGTAGGAACAAACGCGGGTCATCATTTATAATGTAGGATCAAACGGTGGTCTTTGTTTATAATGTAGGAACGAACGCGGGTCATCATTTATAATGTAGGAACAAACGCGGGTCATAATTTATAATGTAGGAACGAACGCGGGTCATCGTTTATAATGTAGGAACAAACGCGGGTCATCATTTATAATGTAGGAACAAACGCGGGTCATCATTTATAATGTAGGAACAAACGCGGGTCCCCTGTGTGTGACTAATTTTTGACTTAGAATAAAAGGATGCTGTCTGAATAAATTAATCAGAATTGATTAATTCCCCAGGGCATTGATTTCTGTACCCTCACAGTGGGTCATGTTCATTAGGGCACGCCGTAGCAAAACGTGTTGCAGCGGAAAACAAGCTTTTCTTATTGGACAAGTTCACATAGTGCTACTACCTCCCCGTTTTCTGTTTTCATACTGCTTGGTCCATTATGTACCTATTGAACACAACCTTTGGTCAGATTCCAAGGCTTTGTCCTTCTAGAGAGGGAGAAGAGGGAGCGGTCCAGTCTATCATTATATTTCTACAGTCCGGTCTATCATTCTATTTCTACGGTCCAGTCTATCATTGTAGTTCTACGGTCCAGTCTATCATTGTATTTCTACGGTCCGGTCTATCATTGTATTTCTACGGTCCGGTCTATCATTGTATTTCTATGGTCCAGTCTATCGGTCCGGTCTATCATTGGGTCATTGTATTTCTACGGTATCATTGTATTTCTACGGTCCAGTCTATCATTGTAGTTCTATGGTCCAGTCTATCATTGTAGTTCTATGGTCCAGTCTATCATTGTAGTTCTATGGTCCAGTCTATCATTGTAGTTCTACAGTCCAGTCCATCATTGTATTTCTACGGTCCGGTCTATCATTGTATTTCTACGGTCCAGTCTATCATTGTAGTTCTATGGTCCAGTCTATCATTCTATTTCTACGCTCCAGTCCATTATTATATTTCGATGGTCCAGTCTATCATTATATTTCGATGGTCCAGTCTATCATTATATTTCGATGGTCCAGTCTATCATTATATTTCTATGGTCCAGTCTATCATTATATTTCTATGGTCCAGTCTATCATTATATTTCTATGGTCCAGTCTATCATTATATTTCTATGGTCCAGTCTATCATTGTAGTTCTATGGTCCAGTCTATCATTGTAATTCTATGGTCCAGTCTATCATTGTAGTTCTATGGTCCAGTCTATCATTGTATTTCTATGGTCCAGTCTATCATTATTTCTATTTCTATCTTATATTTCTATGGTCCAGTCTATCATTATAGTTCTATGGTCCAGTCTATCATTGTAGTTCTATGGTCCAGTCTATCATTGTAGTTCTATGGTCCAGTCTATCATTATATTTCTATGGTCCAGTCTATCATTGTATTTCTATGGTCCAGTCTATCATTATATTTCTATGGTCCAGTCTATCATTGTAGTTCTATGGTCCAGTCTATCATTGTAGTTCTATGGTCCAGTCTATCATTGTAGTTCTATGGTCCAGTCTATCATTGTAGTTCTACGGTCCAGTCCATCATTGTATTTCTACGGTCCGGTCTATCATTGTATTTCTATGGTCCAGTCTATCATTGTAGTTCTATGGTCCAGTCTATCATTGTAGTTCTATGGTCCAGTCTATCATTGTAGTTCTATGGTCCAGTCTATCATTATATTTCTATAGTCCAGTCTATCATTGTATTTCTATGGTCCAGTCTATCATTATATTTCTATGGTCCAGTCTATCATTATAGTTCTATGTTCCAGTCTATCATTGTATTTCTATGGTCCAGCCTATTATTCTATTTATACGGTCCAGCCTATCACAGTGAATATATTGGGCAGGGCACTGTCACACAGTCAGTCATGGCAGATATCACAGCTGTAGTGGGCCACAGTCAGTCAGTCATGGTAGATATCACAGCCGTAGTGGGCTACAGTCAGTCATGGTAGATATCACAGCCGTAGTGGGTCACAGTCAGTCAGTCATGGTAGATATCACAGCTGTAGTGGGCCACAGTCAGTCAGTCATGGTAGATATCACAGCTGTAGTGGGCCACAGTCAGTCAGTCATGGTAGATATCACAGCTGTAGTGGGCCACAGTCAGTCAGTCATGGTAGATATCACAGCCGTAGTGGGCTACAGTCAGTCATGGTAGATATCACAGCCGTAGTGGGCTACAGTCAGTCATGGTAGATATCACAGCCGTAGTGGGCCACAGTCAGTCAGTCATGGTAGATATCACAGCCGTAGTGGGCCACAGTCAGTCAGTCATGGTAGATATCACAGCCGTAGTGGGCTACAGTCAGTCATGGTAGATATCACAGCTGTAGTGGGCCACAGTCAGTCAGTCATGGTAGATATCACAGCCGTAGTGGGTCACAGTCAGTCAGTCATGGTAGATATCACAGCCGTAGTGGGCTACAGTCAGTCATGGTAGATATCACAGCCGTAGTGGGCTACAGTCAGTCAGAATGGTAGATATCACAGCCGTAGTGGGTCACAGTCAGTCAGTCATGGTAGATATCACAGCCGTAGTGGGCTACAGTCAGTCATGGTAGATATCACAGCCGTAGTGGGCTACAGTCAGTCAGTCATGGTAGATATCACAGCCGTAGTAGTCATGGTATCCACAGTCAGTCGTCATGGTAGATATCACAGGTACTATCCAGGTAGATATCACAGCCGTAGTGGGTCACAGTCAGTCAGTCATGGTAGATATCACAGCCGTAGTGGGCCACAGCTCAGTCATGAATGGTACATCCAGAGATATCACAGCTGTCTGAATGGTACATCCCAGATCAGTCATGTCTGAATGGTACATCCCAGAGATATCACAGCTGTCTGAATGGTATATCACATCAGTCATGGTAGATATCACAGATGGGCGTCTGTCTGAATGGTACATCCCAGAGATATCGCTGTCTGAATGGTACATCCAGCAGATCGTCATGTCACAGAATGGTCACATCCCAGTCAGTCATGGTAGATATCACAGCTGTCCACAGTCAGAATGGTAGATCCCAAAGATGGGCCACAGTCAGTGAATGGTACATCCCAGAGTGGGCGCTGTCTGAATGGTACATCCCAGATCGCTGTCTGAATGGTACATCCCAGATCGCAGTCAGTCTGAATGGTACATCCCAGAGATATCACAGCTGTCACAGTCAGAATGGTACATCCCAGAGTCAGCTGTCTGAATGGTACATCCCAGATCGCTGTCTGAATGGTACATCACAGATACAGTCAGTCAGTCATGGTAGATATCACAGCCGTAGTCTACAGTCAGTCAGTCATGGTACATCCCAGATGGGCTACAGTCAGTCAATGGTACATCCCAGATCGCTGTCAGTCAGAATGGTACATCCACAGATGGGCTGTCTCATGGTAGAATGGTACATCCCAGATATCGCTGTCAGTCAATGGTACATCCCAGACAGTCAGTCATGATATCTGAATGGTACATCCAGTCAGATCGCTGTCTGAATGGTACATCCCAGTGGGCTACAGTCAGTCAGTCATGTAGATGAATGGTACATCCCAGATCGCCGTGTCTACAGAATCATGGTACATCCCACAGCTGTAGTGGGCTACAGTCAGTCAGTCATGGTAGATATCACAGCCGTAGTGGCTGTCTGTCAATGGTACATCCCAGATGTAGTGGGCTGTCTGAATGGTACATCCCAGATCGCTGTCAGAATGGTACATCCCAGATACAGCAGTCTGAATGGTACATCCCATGGTAGATATCACAGCCGTAGTGGGCTACAGTCAGTGTCATGGTAATGCTGTACATCCCAGAGATATCGCTGTCTGAATGGTACATCCAGCAGATCACAGCAGTGTCTGAATGGTACATCCCATGGTAGATATCACAGCTGTCTGAATGGTACATCCCAGATCACCGTCTGAATGGTACATCCCAGATCGCTGTCTGAATGGTACATCCCAGATCGCTGTCTGAATGGTACATCCCAGATCGCTGTCTGAATGGTACATCCCAGATCGCTGTCTGAATGGATCAGAAGGTAAATGTCAGGCCACAGGGCAGCATGTGTCCCCTCCCTGTATCAATCTCAGTAACCTGGGGTGCATCCGAAGGCAGGCAGGTCAAATGTAGGTGAACGGGTCGTCATTTGGCACTCAAGCCCAGATTCCCAGGCTTTGTCCTCCAGAGTGAGGAGGAGGAGGAGGAGGAGGAGGCGGAGGAGGAGGAGGAGGAGGCGGAGGAGGAGGAGGAGGAGGAGGAGGAGGAGGAGGAGGAGGAGGGAGGCGGAGGAGGCGGAGGAGGAGGAGGAGGAGGAGGCAGAGGAGGAGGAGGAGGAGGAGGCGGAGGAGGATGATGAGGAGGAGGAGGAGGAGGAGGAGGAGGAGGAGGCGGAGGAGGAGGAGGAGGAGAGGTCAGAGGAGGAGGAGGAGGAGAAGAGGTCCAGCCTGACACATTGAATATATTGGTCACGTTGTAGTGCCTGGGCACCGTTTCGGGAGCTGTGCTGCTCATTTCCTCATGTTTGACGGAGATCTTTTACTGACAGGCTGTTTTTATGTGGCTGTCTGGGGTGTTGTCGTTTGGGATGCAGCCTAACCCCAATCCTCCTCTCCCCTTCTCCCCCTCCCCATCTCCCTCCTCTCCCCCTCTCCCCCTCTCCCCCTCTCCCCCACTTCTCCCCCTCCCCCTCCCCATCTCCTCCTCTCCCCTCTCCCCCCTCCCCCTCTCCCCTCTCCCCCTCCCCCTCTCCTCCCTCTCCTTGTTTCTCTCTCCCTCTCTGTCTCCCCTCTCCTCTCTGTCTCTCTCTCTGTCTCTCTGTCTCTCTCTCTCTCTCTCTCTCTCTCTCTCTCTCTGTCTCTCTCTCTGTCTCTCCTCTTCTCCTCTCTCTCTCTCTCTCTCTCTCTCTCTCTCTCTCTCTCTCTCTCTCTCTCTCCTCTCTCTCTCTCTCTCTCTCCTCTCTCTCTCTTCTCTCTTGTTTCTCTCTCTCTCTCTCTTCTCTCTTGTTTCTCTCTTGTTTCTCTCTCTTCTCTCTTGTTTCTCTCTCTCTCTCTCTCTCTCTCTCTCTCTCTTGTTTCTCTCACTCTCTCTCTCTCTCTCTCTCTTTCTCTCTCTCTATCTCTCTCTGCGTCTCTCTCTCTCTCTCTCTCTCTCTGTGTATCGTTCTCTCTGCTTGTTTGGTCTCTCTGGTTGTTTGGTATGCAGTCTAACCCCCAGCCCATTCCCCTTTCCTCCTCCTCCTTTTCGTCTGTCAGTTCATGGCTTCTTCAAACCATCCCCCTTCCCTTGTCAGTGTGAAAGAGGGAAATGGGGATTTAGACATTTTTTTACAATTCTACTCCCTCTTCCTGGTGATGACATGAGGCAGACCATAACAAAGTCCTCTCTCTCTCTCTATCTCCCTCCTCTCTCCCTCTATCTCCCTCTTCCTGGTAATGACATGTGGCAGACCGTAACAAAGTCCTCTCTCTCCATCTTCCCCCCTCTGTCTTTCCTCTTTATTCTACTGTTTCCATCTCTCTGTATCCCCCCGTTCCCCCTACTCCTCTGTTTCCATCTCTCTGTATCTCCCCCGTTCCCCCTACTCCTCTGTTTCCCCCTACTCCTCTGTTTCCATCTCTCTGTATCTCCCCTGTTCCCCCTACTCCTCTGTTTCCCCCTACTCTCTGTTTCCATCTCTCTGTATCTCCCCCGTTCCCCCTACTCCTCTGTTTCCCCCTACTCCTCTGTTTCCATCTCTCTGTATCTCCCCGTTCCCCCTATCCTCTGTTCCCCCTACTCCTCTGTTTCCACCTCTCTGTATCTCCCCCGTTCCCCCTACTCCTCTGTTTCCCCTACTCCTCTGTTTCCACCTCTCTGTATCTCCCCCATTCCCCCTACTCCTCTGTTTCCACCTCTCTGTATCTCCCCCGTTCCCCCTACTCCTCTGTTCCCCCTCTCCTCTGTTTCCATCTCTTCAAACCTGTATCCCTCTGTTTCCCCCTACTCCTCTGTTTCCATCTTCTGTCAGTTTCCATCTCTCTGACTCCTCTGTTTCCAATCTCCCCCGTTCCCCCCTACTCCTCTGTTTCCATCTCTCTGTATCTTCCCCGAAATCTCCCCCGTTCCCCCTACTCCTCTGTTTCCCCCTACTCCTCTGTTTCCATCTCTCTGTATCTCCCCGATCCTCTGTTTCCCCCTACTCCTCTGTTTCCATCTCTCTGTATCTCCCCGTTCCCCCCTACTCCTCTGTTCCCCCTACTCCTCTGTTTCCACCTCTCTGTATCTCCCCCCCCCTACTCCTCTGTTTCCCCCTACTCCTCTGTTTCCACCTCTCCTCCCCCATTCCCCCTACTCCTCTGTTTCCACCTCTCTGATCTCCCCCCGACATCCTCTGTTTCCATCTCTCTGTATCTCCCCCCGCCCCCTAGACCCCCTATAACAAAGTTTCCCCCTACTCTCTGTTTCCATCTCTCTGTATCTCCTCCGTCCCCCCAACCCTCTGTTTCTCCTCTGTATCTCCCTCTTCCTGTTTCCACCTCTCTGTAACTCCTCTGTTTCCATCTCTCTGTATCTTCCCCGTTCCCCCTACTCCTCTGTTTCCATCTCTCTGACCCCCTACTCCTCTGTTTCCACCCCTCTGTAATTCCCCCTACTCCTCTGTTTCCATCCCTCTGTATCCCTCTGTTTCCCCCTACTCCTCTGTTTCCCCCTATCTGTTTCCACCTCTCTGTATTCCCCCCTGTTCCCCCTCCCTCTGTTTCCATCTCTACCCCCCGTTCCCCCTACTCCTCTGTTTCCATCTCTCTGTATCCCCCCGTTCCCCCTACTCCTCTGTTTCCCCCTACTCCTCTGTTTCCATCTCTGTTTCTCTCTCTGTATCTCCCCTTCCCCCTTCCCTGTTCCACCCTACTCCTCTGTTTCCCCCTCTGTTTCCACCTCTCTGTATCCCTCTGTTTCCATCTCTCTGTATCTCCTCCGTTCCCCCCTAACCCTCTGTTTCCATCTCTCTGTATCTCCCCGTTCCCCCTACTCCTCTGTTTCCACCTCTCTGTATCTCCCCCGTTCCCCCTACTCCTCTGTTTCCATCTCTGTATCTCCCCCCCCCCTACTCCTCTGTTTCCATCTGTTTCCCCCGTTCCCCCCTACTCCTCTGTTCCCCCCTACTCCTCTGTTTCCATCTCTCTGTATCTCCCCCGTTCCCCCCTACTCCTCTGTTCCCCCTACTCCTCTGTTTCCATCTCTGTATCTCCCCCCGTTCCCCCTACTCCTCTGTTTCCCCCTACTCCTCTGTTTCCACCTCTCTGTATCTCCCCCATTCCCCCTACTCCTCTGTTTCCACCTCTCTGTATCTCCCCCGTTCCCCTACTCCTCTGTTCCCCCTACTCCTCTGTTTCCATCTCTCTGTATCTCCCCCGTTCCCCCTACTCCTCTGTTTCCATCTCCTCTGTTCCCCCTACTACTCTGTTTCCCCTCTGTATCCCTCTGTTTCCCCCTACTCCTCTGTTTCCATCTCTCTGTATCTCCTCTGTTCCCCCCAACCCTCTGTTTCCATCTCTCTGTATTCCCCCGTTCCCCCCTACTCCTCTGTTTCCACCTCTCTGTATCTCCCCCGTTCCCCCTACTCCTCTGTTTCCATCTCTGTTCTTCCCCCCCCCTACTCCTCTGTTTCCATCTCTCTGTATCTCCCCGTTCCCCCTACTCCTCTGTTTCCCCCTACTCCTCTGTTTCCATCTCTCTGTATCTCCCCGTTCCCCCTACTCCTCTGTTTCCCCCTACTCCTCTGTTTCCATCTCTCTGTATCACTCCTCTGTTCCCCCTACTCCTCTGTTTCCACCTCTCTGTATCTCCCCCCCCCTACTCCTCTGTTTCCCCCTCTCCTCTGTTTCCACCTCTCTGTATCTCCCCCATTCCCCCTACTCCTCTGTTTCCACCTCTCTGTTCTCCCCGTTCCCCCTACTCCTCTGTTCCCCCTACTCCTCTGTTTCCATCTCTCTGTATCTCCCCCGTTCCCCCTACTCCTCTGTTCCCCCTACTCCTCTGTTTCCCCCTACTACTCTGTTTCCACCTCTCTGTATCCCTCTGTTTCCCCCTACTCCTCTGTTTCCATCTCTCTGTATCCCTCCGTTCCCCCAACCCTCTGTTTCCATCTCTCTGTATCTCCCCCGTTCCCCCTACTCCTCTGTTTCCATCTCTCTGTATCTCCCCGTTCCCCCTACTCCTCTGTTTCCATCTCTCTGTTCTTCCCCCCCCTACTCCTCTGTTTCCATCTCTCTGTATCTCCCCCCGTTCCCCCTACTCCTCTGTTTCCACCCCTCTGTATTCCCCCCATTCCCCCTACTCCTCTGTTTCCATCCCTCTGTATCCCTCTGTTTCCCCCTACTCCTCTGTTTCCCCCTACTCCTCTGTTTCCACCTCTCTGTATTCCCCCTGTTCCCCCTCTGTTTCCATCTCTCTGTATCCCCCGTTCCCCCCTACTCCTCTGTTTCCATCTCTCTGTATCCCCCCGTTCCCCCTACTCTGTTTCCACCTCTCTGTATCTCCCCCGTTCCCCCTACTCCTCTGTTCCCCCCTACTCCTCTGTTTCCATCTCTCTGTATCCCCCCGTTCCCCCTACTCCTCTGTTCCACCCTACTCCTCTGTTTCCCCCCTATCTCTGTTTCCACCTGTATCCCTCTGTTTCCCCCTCTCTGTTTCCCCTATCTCCTCCTCTGTTTTCCATCTCTCTGTATCTCCCCCCCCCTACTCCTCTGTTTCCACCTTCTGTATCTCCCCCGTTCCCCCTACTCCTCTGTTTCCATCTCTCTGTATCTCCCCCGTTCCCCCCTACTCCTCTGTTTCCATCTCTGTTCCCCCTTCCCCCTACTCCTCTGTTCCCCCTACTCCTCTGTTTCCATCTCTCTGTATCTCCCCCGTTCCCCCTACCCTCTGTTTCCACCCCTCTGTATTCCCCCCATTCCCCCTACTTCTGTTTCCATCCCTCTGTAGCCTCTCTGTTCCCCCTACTCCTTTGTTTCCACCTCTCTGTATTCCCCCGTTCCCCCTACTCCTCTGTTTCCCCCTACTCCTCTGTTTCCATCTCTCTGTATCCCCCCGTTCCCCCTACTCCTCTGTTTCCCCCTACTCCTCTGTTTCCATCTCTCTGTATCCCCCCGTTCCCCCTACTCCTCTGTTTCCCCCTACTCCTCTGTTTCCATTTCTCTGTATCCCCCCGTTCCCCCTACTCCTCTGTTTCCATCTCTCTGTATCTCCCTGTTCCCCACTACTCCTATGTTTCCATCACTCTGTAGCCTCTCTGTTTCCCCCTACTCCTCTGTTTCCATCTCTCTGTATCCCTCTGTTTCCCCCTACTCTTCTGTTTCCACCTCTCTGTATTCCCCCGTTCCCCCTACTTCTCTGTTTTCATGTCTCTGTATCCCCCCCGTTCCCCCTACTCCTCTGTTTCCCCCTACTCCTCTGTTTTCATGTCTCTGTATCCCCCCCCCGTTCCCCCTACTCCTCTGTTTCCCCCTACTCTTCTGTTTCCACCTCTCTGTATTCCCCCCATTCCCCACTCGCCTCTGTTTCCATCTGTCTGTATCCCTCTGTTCCCCCTACTCCTCTGTTTCCATCTCTCTGTCCCCCCCGTTCCCCCTACTCCTCTGTATTCCCCCCGTTCCCCCTACTCCTCTGTTTCCCCCTACTCTTCTGTTTCCATCTCTCTGTATTCCCCCGTTCCCCCTACTCCTCTGTTTCCATCTCTCTGTATCCCCCCGTTCCCCCTACTCCTCTGTTCCCCCTACTCCTCTGTTTCCATCTCTCTGTATTCCCCCCATTCCCCCTACTCCTCTGTTTCCATCTCTCTGTATCCCCCCGTTCCCCCTATCCTCTGTTTCCATCTCTCAGTATTCCCCCATTCCCCCTACTCCTCTGTTTCCATCTCTCTGTATACCCCCGTTCCCCCTACTCCTCTGTTTCCATCTCTCTGTATCCCCCCGTTCCCCCCTACTCCTCTGTTCCCCCTACTCCTCTGTTTCCATCTCTCTGTATTCCCCCCATTCCCCCTACTCCTCTGTTTCCATCTTTCCCCCCCGGTCCCCCTACTCCTCTGTTCCCCCTACTCTCTGTTTCCATCTCTCTGTATCCCCCCATTCCCCCTACTCCTCTGTTTCCATCTCTCTCCCCCCCCGTTCCCCCCTACTCCTCTGTTCCCCCATACTCCTCTGTTTCCATCTCTCTGTATCCCCCCGTTCTCCCCTACTCCTCTGTTCCCCCTACTCCTCTGTTTCCATCTTCTGTATTCCCCCATTCCCCCTACTCCTCTGTTTCCATCTCTCTGTATCCCCCCATCCCCCTACTCCTCTGTTTCCATCTCTCAGTATTCCCCCCATTCCCCCTACTCCTCTGTTTCCATCTCTCTGTATTCCCCCGTTCCCCCCTACTCCTCTGTTTCCATCTCTCTGTATCCCCCCGTTCCCCCTACTCCTCTGTTCCCCCTACTCCTCTGTTTCCATCTCTCTGTATTCCCCCCATTCCCCCTACTCCTCTGTTTCCATCTCTCTGTATCCCCCCGTTCCCCCTACTCCTCTGTTCCCCCTACTCCTCTGTTTCCATCTCTCTGTTCCCCCCATTCCCCCCTACTCCTCTGTTTCCATCTCTCTGTATCCCCCCCGTTCCCCCTACTCCTCTGTTCCCCCATACTCCTCTGTTTCCATCTCTCTGTATCCCCCCCGTTCTCCCCTACTCCTCTGTTCCCCCTACTCCTCTGTTTCCATCTCTCTGTATCCCCCCCGTTCCCCCTACTCCTCTGTTTCCCCCTACTCCTCTGTTTCCATTTCTCTGTATCCCCCGTCTGTTTCCATCTCTCTGTATCTCCCCTGTTCCCCACTACTCCTATGTTTCCATCACTCTGTAGCCTCTCTGTTTCCCCTACTCCTCTGTTTCCATCTCTCTGTATCCCTCTGTTTCCCCCTACTCTTCTGTTTCCACCTCTCTGTATTCCCCCCGTTCCCCTACTCCTCTGTTTTCATGTCTCTGTATCCCCCCCGTTCCCCCCTACTCCTCTGTTTCCCCTATCCACTGTTTTCATGTCTGTATCCCCCCCGTTCCCCCCTACTCCTCTGTTTCCCCCTACTCTTCTGTTTCCACCTCTCTGTATTCCCCCCGTTCCCCACTCTCTGTTTCCATCTGTCTGTATCCCTCTGTTCCCCCTACTCCTCTGTTTCCATCTCTCTACTTCCCCCTACTCCTCTGTTTCCCCCTTCCCCCTACTCCTCTGTTTCCCCCTCTCTCTGTTTCCATCTCCCCCCGTTCCCCCTACTCCTCTGTTTCCATCTCTCTGTATCCCCCCTGTTCCCCCTACTCCTCTGTTCCCCCCTCCTCTGTTTCCATCTCTCTGTATTCCCCCCCCATTCCCCCTACTCCTCTGTTTCCATCTCTCTGTATCCCCCCGTTCCCCCTACTCCTCTGTTTCCATCTCTCTGTATTCCCCCATTTCCCCCTACTCCTCTGTTTCCATCTCTCTGTATTCCCCCGTTCCCCCTACTCCTCTGTTTCCATCTCTCTGTATCCCCCCCCGTTCCCCCTACTCCTCTGTTCCCCCTACTCCTCTGTTTCCATCTCTCTGTATTCCCCCCATTTCCCCCTACTCCTCTGTTTCCATCTCTCTGTATCCCCCCGTTCCCCCTACTCCTCTGTTCCCCCTACTCCTCTGTTTCCATCTCTCTGTATTCCCCCCATTTCCCCCTACTCCTCTGTTTCCATCTCTCTGTATCCCCCCCCCTACTCCTCTGTTTCCATCTCTCTGTATCCCCCCCCTGTTCCCCCTACTCCTCTGTTTCCATCTCTCTGTATCCCCCCGTTCCCCCTCTGTTTCCATCTCTCTGTATCCCCCCCGTTCCCCCCTACTCCCCCTCTGTTTCCATCTCTCTGTATCCCCCCCGTTCCCCCTACTCCTCTGTTTCCCTCTCTGTATCCCCCGTTCCCCCTACTCCTCTGTTTCCATCTCTCTGTATCCCCCCGTTCCCCCCTACTCCTCTGTTTCCATCTCTCTGTATCCCCCGTTCCCCCTACTCCTCTGTTTCCATCTCTCTGTATCCCCCCCGTTCCCCCTACTCCTCTGTTTCCATCTCTCTGTTTCCCCCTGTTTCCTCTTTATTCTATCTGTGAGCCACCACACCCCAAAGCCTTTCTCTGGTCTTTGTTTCCATCTCTCTGTATCCCCCCCGTTCCCCCTACTCCTCTGTTCCCCCTACTCCTCTGTTTCCATCTCTCTGTATCCCCCTGATTCCTCTTTATTCTATCTGTGAGCCACCACACCCCAAAGCCTTTCTCTGGTCTTTGTTCAGTCTGTACTATTTCACTGACTGTCTGTCTGTACTAGAAGAGACTAGTCCTCTGTAGTGGAGAGTTTGGGGGAAAGGTACCAGCCAGACACCACCTTTTGTTGCTTACATGACAATGTCTTAATGTGAAGTGTTTTTTCAAATTACATTTATTAAAAATAAAAAATAAATGAATTTCCCAAACTTTGTATCTCTGCTAAGTTTGTCTGAAACTATTTTGTGTGCAATGACATGAACTGCTGTTTGTCTTCTGTCGTACTAAAGTGAGACAGAACAACACAGAATGATCTCTTCTCTATATAGTGCACTACTTTAGACCAGAACCCTATGGAACCCTCATCAGAAGTAGTTCACTACATAGGAATAGGGTGTCATTGGGGCGCAGACAATACTTTCTGCATGTATTACTCACATTAGCACCTTGCAGAGAGGATCGCGTCTTTCTCTCATCTCCCTCATAACGAATAGGAGGACACAGAGAGAGAGAGGGGGAGGGAGGGAGGGAGGGAGGCAGGGGAGGCAGGGGGAGGGAGGGAGGGAGGGAGGGAGGGGGAGGGAGGGAGGAGGGAGGGAGGGAGGGAGGAAGGAGGGAGGGAGGGGGAGGGAGGGGGAGGGGGAGGGAGGGGGAGGGAGGGGAATGAGAAGAGAGGGGGTTCATGTCCCTGCTCTACAGAAGATGAAAGCCTGAAAGGTGACTCTCTAAAGTTTATGCATTTGTGGGATTTGGGAGCCATGTTTCTACCTGCTCATGTTTCTGCTGTCAGAATTATTTTACATGTATTTATTTTTATTTCCCCTTTATTTAACCAGGTATTTATATATATATTTATATATATATATATATATATATATATATATATATATATATATATATATATATATAACCCTAACCCTTTATTTAACCAGGTTGGCCAGTTGAGATCAAGTTCTCATTTACAACTGCGACCTGGCCAAGATAAACACAAACAACAACACAGAGTTACACATGGAGTAAACAAACATACAGTCAATAACACAGTAGAAACATGTGTATACAGTGTGTGCAAATGGAGTAAGGAAGTAAGGCAATGAATAGGCCATAGTGGCGAGATAATTACAATGCAGCAGATTAACACTGGAGTGATAGATGTTTAAATGATGATGTGCAAGTAGAGATACTGGTGAGCAAAAGAGCAGAAAAACAAAAACAAATCTGGGGATGAGGTAGGTAGTTGGTTGGATGGGCTATTTACAGATGGGCTGTGTACAGCTGCAGCGAACGGTAAGCTGCTCTGACAGCTGATGTTTAAAGTTGGTGAGGTTATAAATATGTATGAATGTTAGGTTGGAACCAGTGGAGGCTCCTCAGAGGAGGAAGGGGAGGACTGTCCAACGCAGTACATTTTATTAAAGAATGATGGAGGCCACTGTGTTATTGGGGGACCTTCAATGCTGCAGAAATGTTTTGCTATCCTTTCCTAGAGCTGTGCCCTTTGACACAATCCTGTCTCGGAGCTCTCCTCCTCCGACCTCGTGGCTTGGTTTTTGCTCTGACATGCACTGTCAACTGTGGGAACTTATATAGACAGGTTTGTGTTTTTTCCAAATCATGTCCAATGAATTTGAATTTGCCACAGATGGACTCCAATCCAGTTGTAGAAACATCTCAAGGATGATCAATGGAAACAGGATGCACCTGAGCTCAATTGTGACCGAATAGATTTGGATTCGGTCTTACGTAGCAAAATATGAATTTGTGTTTTTATTTTATATTCGATAAAAGTAGAGACGCAGATCTACAAATATGTATATAAGGAACAATGGGAACGTAATTCCGCTTGGAAAGTTGACAAACTTGTAACCGCACTTTTGAGAAAATGGCCTTTGAATGTTTTGTTACCTACTGGAGAGCTCTCCTTTGTCTCCACCCATTCAGCATGGTTCACACCCTTTAAAGCCTTAGACCACACCCATTCAGCATGGTTCACACCCTCTTAAGCTTTAGACCACACCCATTCAGCATGGTTCACACCCTCTTAAGCTTTAGACCACACCCATTCAGCATGGTTCACACCCTCTTAAGCCTTAGACCACACCCATTCAGCATGGTTCACACCCTCTTAAGCTTTAGACCACACCCATTCAGCATGGTTCACATCCTCTTTTAATCCTTAGACCACACCCATTCAGCATGGTTCACACCCTCTTAAGCTTTAGACCACACCCATTCAGCATGGTTCACACCCTCTTAAGCCTTAGACCACACCCATTCAGCATGGTTCACACCCTCTTATGCTTTAGACCACACCTATTCAGCATGGTTCACACCCTCTTAAGCTTTAGACCACACACATTCAGCATGGTTCACACCCTCTTAAGCTTTAGACCACACCCATTCAGCATGGTTCACACCCTCTTAAGCCTTAGACCACACCTATTCAGCATGGTTCACACCCTCTTAAGCTTTAGACCACACCCATTCAGCATGGTTCACACCCTCTTAAGCCTTAGACCACACCCATTCAGCATGGTTCACACCCTCTTAAGCCTTAGACCACACCTATTCAGCATGGTTCACACAGGGTATCCTGGTGGTTAGAGTGTAGAGGCGGCAGGGTACCCTGGTGGTTAGAGTGTAGAGGCGGCGGGTAACCTAGTGGTTAGAGTGTAGAGGCGGCAGGGTACCCTGGTGGTTAGAGTGTAGAGGCGGCAGGGTACCCTGGTGGTTAGAGTGCAGAGGCGGCAGGGTACCCTGGTGGTTAGAGTGTAGAGGAGGCAGGGTATCCTGGTGGTTAGAGTGTAGAAGGGCGGCAGGGTACCCTGGTGGTTAGAGTGTGAGGCGGCAGGGTACCCTGGTGGTTAGAGTGTAGAGGCGGCAGGGTAACCTAATGGTTAGAGCGTTGGGCAGGGTACCCTGGTGGTTAGAGTTCAAATCCCGAGCTGACAGATACAAATGGTGGTTCTGAGTGAACAAAGCGGTTAGGGTTAGTATTGTAATGGTTTAGAGCGTTGGACTAGTAACTGGAAGGTTGCAAGTTCAAATCTCCGAGCTGACAAGATACAAATCTGTCATTCTGCCCCTGAACAAAGCAGTTAGCCCACTGTTAGTATTGTAGTCTGTAGTATTATTGTAGTAGATATGACAGCAGTACTATAGTCTGTAGTATTATTGTAGTAGATATGACTGCAGTACTATAGTCTGTAGTAGATATGACTGCAGTACTATAGTCTGTAGTATTATTGTAGTAGATATGACTGCAGTACTATAGTCTGTAGTAGATATGACAGCAGTACTATAGACTGTAGTATTATTGTAGTAGATATGACTGCAGTACTATAGTCTGTAGTAGATATGACTGCAGTACTATAGTCTGTAGTAGATATGACTACAGTACTATAGTCTGTAGTAGATATGACAGCAGTACTATAGTCTGTAGTATTATTGTAGTAGATATGACTGCAGTACTATAGTCTGTAGATATGACAGCAGTACTATAGTCTGTAGTATTATTGTAGTAGATATGACTGCAGTACTATAGTCTGTAGTAGATATGACAGCAGTACTATAGTCTGTAGTATTATTGTAGTAGATATGACTGCAGTACTATAGTCTGTAGTATTATTGTAGTAGATATGACTGCAGTACTATAGTCTGTAGTATTATTGTAGTAGATATGACTGCAGTACTATAGTCTGTAGTAGTATTGTAGTAATAATAATATATGCCATTTAGCAGACGCTTTTATCCAAAGCGACTTACAGTCATGTGTGCATACATTCTACGTATGGGTGGTCCCGGGGATCGAACCCACTACCCTGGCGTTACAAGCGCCACGTTACAAGCGCCATGCTCTACCAACTGAGCTACAGAAGGATCTGCAGTAGTAGATATGACAGCAGTACTATAGTCTGTAGTATTATTGTAGTAGATATGACTGCAGTACTATAGTCTGTAGTAGATATGACAGCAGTACTATAGTCTGTAGTATTATTGTAGTAGATATGACTGCAGTACTATAGTCTGTAGTAGATATGACTGCAGTACTATAGTCTGTAGTAGATATGACTGCAGTACTATAGTCTGTAGTATTATTGTAGTAGATATGACTGCAGTACTATAGTCTGTAGTAGTATTGTAGTAATAATAATATATGCCATTTAGCAGACGCTTTTATCCAAAGCGACTTACAGTCATGTGTGCATACATTCTACGTATGGGTGGTCGAACCCACTACCCTGGCGTTACAAGCGCCACGTTACAAGCGCCATGCTCTACCAACTGAGCTACAGAAGGATCTGCAGTAGTAGATATGACAGCAGTACTATAGTCTGTAGTATTATTGTAGTAGATATGACTGCAGTACTATAGTCTGTAGATATGACTGCAGTACTATAGTCTATAGATATGACTGCAGTACTATAGTCTATAGTGGTATTGTAGTAGATATGACAGCAGTACTATAGTCTGTAGTGGCATTGTAGTAGATATGACTGCAGTACTATAGTCTGTAGTATTATTGTAGTAGATATGACAGCAGTACTATAGTCTGTAGATATGACAGCAGTACTATAGTCTGTAGTGGCATTGTAGTAGATATCTGATAAGGCTGGTCCTGTGAAGACAAGGCAGCAAGGCCTGTGAAGAAAAGGCTCGGAGGATGTACTCTGAGCTCTCTTCTGTATTAGTATAGAGAAACAAAATGGTGCAGGATATGAGGTGTGTGATAGTGGGTAGCTGGATAGGGGATGTGTGATAGTGGGTAGCTGGATATGAGGTGTGTGATAGTGGGTAGCTGGATAGGGGGATGTGTGATAGTGGGTAGCTGGATATGAGGTGTGTGATAGTGGGTAGCTGGATAGGGGGTAGCTGGATATGAGGTGTGTGATAGTGGGTAGCTGGATAGGGGGTAGCTGGATAGGGGATGTGTGATAGTGGGTAGCTGGATATGAGGTGTGTGATAGTGGGTAGCTGGATAGGGGGATGTGTGATAGTGGGTAGCTGGATATGAGGTGTGTGATAGTGGGTAGCTGGATATGAGATGTGTGATAGTGGGTAGCTGGATATGAGGTGTGTGATAGTGGGTAGCTGGATATGAGGTGTGTGATAGTGGGTAGCTGGATATGAGATGTGTGATAGTGGGTAGCTGGATATGAGGTGTGTGATAGTGGGTAGCTGGATATGAGGTGTGTGATAGTGGGTAGCTGGATATGAGGTGTGTGATAGTGGGTAGCTGGATAGGGGATGTGTGATAGTGGGTAGCTGGATATGAGGTGTGTAATAGTGGGTAGCTGGATAGGGGATGTGTGATAGTGGGTAGCTGGATAGGGGATGTGTGATAGTGGGTAGCTGGATATGAGATGTGTGATAGTGGGTAGCTGGATATGAGATGTGTGATAGTGGGTAGCTGGATATGAGGTGTGTGATAGTGGGTAGCTGGATATGAGATGTGTGATAGTGGGTAGCTGGATATGAGATGTGTGATAGTGGGTAGCTGGATATGAGATGTGTGATAGTGGGTAGCTGGATATGAGGTGTGTGCTAGTGGGTAGCTGGATAGGGGGATGTGTGATAGTGGGTAGCTGGATATGAGGTGTGTGATAGTGGGTAGCTGGATATGAGATGTGTGATAGTGGGTAGCTGGATATGAGGTGTGTGATAGTGGGTAGCTGGATATGAGGTGTGTGATAGTGGGTAGCTGGATATGAGATGTGTGATAGTGGGTAGCTGGATATGAGGTGTGTGATAGTGGGTAGCTGGATATGAGGTGTGTGATAGTGGGTAGCTGGATATGAGGTGTGTGATAGTGGGTAGCTGGATAGGGGATGTGTGATAGTGGGTAGCTGGATATGAGGTGTGTAATAGTGGGTAGCTGGATAGGGTGATGTGGGTAGCTGGATAGTGGGTAGCTGGATATGGGATGTGTGATAGTGGGTAGCTGGATATGAGATGTGTGATAGTGGGTAGCTGGATATGAGATGTGTGATAGTGGGTAGCTGGATATGAGGTGTGTGATAGTGGGTAGCTGGATATGAGGTGTGTGATAGTGGGTAGCTGGATATGAGGTGTGTGATAGTGGGTAGCTGGATATGAGATGTGTGATAGTGGGTAGATTTGATTTGATTTGATTTAGCTGGATATGAGGTGTGTGATAGTGGGTAGCTGGATAGGGGATGTGTGATAGTGGGTAGCTGGATATGAGGTGTGTAATAGTGGGTAGCTGGATAGGGGATGTGTGATAGTGGGTAGCTGGATATGAGGTGTGTGCTAGTGGGTAGCTGGATATGAGATGTGTGATAGTGGGTAGCTGGATATGAGGTGTGTGCTAGTGGGTAGCTGGATATGAGGTTTGTGCTTGTGGGTAGCTGGATATGAGGTGTGTGATAGTGGGTAGCTGGATATGAGGTTTGTGCTAATGGGTAGTTTATAAAATATAAAATAAATCTTACAAAATGTCTATATAAAGCAATGTTTTCGGGGAGGACTTGGGTCCAGTGGTTTAGTGGTATAATTTTAGGTGCCGTATCACACCTTCTATTTTATGATTTCAGTTTGTTACCAACTTTAATTGAGGCAGGACTATGTATTGAATACAATCGTGTTCGTGGACTATGCTCTGAGACTAAACCTCTCCTTCCTCCACCTCTCTCTTTCCTCCAGGTGCAGAGACCTCATCGTCATCTCCGTCCCAGACAGGCCAGGTGTTCGTGGACTTCAGCTTGGTTCTGGAACCCCAGGACACGGTGACATTACGGGGCGGTGTTCTCCAGCTGGACTGCGAGGCTCAGTCAGATCAGGGTATTCCAGTTATCGTCTGGAAGAAGGACGGGGTGCTGCTCAGCGCCGTGGTGGACGAGAGGAGACAGCAGTTCCCTAACGGGTCTCTAGTGGTCCAGAACGTGGTTCACTCACGACACCACCGACCTGACGAGGGGTTCTACCAGTGTCTGGCAGCGCTGGAGGGAGTGGGGGCCATAGTCAGTCGCACGGCTAAAGTCACAGTCTCTGGTAAGACCTTTACTTAGTTAATCCTGTAAACAGTGACTAATGTCCTCCATTTCACTCGGCTTCGGGGGAAGTTTTTTTATAGGTTGCACTTGTTGAGGGTGGTTAGAGCTGTGGTATGTATGCTCCAAATCAAGAGGGGATTTCATACCGTAGGTCGTAGAGAAAGGAAAAGGGGGGAAACCTGGTCAGTTGAACAACCGAATGTCTTCGACCGAAATGTGCCTTCTGCATTTAACCCAACCGAATATAAAGCTATTGTGAGATAGTATTATCATCTTATATCCAGTTTTGTATTGGTTTCTTGAGGGACGTCTCAAATTATTTCTAGGGCCTCATTTCTAGCGCCCTTGTGTTTAGGGCCCTTCTTTCCAGGGCATTATTTCTAGTGCCCTTGTGTCTAGTGCCCTTCTTTCCAGGGCATTATTTCTTGTGCCCTTGTGTCTAGTGCCCTTCTTTCCAGGGCATTATTTCTAGTGCCCTTGTGTCTAGGGCCCTTCTTTCCAGGGCATTATTTCTAGTGCCCTTGTGTCTAGGGCCCTTCTTTCCAGGGCATTATTTCTAGTGCCCTTGTGTCTAGTGCCCTTCTTTCCAGGGCATTATTTCTAGTGCCCTTGTGTCTAGTGCCCTTCTTTCTGGGGACCTCATATCTAGGGGTTTTCCTTAACACCAAAAGATGCACATTCTTCCCTTCCTATCTGTCAGAGTCCTATTCCTCATCTATCTGTCCTATTCCTCATCTATCTGTCCTATTCCTCATCTATCTGTCCTATTCCTCATCTATCTGTCCTATTCCTCATCAATCTGTCCTATTCCTCATCAATCTGTCCTATTCCTCATCTATCTGTCCTATTCCTCATCTATCTGTCCTATTCCTCATCTATCTGTCCTATTCCTCATCTATCTGTCCTATTCCTCATCAATCTGTCCTATTCCTCATCTATCTGTCCTATTCCTCAACAGTGTACAGTACAGTACAGTAGGGTACAGTACAGTAGTGTACAGTATAGTGTAGTAGATTACAGTACAGTATAGTGCAGTAGATTACAGTAGATTACAGTACAGTAGAGTACAGTAGAGTACAGTACAGTAGTGTACAGTATAGTGCAGTAGATTACAGTACAGTATAGTGCAGTAGATTACAGTAGATTACAGTACAGTAGAGTACAGTAGAGTACAGTAGATTACAGTACAGTACAGTACAGTACAGTAGAGTTCAGTACAGTAGAGTACAGTACAGTAGAGTACAGTGCAGTATAGTACAGTACAGTATAGTACAGTAGAGTACAGTACAGTAGTGTACAGTATAGTGCAGTAGATTACAGTACAGTATAGTGCAGTAGATTACAGTAGATTACAGTACAGTAGATTACAGTACAGTAGTGTACAGTGCAGTATAGTGCAGTACAGTAGAGTACAGTACAGTACAGTACAGTGCAGTAGAGTACAGTACAGTACAGTACAGTACATTAGAGTAGAGTACAGTACAGTATAGTACAGTACAGTACAGTACAGTGCACTAGAGTACAGTAGGATACGGTACAGTAGAGTTAAATGCAATTTTGACTCATGATTGTTCAAAAGATTGAGAACTACTACCGTACAATATGTTACAGTACAGTAAATCTGTCGTTCTGCCCCTGAACAAGGCAGTTAACCCACTGTTCCCCTGAACAAGGCAGTTAACCCACTGTTCCCCTGAACAAGGCAGTTAACCCACTGTTCCCCTGAACAAGGCAGTTAACCCACTGTTCCCCTGAACAAGGCAGTTAACCCACTGTTCCCCTGAACAAGGCAGTTAACCCACTGTTCCCCTGAACAAGGCAGTTAACCCACTGTTCCCCTGAACAAGGCAGTTAACCCACTGTTCCCCTGAACAAGGCAGTTAACCCCACTGTTCCCCTGAACAAGGCAGTTAACCCCACTGTTCCCCTGAACAAGGCAGTTAACCCCACTGTTCCCCTGAACAAGGCAGTTAACCCACTGTTCCCCTGAACAAGGCAGTTAACCCCACTGTTCCCCTGAACAAGGCAGTTAACCCACTGTTCCCCTGAACAAGGCAGTTAACCCCACTGTTCCCCTGAACAAGGCAGTTAACCCACTGTTCCCCTGAACAAGGCAGTTAACCCACTGTTCCCCTGAACAAGGCAGTTAACCCACTGTTCCCCTGAACAAGGCAGTTAACCCACTGTTCCCCTGAACAAGGCAGTTAACCCACTGTTCCCCTGAACAAGGCAGTTAACCCACTGTTCCCCTGAACAAGGCAGTTAACCCACTGTTCCCCTGAACAAGGCAGTTAACCCACTGTTCCCTGAACAAGGCAGTTAACCCACTGTTCCCTGAACAAGGCAGTTAACCCACTGTTCCCCTGAACAAGGCAGTTAACCCACTGTTCCCCTGAACAAGGCAGTTAACCCACTGTTCCCCTGAACAAGGCAGTTAACCCACTGTTCCCCTGAACAAGGCAGTTAACCCACTGTTCCCCTGAACAAGGCAGTTAACCCCACTGTTCCCCTGAACAAGGCAGTTAACCCACTGTTCCCCTGAACAAGGCAGTTAACCCCACTGTTCCCCTGAACAAGGCAGTTAACCCACTGTTCCCCTGAACAAGGCAGTTAACCCACTGTTCCCCTGAACAAGGCAGTTAACCCACTGTTCCCCTGAACAAGGCAGTTAACCCACTGTTCCCCTGAACAAGGCAGTTAACCCACTGTTCCCCTGAACAAGGCAGTTAACCCACTGTTCCCCTGAACAAGGCAGTTAACCCACTGTTCCCCTGAACAAGGCATTTAACCCACTGTTCCCTGAACAAGGCAGTTAACCCACTGTTCCCCTGAACAAGGCAGTTAACCCACTGTTCCCCTGAACAAGGCAGTTAACCCACTGTTCCCCTGAACAAGGCAGTTAACCCACTGTTCCCCTGAACAAGGCAGTTAACCCACTGTTCCCCTGAACAAGGCAGTTAACCCACTGTTCCCCTGAACAAGGCAGTTAACCCACTGTTCCCCTGAACAAGGCAGTTAACCCACTGTTCCCCTGAACAAGGCGGTTAACCCACTGTTCCCCTGAACAAGGCAGTTAACCCACTGTTCCCCGCTAGGCCGTCATTGAAAATAAGAATTTGTTCTTAACTGACTTGCCTAGTTAAATAAAGTTTAAATAAAATAAATAAAATAAGCTACACTTTTTTCTGGAGTGTGCACTTGTCCACTACCCAAATGGTGGTCCTCAGTTGGTAGAGAATGGCGCATCCAACTTTAAAATGGAGATAGCCCCAATGCTGTCATATTCTCCATAATGGCACATAATGTTACATCTATATATTTTATACCTATATTTAACCAGGCAAGTCAGTTAAGAACAGTTCTTATTTTCAATGACGGCCTAGGAACAGTGGGTTAACTGCCTGTTCAGGGGCAGAACGACAGATTTGTACCTTGTCAGCTCGGGGGTTTGAACTTGCAACCTTCCGGTTACTAGTCCAATGCTCTAACCACTAGGCTACCCTGCAGCTCTACCCTAACTCTATGGTGTCAATTGTTTTTGTGGCTGTTTCAGTTTGGACAAGTTGGACTTATTTTGGACTTTAAAGGGGTCAATCAGCAGTTGAAACAATTTTTTTTAAAGCATCAAAACCAACTGTTTTGGTAAAAAGCTGAGACTGGAGAAAAGTCATAGACCTCGCTATGGATGCAAGGAATCCATTAAATCAAAATGATGGTTTTAACCATGTTCCGAGGCCATATCGTTTTTTTGTTCACATGTACTTTGTTTACATGTACTTTGGAGTAAAAAGTAAGTTTATATTTTGGGTTCTGATGGGGTACGACAGTTGAACTAAGCTCATGAGGCATTTCTGAGTTAAACTCTTCAAGAATCAATGAGTACATATTATTCATTTATGAGTACAATTGATTTAGCTACTGCAGATTGACCCTTTAAAGAGTGGCTGCCCCGAAAAAACAACTTCTGGTTTTGAAAACAGCCTCGGTGGCATCTACAGGAGTCAGAAACATTAATGCTAGTGTCAACATTTACTATAAAGTGTAAATAGGATCATTATTTTGTCATAAAGTCAGTGAGATTTGTCAGATGATATGAACAAAGGGGGTGTCATGGTATGAAGGGTACCTTAACACTTTTCCTTGGGTTCGTTCTTTCTTCAACCCTGCCCACATGCGCACAGCTGGCAACACCTAAGTAATAATCAATTCTAACTGCAGCTGCAAGCGACCCGATCGTAATGCCCGTGGTCAATTTGGTTTGACATTCGATATCCCTATGAGGCTAGTTAGGCACCATCAGGAAATTACACATTCTACACGGGACAACATTTTTTTTTAAATGTCAATAGCTCCAAATTTCAAAGACTTAAAAAAACTCAAACCAACTATACATTGTAGAAATGCACCGACAAATATTGAAATAATTGAACGAGACAACTGAAAGATGTGCGACATGTAGACATTGTCCCATTTCTATTGTGTAATTTATTGACGGGCCCTAACAAGCCCCAATGACAAAGCAAATTTGCCACGGTCTCACACCAGCCGGTTGAAGATAATTGGCTAAATGCGTTGGCTAGGCACAAGACCCGGTTGGACTGTTTCAAGTTATCTAGAAGGGTGAGTGACTGTAACTGTGAACATTCGCATGAAGTGTCCACTTGTCCACTACCCAAAGGGTGGACAATGCGTTATTGAGGAAGCCAGCACATCCTCATTTCACTGCCCCTTTTAGCAATCACATGTATTTATAAAGCCCTTCTTACATCGGCTGATATCTCAAAGTGCTGTACAGAAACCCAGCCTAAAACCCCAAACAGCAAGCAATGCAGGTGTAGAAGCACGGTGGCTAGGAAAAACTCCCTAGAAAGGCCAGAACCTAGGAAGAAACCTAGAGAGGAACAAGGCTATGTGGGGTGGCCAGTCCTCTTCTGGCTGTGCCGGGTGGAGAGGAACCAGGCTGTGTGGGGTGGCCAGTCCTCTTCTGGTTGTGCCAGGTGGAGAGGAACCAGGCTGTGTGGGGTGGCCAGTCCTCTTCTGGCTGTGCCGGGTGGAGAGGAACCAGGCTGTGTGGGGTGGCCAGTCCTCTTCTGGCTGTGCCGGGTAGAGAGGAACCAGGCTGTGTGGGGTGGCCAGTCCTCTTCTGGCTGTGCCGGGTAGAGAGGAACCAGGCTGTGTGGGGTGGCCAGTCCTCTTCTGGCTGTGCCGGGTAGAGAGGAACCAGGCTGTGTGGGGTGGCCAGTCCTCTTCTGGCTGTGCCGGGTAGAGAGGAACCAGGCTGTGTGGGGTGGCCAGTCCTCTTCTGGCTGTGCCGGGTAGAGAGGAACCAGGCTGTGTGGGGTGGCCAGTCCTCTTCTGGCTGTGCCGGGTGGAGAGGAACCAGGCTGTGTGGGGTGGCCAGTCCTCTTCTGGCTGTGCCGGGTAGAGAGGAACCAGGCTGTGTGGGGTGGCCAGTCCTCTTCTGGCTGTGCCGGGTGGAGAGGAACCAGGCTGTGTGGGGTGGCCAGTCCTCTTCTGGCTGTGCCGGGTAGAGAGGAACCAGGCTGTGTGGGGTGGCCAGTCCTCTTCTGGCTGTGCCGGGTAGAGAGGAACCAGGCTGTGTGGGGTGGCCAGTCCTCTTCTGGCTGTGCCAGATACCTGCTGGAAACTATGTATGTGATGAATACATTTGATTTGAACACACTGTAAAAGCCCTGCTGTTGTAGAACTGTTGACAGCATCGGGAGGTAGACAGAAGCCCTGCTGTTGTAGAACTGGACAGCCTCTTCTGGCTGTGGTAGACAGAAGCCCTGCTGTTGTAGAACTGTTGACAGCATCGGGAGGTGATGAATACATTTGAAAAAAGCCCTGCTGTTGTAGAACTGTTGACAGCATCGGGAGGTAGACAGAAGCCCTGCTGTTGTAGAACTGTTGACAGCATCGGGAGGTAGACAGAAACCCTGCTGTTGTAGAACTGTTGACAGCATCGGGAGGTAGACAGAAGCCCTGCTGTTGTAGAACTGTTGACAGCATCGGGAGGTAGACAGAAGCCCTGCTGTTGTAGAACTGTTGACAGCATCGGAAGGTAGACGGAAGACCTGCTGTTGTAGAACTGTTGACAGCATCGGGAGGTAGACAGAAGCCCTGCTGTTGTAGAACTGTTGACAGCATCGGGAGGTAGATGTGAGTAAGAATTGCATTCTGCTGACTCTGTGGGAGGCTAGCAAGCTCCCGGGCTGTTGGTTAGTTCTCCATCTGGAGATACATCTACACACACACACACACACACACACACACACACACACACACACACACACACACACACACACACACACACACACACACACACACACACACACACACACACACACATACAAGTCAGCTAAGCACACATTTTACAATGACAGCCTTGCAAAAGGCCTCCTGCGGGGACGAGGGCTGGGATTAAAAATGTAAAATCAGTAACATAAATATAGGAACACACATCACGCCAAGAGAGACAACACAACACTACGTAAAGAGAGACCTAAGACAGCAACATAGCATGGCAGCAACACATGACAACAACATGGCAGCAACACATGAAAACAACATGGGAGCAACACATGACAACACAGCATGGCAGCAACACAACATGACAACAACATGGCAGCAACACATGACAACAACATGGCAGCAACACATGACAACAACATGGCAGCAACACATGACAACAACATGGCAGCAACACATGACAACAACATGGGAGCAACACATGACAACAACATGGGAGCAACACAACATGACAATAACATGGCAGCAACACATGACAACAACATGGGAGCAACACATGACAACACAACATGGCAGCAACACATGACAACAACATGGGAGCAACACAACATGACAACAACATGGTAGCAACACAACATGGCAGCAACACAACACGACAACAACATGACAACAACATGACAGCAACACAACATGGCAGCAACACAACATGACAACAACACAACATGACAACAACATGGCAGCAACACAACATGACAACAACATGACAACAACACAACATGACAACAACATGACAACAACACAACATGACAACAACATGACAGCAACACAACATGGCAGCAACACAACATGGCAACAACACAACATGACAACAACATGGCAGCAACACATGACAACAACATGGGAGCAACACATGACAACACAACATGGCAGCAACACAACATGACAACAACATGGGAGCAACACAACATGACAACAACATGGTAGCAACACAACATGGCAGCAACGCAACATGACAACAACATGACAACAACATGACAGCAACACAACATGGCAGCAACACAACATGACAACAACACAACATGACAACAACATGGCAGCAACACAACATGACAACAACATGGTAGCAACACAACATGACAACATGGCAGCAACACATGACAACAACATGGTAGTAACACAACATGACAACAACATGGCAGCAACACAACATGACAACAACATGGCAGCAACACAACATGACAACAACATGGTAGCAACACAACATGACAACAACATGGTAGCAACACAACATGGTAACAACACAACATGACAACAACATGGGAGCAACACAACATGACAACAACATGGCAGCAACACATGACAACACAACATGGGAGCAACACAACATGACAACACAACATGGCAGCAACACATGACAACAACATGGTAGCAACACAACATGACAACAGCATGGCAGCAACACAACATGACAACAACATGGTAGCAACACAACATGACAACAGCATGGCAGCAACACAACATGACAACAACATGGCAGCAACACAACATGACAACAACATGGTAGCAACACATGACAACAACATGGTAGCAACACAACATGACAACACAACATGACAACAACATGGCAGCAACACATGACAACAACATGGTAGCAACACAACATGACAACAGCATGGCAGCAACACAACATGACAACAACATGGTAGCAACACATGACAACAACATGGTAGCAACACAACATGACAACACAACATGACAACAACATGGCAGCAACACAACATGACAACAACATGGTAGCAACACAACATGACAACACAACATGACAACAACATGGCAGCAACACAACATGACAACACTGCATGGTAGCAACACAAAACATAATACAAACATCAGACAGGAAAATACAAAGAGAGACAGACAGACAGACAGACAGACAGACAGACAGACAGACAGACAGACAGACAGACAGACAGACAGACAGACAGACAGACAGACAGACAGACAGACAGACAGACAGACAGACAGACAGACAGACAGACAGAGACAGAAAGAGTACTCCAGTGTGTCAGACCAGACAGAGAGGGAGAGCGAGACAGAGACAGACAGAGACAGACACAGAGTACTCCAGTGGGTCAGACCAGACAGAGAGAGAGAGAGAGACAGAGACAGACAGAAACAGACACAGAGTACTCCAGTGGGTCAGACCAGACAGAGAGAGAGACGGACAGAGACAGACAGAGACAGACAGAGACAGACACAGACTACTCCAGTGGGTCAGACCAGACAGAGAGAGAGAGACAGACAGAGACAGACAGAGACAGACAGAGACAGACAGAGACAGACAGAGACAGACACAGACTACTCCAGTGGGTCAGACCAGACAGACCAGTTGGAGAGATGAGTAGATGAGCTGTCGGCCCAAGGACATGACATGGTTAGACTGCACTCATCCTTACCAGAAACAGTTTGGCTTAATGTGCTGAAATAGGCACCCTATTTCATGGTAAAACCCATCCATGACACATGATTTACTCTGGGATGTCTTCTGACAGTTCAGAGATATCTTTAAATTACATTTCCTTTTCTCTACTGTAAAAAAAAACAAGATGAGCCCCCCCCTTCCCCTACACCTTTCCCCCAAAGGACATATTGGTCTCCTGGTGAAACCATGGAAACCGCCACTAGGCTAGCAGGCTAGTGAGGAACATCAACTGAAAGTGACATTGGTGTTCTTTTAAGTGATGCCAGTTGGCAGCTGTCGTCAGCCATGTTGTTAAAAGGATAATCTTGAGCGTGGCATTACCCAGCCAAGTGGAGTCCCCTTCGGTTGTGATTGAAGAGTCAGTCAGACTCGGAACAGCCGTCGAGGAGTCTGGCATCATGACCGTACACTCTCAACATATTTCAGCCAATGTGGTGCAGACAAGGATATGCTGTCTGTCTGGGACCCATAGTCTGTCTGTCTGTCTGTCTGGGACCCATAGTCTGTCTGTCTGTCTGGGACCCATAGTCTGTCTGTCCTTCTGTCTGGGACCCATAGTCTGTCTGTCCTTCTGTCTGGGACCCATAGTCTGTCTGTCCTTCTGTCTGGGACCCATAGTCTGTCTGTCTGGAATCCATAGTCTGTCTGTCTGTCTGTCTGGGACCCATAGTCTGTCTGTCTATCTGGAACCCATAGTCTGTCTGTCTGTCTGGGACCCATAGTCTGTCTGTCTGTCTGTCTGGGACCCATAGTCTGTCTGTCTGTCTGGGACCCATAGTCTGTCTGTCTGTCTGTCTGGGACCCATAGTCTGTCTGTCTGTCTGTCTGGGACCCATAGTCTGTCTGTCTGTCTGTCTGGGACCCATAGTCTGTCTGTCTGTCTGTCTGGGATCCATAGTCTGTCTGTCTGTCTGTCTGGGACCCATAGTCTGTCTGTCTGTCTGTCTGGGACCCATAGTCTGTCTGTCCTTCTGTCTGGGACCCATAGTCTGTCTGTCTGTCTGTCTGGGACCCATAGTCTGTCTGTCTATCTGGAATCCATAGTCTGTCTGTCTGTCTGTCTGGGACCCATAGTCTGTCTGTCTATCTGGAATCCATAGTCTGTCTGTCCTTCTGTCTGGGATCCAAAGTTTGTCTGTCTTTCTGTCTGGAATCCATAGTCTGTCTGTCTTTCTGTCTGGGACCCATAGTCTGTCTGTCTATCTGGAATCCATAGTCTGTCTGTCTGTCTGTCTGGAATCCATAGTCTGTCTGTCTTTCTGTCTGGAATCCATAGTCTGTCTGTCCTTCTGTCTGGGATCCAAAGTTTGTCTGTCTTTCTGTCTGGAATCCATAGTCTGTCTGTCTTTCTGTCTGGGACCCATAGTCTGTCTGTCTTTCTGTCTGGGAACCATAGTCTGTCTGTCTGTCCCTCTGTCTGGGAACCATAGTCTGTCTGTCTGTCCTTCTGTCTGGGAACCATAGTCTGTCTGTCTGTCTGTCTGTCTGTCTGTCTGTCTGTCTGTCTGTCTTTCTGTCTGGGAACCATAGTCTGTCTGTCTGTCTGGGACCCATAGTCTGTCTTTCTGTCAACCATAGTCTGTCTGTCTGTCCTTCTGTCTGGGAACCATAGTCTGTCTGTCTGTCTGTCCCTATGTCTGGGATCCATAGTCTGTCTGTCTTTCTGTCTGGAATCCATAGTCTGTCTGTCTGTTTGTCTGTCTGTCTGGGATCCATAGGCTGTCTGTCTTTCTGTCTGGAATCCATAGTCTGTCTGTCTGTCTGTCTGGGAACCATAGTCTGTCTGTCTGTCTGTCTGGGAACCATAGTCTGTCTGTCCTTCTGTCTGGGAACCATAGTCTGTCTGTCCTTCTGTCTGGGAACCATAGTCTGTCTGTCCCTCTGTCTGGGATCCATAGGCTGTCTGTCTTTCTGTCTGGAATCCATAGTCTGTCTGTCTGTTTGTCTGTCTGTCTGGGACCCATAGTCTGTCTGTCTGTCCTCACGACGCCAGGACAGCGGAGTCAATCACCACCTTCCGGAGACACCTGAAACCACACCTCTTTAAGGAATACCTAGGATAGGATAAGTCCCCCCCCCCCCTTTAAGATTTAGATGCACTATTGTAAAGTGACTGTTCCACTGGATGTCATAAGGTGAATGCACCAATTTGTAAGTCGCTCTGGATAAGAGCGTCTGCTAAATGACTTAAATGTAAATGTAAATGTCCGTCTGTCCGGGAACCATAGTCTGTCTGTCTGTCCTTCTGTCTGGGAACCATAGTCTGTCTGTCTGTCCTTCTGTCTGGGAACCATAGTCTGTCTGTCTGTCCTTCTGTCTGGGAACCATAGTCTGTCTGTCTGTCCTTCTGTCTGGGAACCATAGTCTGTCTGTCTGTCCCTCTGTCTGGGATCCATAGTCTGTCTGTCTGTCTGTCCCTCTGTCTGGGATCCATAGTCTGTCTGTCTTTCTGTCTGGGATCCATAGTCTGTCTGTCTGTCTGTCTGTCTGTCTGGGATCCATAGTCTGTCTGTCTGTCCCTCTGTCTGGGATCCATAGTCTGTCTGTCCTTCTGTCTGGGAACCATAGTCTGTCTGTCTGTCTGTCTGTCTGTCTGTCTGTCTGTCTGTCTGTCTGTCTGTCTGTCTGTCCTTCTGTCTGGAAACCATAGTCTGTCTGTCCTTCTTGTCAGGACCCGGTTACGAACCCGGGTCTCCGGAGTGAGAAACAGTCACTTAACCAACTGAACCACGAATAGTCGGCAGAACCCAGAAGATGAGGCAGACACAGCAGTACTTGAGACGGTGTATTTAATGAAGTAAAAAGTGAAGTTCTTCAGGAAAACATGTAACTCCACAACCTCAAAAGGAATTCCATAAGAACAAAAGGTAATCCTCCAAGACAAAAAGGTAAATCCACAAGGTGGAAGGTAAAGCACAAAAAGCCTCAAAAGATACTCAAAAACAAACAAACAAACAAGAACAAAAAACAGAATTCCACAAGACAGTCCACCGGGATCAACAAGAGTTCTCAGAGTACTAGGGCTGGGTGCTAACATACAAACACAGAGCAAAGAACAGAGGAAAACAAAGGGTTTAAATACAATCAGGGGAAACGAGGCACAGGTGCAAATAATAATGGGGATCAAGGGAAAACAAAAGGTCAAAAGGCACAATGGGGGCATCTAGTGACTAAAAACCGGAACAACCCTGGCCAAAACCTGACACTTCTGTCTGGGAACCATAGTCTGTCTGTCTGTCCCTCTGTCTGGGATCCATAGTCTGTCTGTCTGTCTGTCCCTCTGTCTGGGATCCATAGTCTGTCTGTCTTTCTGTCTGGAATCCATAGTCTGTCTGTCTGTCCTTCTGTCTGGGAACCATAGTCTGTCTGTCTGTCTGTCTGTCTGGGAACCATAGTATGTCTGTATTTAATAAGACAATATTTCACATTACAGCATGCATATGGATAACTGGCTGTCTGTCTGGCTATTTGTATTTGCTGGCTGGCTGGTTGGTTGGTTGTTTGTCTGGCTGGTTGTTTTGTCTCATTGGTTGTTTGTCTGGCTGGCTCTTTGTCTGGCTGGCTGTTTGTCTGGCTGGCTGTGTGTCTGGCTGGCTATTTGTCTGGCTGGTTGTTTGTCTGGCTGGCTGTTTGTCTGGCTGGCTGTTTGTCTGGCTGGCTGTTTGTCTGGCTGGTTGTTTGTCTGGCTGGCTGTTTGTCTGTCTGGTTGTTTGTCTGGTTGGTTGATTGTCTGGCTGGCTGTTTGTCTGGCTGGCTGTTTGTCTGTCTGGTTGTTTGTCTGGCTGGTTGTTTTGTCTGGTTGGTTGTTTTGTCTGGCTGGCTGTTTGTCTGGCTGGTTGTTTGTCTGGCTGGTTGTTTTGTCTCGTTGGTTGTTTTGTCTTGCTGGCTGTTTGTCTGTTTGGTTGTTTGTCTGGCTGGCTGTTTGTCTGGCTGGTTGTTTGTCTGGCTGGTTGTTTGTCTGGCTGGTTGTTTGTCTGGCTGGCTGTTTGTCTGGCTGGTTGTTTGTCTGGCTGGTTGTTTGTCTGACTGGTTGTTTTGTCTGTCTGGTTGTTTGTCTGTCTGAATGACTGCCTGTCAATCACTGCTCTGTCTGTTTCTCTGTCTTCAATAAGAACATATTTTTTTTCCATGTTTTTGGAAAGCAGAAAAAATCCCAGCAGAAAAACAAACCCACATCCTCAATAACCAAATTTTACTTGCTCATAATGTATCCATGTATTCTCAGCTACAGGGGGTCGCTTCTTGTCTCTTTTCATGGGTGTATTCTCAGCTACAGGGGGTCGCTACTTGCCTCTTTTCATGGGTGTATTCTCAGCTACAGGGGGTCGCTACTTGCCTCTTTTCATGGGTGTATTCTCAGCTACAGGGGGTCGCTACTTGCCTCTTTTCATGGGTGTATTCTCAGCTACAGGGGGTCGCTACTTGTCTCTTTTCATGGGTGTATTCTCAGCTACAGGGGGTCGCTTCTTGCCTCTTTTCATGGGTGTATTCTCAGCTACAGGGGGTCGCTACTTGTCTCTTTTCATGGGTGTATTCTCAGCTACAGGGGGTTGCTTCTTGCCTCTTTTCATGGGTGTATTCTCAGCTACAGGGGGTCGCTTCTTGCCTCTTTTCATGGGTGTATTCTCAGCTACAGGGGGTTGCTTCTTGCCTCTTTTCATGGGTGTATTCTCAGCTACAGGGGGTCGCTACTTGCCTCTTTTCATGGGTGTATTCTCAGCTACAGGGGGTCGCTACTTGCCTCTTTTCATGGGTGTATTCTCAGCTACAGGGGGTCGCTACTTGCCTCTTTTCATGGGTGTATTCTCAGCTCCAGGCTGGCTTTAGAACGGTACTGTGGACACAACACCAGATAATGGCATTGCCGTGGTGCCGTTTCAAAATCATCACATCAGTGTAACTGAAATATTGTCCTTCCAGCGTTATATTTTTTAAACACCCATCTCAACAACACTGAATTTGCTCACTGTATGATGAGACGTCCTAATGATCCCATCACTTTCTCAGTGAGAGTCAAACGTTCTTCTCAGAGCGTAAATCTGTGTGTCTCTGGATGTTAAGCTGCACCGTAGTGCTGTGCTTGCTCCCTGCGCCGCAGGCCCTCCCCACCGTGCCAGGAATACATTAACAGCGATGCCAGCGGCCCTGTGACAAGTTGGCAGACGGCACAGGTGGCATGTCCACGGGAGGAAGAGCCAGTCAGTAGAGGAAGATCTTAACTAACGGATTCATACGCATGAATGACAGACAGACAGACAGACAGACAGACAGACAGACAGACAGACAGACAGACAGACAGACAGACAGACAGACAGACAGACAGACAGACAGACAGACAGACAGACAGGCAGGCAGGCAGGCAGGCAGGCAGGCAGGCAGACAGGCAGGCAGACAGACAGCTTTCTGTTAATACGCCCTCAGAACTAGTTGTGAATTGCATTAAAAAGGTCAAAGTCAAGATCCAATTCTGATTGCGGAGTGCAGAGGTTATTTACACTTTTGCATATTTAAATGTGTCTGTTCGTATCATTATGAGAAGAGTAATCTGTTTGGGTGCTTGAAGCTGAGTTTAAATTCAAGTGTTGAATACCTTTCATTGTATTAACTAAATAACTAACAGGCCAATTCTGACTGCGAATGTGCAGGTGACTTTTCACTTTTAGTGCCACACAGTTTTAAACTAAATGTTTAAACTAAATGTTTTATCCCAGAAACAAGATAACACTTCCCAGTAGGGACTCTGAAAGCAACCTGTAATATGTTCTGAAAATAACATGAGAAACAATTACTTTCTAGAGTGATTGTGATGTCATTATGGGGTATTGTGATGTCATTATGGGGTATTGTGATGTCATTAGGGGGTATTGTGATGTCATTATGGGGTATTGTGATGTCATTATGGGGTATTGTGACGTCATTATGGGGTATTGTGATGTCATTATGGGGTATTGTGACGTCATTATGGGGTATTGTGATGTCATTATGGGGTATTGTGATGTCATTATGGGGTATTGTGATGTCATTATGGGGTATTGTGATGTCATTATGGGGTATTGTGACATCATTATGGGGTATTGTGATGTCATTATGGGGTATTGTGATGTCATTATGGGGTATTGTGATGTCATTATGGGGTATTGTGACGTCATTATGGGGTATTGTGGCGTCATTATGGG